>NW_027443067.1:0-307274 GCF_048569485.1 Anomaloglossus baeobatrachus
AGTGTATATTTATTATTTTTTTAACCCTTTGATTTTTAGTGGGGCGAATGGGGAGTGATTTAAACTTTTAGTTGTATTTTTTTAATTCTTTACAACTTTTTTTAAACTTTTTTTATTTTAATAGTCCCTCTAGGGGTAAGGATTAGCTGTCTGATCGCTTGTTCATTTCTGCTGATCAGAGCGGCAGAGCTCTGATCAGCTGAAATGCTGCTGTCCTGTTACAACCAGCTGGCTGTAACAGGATGTGAGTCATGATAGCGACATGAGTCATGACATAACCCTGTGCTACCATGGCAACCATCGGCTTCCCGTGATCGCGTCACGGGGACTCCGATGGCGTCGAGGAAAGGAAATTTCCCTGCCATGGCCATTTACATTGCGCTGTCAGTATTTGACAGCACGGTCTAAGGGATTAAAAGGCATGGGTGAATCGTGGATCCACCCTTGCTTGTAAGCTACACATGTCTGCTGTTCAGATCAGCATATACGTGCGGGAATCGGTGCCGGTTTACTGCAGCAGCCGACGGTGATTACACCGCCATTATCTACGATGTACCCAGTACGTCCAATGTCTGTAAGAGGTTAAGTCCCTTGTGGTCATTCCTATGTAGATTTTCTGGCATGGATACTGGGCGTAATAAATCACGCCCTTAGAAGCACAAATATGTTGGTGATTTATTGTGTAAGTTTGTGTTCCTTCCGATTTTTTAATGGGAATCTGTCACCAGATTTGGGGACTACAAGCTGTGTCCAATACCACTGAGTTCTTATATACAGCATTCCAAAATACTGTATATAAGAGCCTAGGCCGCTCTGTAAAACGGAAAAAGTACTTTTATAATACTCACCTAGGGTGGGTCCAGTCCAATGGGTGTCGCAGCTCTCCAGTGCGGTGCCTCCTCTTTCAGGTCTTACTCATCCTCTCTGCTGCGATCTTCGGCCTCCTTCTTCCTAGTCCGGTGTGGATTATGTGTCTACGTCATCCACACGAGCCGACATTGCGGTCCTGCGCAGGTGTATTCATCTGCGCTGCTGAGGGCAGATCAAAGTACTGTAATGTGCAGGCGCGAGGAAAGGTTAACCCCTTCACGATCGGCCGACTTTACACTTTCCGAAATTTGGGGGGGGAGGTTTGCCATTCTTCTGACAGACGCAACTTTTTTTATTTTTCAGTCAATATGGTCATGTGAGGGCTTATTTTTTGCACAATGAGCTGTAATTTTAAATGAAACCATAATTTTACCATGCAGTGTACGTAAAATGGCAAAAAAATTCCAAATGTGGAGAAATTGAAAAAAACAAGTGTGATTGCTCTATTGTTTTTGAGACATTTTATTCACTGTGTTTACTATATGGTAAAACTGATGTGCTGCTGTGATGCCTGAGGTTACTGCAAGTTTGTAGACACCAAACATGAATAGGTTTACTTTTATCTAAGGGGTTAAAAAAAAAAATAATCAGAAGTTTGTCCGAAAAAAGTGACGGACGTTTTGCGCCATTTTCTGAGACCCATAGCGTTCTCATTTTTTTAAATCTATGGCTCAGTGATGGCTTTTTTTGTATCTCGAGCTGACGTTTTTAACAGTATCATTTTTGCGCAGATGCTATGTTTTCATTGCCTGTTATTGCATTTTGCTTAAAATTTGTGGCAACCAAAAAGCGTAATTTTGGCATTTGGAATTTTTTTGCTGCTACGCCGTTTATCAATCAGAACAAATGATTTTATATTTTGATAGATCGGGCATTTCTGAAGACAGCGATACCAAATGTGTGAATATATTTTTTTTAACCCTTTATTTTTCAGTGGGGCAAAAGAGGGGTGATTTGAACTTTTAGGTGTTTTCACTTTTTTTTTTACTTTTTCAAAACTTTTTCTTAAATGTTTTTTTAAATTTGACTAGTACCCCTAGGGGGCTATTAGGATCAGCTGTCTGATCAGTCATTTATTTATCCCGATCAGAGCAGCACCATTTAGACTGGGAGAAATTATCATCTCTTGTAACAGCCAGTATTTGGCTTTTTCTTACAGGACCTGAGTCATGTGAGCTACAGGAGTCATCACATGACCCTGTGCTATCATCAGGGGCGGACTGGCCCACCAGGAGGTCGGAAGAACCCCCGGTGGGCCCCTGCTATTGATGGTCACGCCCCCTAGGTCCCGCCCCCCTACCCCCCTGGGCCCCTATGGATATGTGTGAGAGGGCCCCCCCCGCCGGTAATTTCACTAATCATATTGGCACATTGCTGATATGATTAGTGACAATCCCATTTCCTCTGCAGCGGCAAGCAGGGAGAGCGATCTCCCTGCTCTGCCTGCTGTCACTGTCAGTGCCGCGTGGCTCTGACTCATCTGCGCAGCGACACTGCAGGAGGAGGCAGTCTCAGAGGGTTGACTGCTTCCTTCCTGTGCAGGTGCTGGCAGCTGCAGGAGTGCGTGAGTATAGAAGGTGGGGGCCCGGGGGGAGGGGGAGGTGCGGGGGCCCAGGGGGGCAAGCAGGGGCCCCGGGGGGGGTGTGCAGGGGCGTGTGTGGGGGCCGGGGGGGGGGGGTGCGGGGGCCCCGGGGAGCGAGGAGGGGCCCCGGGGGTATGTGCGGGGGGGCTCTTCTTCTTACCAGTCACCTGCCTGTATCTATCAGTGTGTGCATGCCGGGCACACTAGCAGGAGGCAGCGCGCTGTGCTGTTCCGGCCCTGCTGTGTGCCCAACATGCACACACTGATGAGGAACGCGCCGGTGCCGGTGACCGCAGCTTCTTCCTATTGAAATGTATTTGCGTCTTTCAGATGTAAATACATTTGAACAGCGCGCCGGGACTGGGCCCCGCCCCCGACGTGTAGCAACGTGAAGAGATCAGTACATTGCCGACGTCATCACAGTGCTGCGGGCGCCACACTGGATTCATCAGGAAGCGAGCGCTCCATGGAGGAGCCGAAGAGACAGGTGTAATTAATGGAGATGTGTGGGGAGGGGCTGAGAACACATAACGGGGAACATTTGTGAAGGAGACACAGCTTTGTGACAGGCAGAGGAGGAGTACTGTATTACGAGGGAGGGGGGGAGGCAGGAGTGTGTAGTGATGGGGTAGTGTAATTTGTGTCTGCAGGGAGTGGTGATGTGGGGTGCAATTTATTATGTCTGGGGAGGGGTAATGGAGGGTGTATTGTATTGTATGGGCGGGAGGGGTAATGGAGGGTGCACTGTATTGTGTGTGTGTAGGGAGTGATGGGGGGCTGCATTGTGTGTGTGTGTGTAGGGGGTGATGGGGGGTGCATTGTATTGTGTGTGTGTGTAGGGGGTGATGCATTGTGTGTGTGTGTGTGTGTGTAGGGTGATGGGGGGTGCATTGTGTGTGTGTGTGTTTGTAGCGTGTGATGGGGGATGCATTGTATTGTGTGTGTAGGGTGTGATGGGGGATGCATTGTATTGTGTGTGTAGGGTGTGATGGGGATGCATTGTATTGTGTGTGTGCGTGTGTGTATGTAGGGGGTGATGGAGGGGTGCATTGTGTGTGTGGGGGGTTATGGGGGTGCATTGTGTGTGTGTGTGTGTTGGAGGGGGTGATGGGGAGGTGCATTGTATTGTGTGCGTTGGGAGATGGTAATGGGGGGTGCATGGTATTGTGTGTGTGTGTGTGTGTGTGTAGTGGGTGATGGGGGGATGTATTGTGTGTGTGTGTGTGTGTGTGTAGGGGGTCATGCATTGTATTGTGTGTGTGTAGGGGGTCATGCATTGTTTTGTGTGTGTGTGTGTGTATGTAGGGGGTGATTGGGGGGTGCATTGTGTGTGTGTGTGTAGGGGGTGATGGAGGGGTGCATTGTGTGTGTGTATGTGTGTGTGTGTAGGGGGTGATGGGGGGGTGCATTGTGTGTGTGTGTGTAGGGGGTAATGCGGGGTGCATTGTGTGTGTGTGTAGGGGCTGATGGACGGTGCATTATGTGTGTGTGTGTGTGTGTAGGGAGTAATGGGGATGCATTGTGTGTGTAGGGAGTAGTGGGTGTGCATTGTATTGTGGGTGGGTGTGTGTAGGGGGTGATGGGGGGTGCATTGTGTGTGTGTAGGGGCTTATGGACGGTGCATTATGTGTGTGTGTGTGTGTGTGTAGGGAGTAATGGGGGTGCATTGTGTGTGTGTGTGTGTGGGGAGTAGTGGGGGTGCATTGTATTGTGGGTGTGTGTGTGTAGGGGGTGATGGGGGGTGCATTGTATTTGTGTGTGTAGCGGGTGAAGGGGGGGATGTATTGTGTGTGTGTGTGTGGGGTAATGGAGCGTGTATTGTGTGTGTGTGTGTGTGTGTGAGGGTAATGGGGGTGCATTGTAGTGTGTGTGTGTGTAGGGGGTGATCGGGGGTGCATTGTGTGTGCGTAGGGGGTGATGGGGGGTGAATTGTACTGTGTGCGTGGGGAGATGGTAATGGGGGGTACATGGTATTTGGGTGTGTGTATGTAGTGGGTGATGGGGGGATGTATTGTATTGTGTGTGTGTGTGTGTGTGTGTGTGTGTGGAGAGGGGCGCGGAGTCATTAATCGAGCTATAGTTACATTTAATTCTCAAAATTTTCGTTTCATTCACCTTTTCCGTTCTAATATTTTACAGTGTGAACGACCATGGCTTGCCCCCCCCCCCCCCCCCAGTTTTGATCCTGGGTACGCCCATGCACAGGCCTGAGTGGGCCCCGGCACCCAGCCTTTCAATCGTAAACTTCAGTGATCGTACAAGTTCTGTATGATCACTGAAGTTTTCGCAGTTGCAGGACCTTTAGTGACATCACATGTGTCATGTGACTCACCAAAGGTCCTAGCGGTGCACTGCGGGAGTCCCCAGGCCTTCACCGACCGCGTCGGTATTCAGATGTATGCGCGTCTTTCAGGCGCGCAATACATTTGTACAGTGCTGCCGGTGACAGGAGGGAGAGCAGCTCTGCTCAGCCCCGCAACGTACCGTCATCGCCAGGGCTGCAGAGGAGCGCGCCTCAGTCCTGCACCGACATCATCATCACCGAGGCCGCAGCTGCAGGGATGAAGAGGAGGACGCGCAGGCACAGGTAAGCGCTCCAGAGGAGCCGAAGATGTACTTTTATATGAGGGGCTGCGGGTGGGGGAGGAGCAGTGTTATTTTACAAGTGGCATTAAGAAGCGGTGGGGGACTTTATGAAGCATATTATGGGGCAGTGGGGGACATAATAGGGCAGTGGGGGACATAATAGGGCAGTGGGGACATTATAGGGCAGTGGGGGACATTATAGGGCAGTGGGGGACATAATAGGGCAGTGGGGGACATAATAGGGCAGTGGGGGACACAATAGGGCAGTGGGGGACACAATAGGGCAGTGGGGGACTTTATAGGGCAGTGGGGGACATTATAGGGCAGTGGGTGACATTATAGGGCAGTGGGGGACATTATAGGCAGTGGGGGACATTATAGGGCAGTGGGGGACATAATAGGGCAGTGGGGGACATAATAGGGCAGTGGGGGACATTATAGGGCAGTGGGGGACATGATAGGGCAGTGGGGGACATGATAGGGCAGTGGGGGACATGATAGGGCAGTGGGGGACATGATAGGGCAGTGGGGGACATGATAGGGCAGTGGGTGACATCATAGGGCAGCGGGGGACATCATAGGGCAGCGGGGGACATAATAGGGCAGCGGGGGACATTATAGGGCAGTGGAAGGACATTATAGGGTAATGGGGGCCATTATGAAGCAAATTGGGGCATTATAGGTCAGTGGGGGACATTGTGAAAGAAATTGGAACATTATAGGGAAATGGGGGACATTATGAGGCATCAAAGATTTTGGAAGGCAGCATAGTATAATGAGGAGGGGGGGATTTATACAGGGATGTAGTTGGGAGAGATATTATAGAAAGGGCAATTTTTGGGGGGACATTTTGGAAAGGGGCACTTTGTGGGGCTATTCTGGAGAGCAGGATTGTGGGGTGATATTTTGTGCAGGAAGCAATTAACAACCCCTTCTGATTCCACTTGTTTCCCCAGACATTATTAAATAAAAGGGGCCAGGATGAGGGACATAATTACTATATGGGGCCAGGATGAGGGACATAATTACTATATGGGGCCAGAATGAGGGACATACATTATTAGTTTATGGTGGCACGTGGGGCATAATTACTGTAGGGGCAAATTAGGGGACATTATTACTGATGAAATATAAGTTCATTTTGAGGATACTGTCTCCAATGGGGGAACAAGAGTCTGACGTGGTGTAGAAATTGGGGAAATAGTGAAGAATGTACTCTGGGAGTGATCGGCTATAGGTGACTGTTATTTTCTGCAGAGTCGCGTCTTGGCAGGAAGAAGTGATGACGGTCAGCGCCGGATGAAGAGAAAAAGCGAAGATGAATAAAGTCAGCTAGAGACGTCACTGGTAAGTCAGTCACGGTATTTCTCCCTTGTATGTGGTTGTATTCGGTCACTATGTGGTCTGGTCACGGTGTGGTGGTATTTCTCCCTTGTATGTGGCTGTATTTGTTCACTGTTTGGTGGTAATATGTGGTCTGGTCACGGTGTGGTGGTATTTCTCCCTTGTATGTGGCTGTATTTGGTCACTGTTTGGTGGTAATATGTTGTCTGATCACTGTGTGGTGGTATTTATCCCTTGTATGTGGTTGTATTTGGTCACTATGTGGTGGTAATATGTTGTCTGGTCGCGGTGTGGCGGTATTTCCCCCTTGTATATGGTATTATTGATTTTGGTATAGTGGATTGTGTTGTGTATGGAGGTTACTTTTTCTCTCTATAAGGGGGAGATTTTTTCCAGTAGAAATTAAATACTTAAACATTTAACCCCTCCCCTCCCTGTCCTGCCCTGTCCTGTGACTATTACACTGCAGTAAATATGCACTTACAGAGATTCTCCAGTGAAAACAAGTAATCACCTTTACTAAGGCCACGTGCACACACTGAGTATTCAGTGAGTTTTTTTACCTCAGTATTTGAAGCCAAAACCAGGAGCAGTAAAATCAGAGAAAAAGTGTGTGAACGTAGCCTAAAGATAAGTGATAACTTATTCATCTGTGTGGACCGATTGCTGGGACCTGCACCGATCGTGCAACTTTTATCCCCCATTACACTGGAGCTCGTGTCCGACTCGACCCCTGATCCATTCATTCCCTCAGTGGCTGCGAGCGCTGCGCTTGTTATTATCTGGCTGCTCCACAGAGGATGAATGGAGCTGCGGTCACACATCCCACCCCACAGAGGATGAATGGAGCTGCGGTCACACACCCCACCCCACAGAGGATGAATGGAACTGCGGTCACACATCCCACCCCACAGAGGATGAATGGAGCTGCTGTCACACACCCCACCCCACAGAGGATGAGTGGAACTGCGGTCACACATCCCACCCCACAGAGGATGAATGGAGCTGCGGTCACACACTCCACCTGCTGCTGCAAAAAGTTCCCCAATCTTCCTATCGGTGCGGTTTCCACTGGTCTGGTTCCACCGATCAATAAGTTATCACCAACCTACCCTGTGGATCGGTGATAACTTGTTTTCACTAAAGACCTCATTACTGCAAACTACTATAATTGTACATCCCAGTTATGGTGCACAATATAGATGTGCAGGAGCCGTTTGTGTATACAGTCAAAGCAACACAATAATGGCAATAACACTAATGGGTGTTTATATTTAGCTGTAGGGTGGGCCCCTAGAGTCAATTCTCCTGGTGGGCCCCAGACAGCCCAGTCCGCCCCTGGCTATCATGATAGCCACCAGATCGTTAAGGGGTTAAAGATCTCTTACGCATATGCACTACAATACATGGATCTGCTTTGAGCAGGGCAGATCAAAGTGCGCCTGCGCAGGACCTCAATGCCAGCTAGTGAGCATGATGTAGGACTCGTCATGCACATGGGCCTCAGAAAAAGGAGGATGGCGATCGCCGCAGAGAGGAAATGCCGGACTAGAGAGAGGAGGCAATGGGTTTGAGATAATGATCAATAACTTTGCTAGCTATTTCATCATCAGCTGACGGTCTCCTTTTTTTCTCAGCCCCAGATCCCCTTGAGTGGAGCCCCAAAAATTGGTCTGTGCGATTTCTTCCTGTAAGCTCCCAAAGTAAGTCTGCCATCTTGTCTTTCTTCTTCCTGCTCCAGCTGTAAGGCTACTTTCACATTTGACAGGATGCAAACCGCATATGACCGGATCCTGTGGATTGAATGTGCAACGCATGCAACCGCAATTGTTATTTTATTGTTATTTTATTGTATGCTTCTACTTCTACTTGTGATGGATGAAGGGGAACACAGAATTTATCGGCTTGCACTGGAGTCAGCTGATCGGGAATAAGCTGAACTCCTGATCTCACAGCCCGCCCACGCTGTGATGGATGCAGGTTAACAGCAATCACTGCCTGCTGCCGATCACGTGTGACCATGTTCGGGCTGTGTGGTCATGAGTTCAGCTGAGTTCAGATCAGCTGACCCCAGTGTCGGCCGATTACTTGTTCTGTGTCCCCCTGCATCCATCGCAGAGTGTGCGGGCTGGAGTTCAACAGAGTTCAGATCAGCTGACCCCAGTGTCGGACGAATTCAGCTGACCTCACAGGCAGCACACGCTGCGATGGATGCAGGGGGACCCAGAACAAGTAATCGGCCAACACTGGAGTCAGCTGATCAGATTACTTGATCTGCTGGCTGTATGGTTAGAAGTAGGGATGAGTGAGCACTAAAATGCTCGGGTTCTCGGTAGCCCATGAGTATTTTTTTTTTAAATTCATTAAAAAATAAACAAAAACCCCAAACACATAACCCTAACTCTAGGGTTAGGGGGTAAAAAAATAAAATGTGTGGACTGCCGCTGCATTTTCTATTGCTAAGGTAACCCAAGCAGCTACTGGCTGCTAACCCCCACTGCTTATATGACCTTCACTGGCAATGGAAAATCCAGGGAAACCCTTTTTTTAACGTTTTTTGCCCAAAAACTAAAAAAAAAAAGACAGCTTCACCCTGTTTTTGTATGCTAGCCAGGTACAGCAAGCAGGTACGCGCTGCCCCCAACCCCCAGCTGCCTATTTGTACCCGGTTGGGAACCAAAAATACAGGGAAGCCCTTTTTTAATTATTTCATGAATTTCATGAAATAATTAAAAAAAAACAAAAAAACGACATGGGCTTCGCCCAATTATTGTGATGAGCCAGGTACAAGTAGGCAGCTGGGGATGGGAATATGCAGTGCAGGGTGGCCCAAGCTTTCTTGGCCCCCCCGCTGCGAATTGCAGTCAACAGTCACCCCAGAATATGGCGCTTTCTTAAAAGCGCTATCTGGCGTTGTGTCCAACATCTCTCCCAGCGGCCATGGTGCCGGGTGGCACGTTGGGTAATAAGGGGTTAATACCAGCTTTTTTTTACCTGCTGGTATAAAGCCTGAGATTGCTAATGTCAGACCAAGTTTGACCCGGCCATTAAGAATCTCCAATAAAGGGTTAAAAAAAAGACATCACACAGAAAAAATACTTTATTAGAAAAAAATACACAGACACTTTATTAGAAATAAATACACAGACACACTTAGGGACTCCATCTTTATTACTCCCTCTCACCCCTTCACGATCCTGGTCTTCTGTCTGAGAGAGAGGGAGATTTCTGTATTGACCATGCCAAGCTGCTTTCTGGGCATGCTCAGTACAAAAAACAGGATTCTGTCTATCAGGATCCGGCGACTTCCGGTACAGCAGGATCGGGGTCATTGAAATACATTGCAGGTACCACTGCATGTACTAATACAGATGGCCACCTGGTGGCGCTATAACAACACAAAAATCTAATATCACCCATGTAACGCAGCCTAAGCCTCAAAGGCTACCATTACTATTACCGATAGAGCTAACAGCCATGAATCATCGTGATCCGGACTCACCTATAAAGTGCACTTATAACTGGATGTTTTGAGTAGCCCTGACACGCGTTTCTCACCTGGATTCCTTGCTTGAGGAAAGTGTAATGTGCATGTTTTTATATGTGGTGTCTTGGGCGAGATCGTCGCTGTTTGGGCGCGTGCAGGGGGTGGGACGCCGCACATAGAGTCCGCCTCATCCGGTCATTCCAGGGGAAGCAGTTAACCCATGCATCCTTCTAAGGAAGCTCCCTCGGCGGGGACTCATGCTGAGGCAGCCACGCACATGCGCATCCAACGAGACCATATTACTACTGCCACCTACTACTGGCAAGTGAAAGGGCACGACCAGGGTGGTAAGAAAATCATCCAAAGATAAGGAGAATCAGTGTTAGCCTAAAGAATATGACCATGTATAGTCCTTAAAAGATTTTCTAATGTCCCTATATCATGCAGAGACAAAATTCATATAGTAATATGTGTGTATATATATATATATATATATATATATATATATATATACACCCCTAGATTCTAAATAGACCTTTTCAATACCACAAATTTTCAATCCTGTGGGACCACAGTCATGGCGCAGCTTGTAATGTCTCTGGATCATCCTCAGGGAATCAAGATCCACAACATCACACACTGCAATTATTCCCTAACATGTTCCCTCGTGCGGATGCGTTTTTCCCTTGATGTAACCCAATATAAATTAGGCTACAGTCACATACTGCATAATAGATAACGTGACTTTTACTGCATGATTTGTAACTTTTTATTTTATACTCTTTAGGTCCATCCCAAGCTGACAACATCTCTGGGCAGACAAAAGGAAAACAACCAAATTTGGGACTCCCTTTCTCAAAGCGAGATACCACCCTAGGTACGTAATGGTTCTTCACCAGCATATCCTTTAGGCTTTTCCACCTTCTAACAGGTAAGAGTGGGCGATGAGTAAAACGTCGTTCAAACTCTGGTCGGTCTTCAGTAACGACCAGTGTTTGTTCAAGATCTGCCTGATCGCCCCCCTCTGACTGTTAACTTGGAGATGAAATGTATCTGTGAGGAAAAGAAGGATTTTTGTGTACTCACCGTAAAATCTCTTTCTCTGAGTTTTCATTGGGGGACACAGGACCGTGGGTTATGCTGCTGCTGTCACTAGGAGGCTGACACTAGGTAAACAAAAAAATTTAGCTCCTCCCTAGCAGTATACACCCTGAGCCGGAGGCGTACTCAAATCAGTTTGGTGCACAAGCAGTAGGAGAAATACAAACACAACCATACCCAAATCCAGGTAACTACTACAATAAAGTCGCCATGCTAAAAGTGGCCGAGGAACATGGACCACTGAAACATTGCAGGCAATAAGTAAATGACAAAAAAACAAAACCATAAACCAAAACCAAGCAGGGTGGGTGCTGTGTCCCCCAGTGAAGACTCAGAGAAAGAGATTTTACAGTGAGTACACAAAAATCCTTCTTTCTCTTTCGTTTTATTGGGGGACACAGGACCGTGGGACGTCCAAAAGCAGTCCCTGGGTGGGAAGAGGCAAGCCCCACGGATAGGATGGAAACGGCCTCCCTCGGCGGACTTGCCCAAGATGTGAATGCACCTACCTTGTTCAGGTGTGCTACTGCCGCCTGCAAAACCTATTTCCCAAGACTGGCCTCTGCCGATGCTTGGGTGTGAACCTGGTTGAACCTGGTAA
This sequence comes from Anomaloglossus baeobatrachus, assembly GCF_048569485.1. NCBI lineage: Eukaryota > Metazoa > Chordata > Amphibia > Anura > Aromobatidae > Anomaloglossus > Anomaloglossus baeobatrachus. Next base: position 11,572 of record NW_027443067.1, read on the forward strand.
AGGAATGCAGACTAGACCAGGTGGCGGTTCCACGGACCTGGTCGGCCGACGTCTGATGCGTAAACGGCCAAGAGATTCCCACCGCACAGGTAGAGTGCGCCTTTACTCTCCGAGACGGAGAGCTGTCCTTTATCCCAGAGGTCTTGGAAATGGCGGAACGGATCCATCTGGCAATTGAGGCCCTGGGTACCAGCATGCCCCTCTTGGGTACGGATGGAATGAAGAACAGACCGACCGTCTTACGGGAAGGTGCGGTCCTGGAGGTATAGAGTCTGAGGGCTCGCACCAGGTCCAGAGTATGCAAGGCCCTTTCAAGGCTGTGAGAAGGACCAGGATCGGAGGACAGAGAAGACAATCTCCTCATTTGGCTGGAACGGCGAGACCGCCCTGGGCAGAAGGGAGGGATCTGGCCGGAGCACCACCTTGTCCTGGTGGAAGACCCGAAAAGGGGTAAGGACCGAAAGATCTTTTAGCTCTGATGATCTTCGTATAGAAGAGATGTCAACGAGGAACACCACTCTCCACAACAGGTGAGAAGGAAAGAATCTCGAAAGGTGCAAATGGTGGACCTTGAAGCGAACCCAGCACTAGCATAAGGTCCCACTGTTCAAGTGGACGACGATACGGCGGAGCTGGATGGACAACGCAGCGGGAAGAAGTACGGGAGCCTGCACTGGGTCCACTCGTCGACCCCTAGTGCCAGGTGGTCGCGGTAGCCCGCGATGAACCATGGAAACTGACAGTCGAATCAAGAGGCCATTAGGACCACCTTCGGAGTCCTTTATCTGCCACCGATCTGGTTGAAGCTTTCCCTGTTGAGGGACCATTCGCCTGAAGCGAGACCTTCCTTGCTAGGTAGGCATCTTGAATGTACAGCAACGGCAGAACTTCGCCGACTTCCATGGAGGTGATCACAGAGCGGGGGGACTCCATGCAAAATGCTCGAGGGCTCACCGACCTGCTGAGAAAGCTCCGGGTCGAGGACGGGGCGGACCGAGCCGACCTTCTTGGGGACCACAAAGAGGCTGCAGTAAAAACGCTGGAAGAGTTCTGATGAAGGGACTGGTACCGCAACTCCAGAGTGGAGGAGAGATTCCATGAAGGGGAGGAATACGCGAACACGCACGGGAGAACCAGGAGGGAGAGAATGAAAAAACGTCTAATGTAGATCTGATGTAGATGTAGAAAATGTATCTCACTTGGTTATGAGTTTTATGATCCTGTTAGCATGCCAGCCTGTTTGTTATTACAAGTCATTGCCTCTTTCTTTATCGTTCCTATGGGAGACCCAAACCATGGGTGTATAGCTTCTGCCTCCGGAGGACACACAAAGTACTACACTCAAACGTGTAGCTCCTCCCTCTTAGCATATACACCCCCTGCTAGCCAGTCCTAGCCAGTTCAATGCTTTGTGTTTCAGGAGGTCACACACACATGCATTCTCTGATTTTTGATTTTTGATTTTTTTCTTTGGATCAAAGATTTGGAAGAAAAGCGGGTCCAGTCTGGACTCCCGGCAAGTCCCTTCTCACCCCACTGTGTCGGCGGTGCTGTTAAGGTTGATTTTCCAAGGCTGGAGCCTTCCCATGCCGCGCTCCTTCGCCATCCCCTGGGGCTCTGGCTTGAAGTGGGAGCCAACACGGTTCTCACTGATTTGCAGGAGACCGGTCTCCATCCGCAGACCTTTTCAGGACCCTGTCGGACGGAGCGATCACCCCCCAGGGACCTGGCACCTGCGTCTCACAAGCTAAGTACATGAGACGTTATTACCACAGAAAGTGGTCTTTCCAGGGGTCCTTTATACTTTATTTTGTGGGGAGAGTGTGTTTTATGTTTGTGTTAACATTTCCGGCCGGTTCTCCAGTTTTCACTGGAGAACCGCGCCGATGGTGCCTGCACGCCGGCCGCATGTTTAAATCTAGGCCCCGGCTTCGCCTTAGGCCTAGTTTCGGTTTCCACTGCCTCTGCTTGTCAGTCACGCAGAGGGACAGGATGGCTCCGCCCAGCGGCTGTGCAGCACAGGGAAGGGACACTCCTCACTGAGGAAGGATTCCCTCCCCTGTCTACCTCATTTGCCGCTCTCAGAGTAGGCCCCACCCCCTCTCCTCGCTCCGGTCGCCATTTTCTCAGCGTTCTCTGTGCCTGCATAGGCACAGAGATTCCACATTGTGACAAGTGGGGGCCTGGGCTGAGGGACTGGGGGCACAAAAATGTCTATTAAACGGCCTGGCAGCCACAACCTCCGGTTTGTGCAGCTGCTTATTTATCTGTTATATACTCTGCTGGGGGCCACTCTGGTCAGAGCCCCCACCTCTGCAGCATGTCTCACATCAGAGCAAGGCTGCAGGGCTGTTTTTAATTTGCACTGTATGAAGACTCGTACGGCCTGTACCGAGCACATAAACACAGGAGACGCAGAGTTAGCCTGGAGGCTCATCAGTGGTCCCTCCAGCTGCTCCGGCTTCGGTGGCTGAACCCCCGGTTTGGGCAGAATCCGCTCTTTCCAGGGGATGACTGTCCCGGACTCTGCGGAGCATGCATTAGCCCCCTTCTCAGGGTGTTTCTGCTGCTACTCGCTCAGCAAAGCTCACGGAGGACTCTCCTTCTGGTCTCAGACCCCGTCCTCCTAAAATGGAGACGCAGGGTCCCCTGTCCTTCCCCGTCCCGCAGCTCTGATTCACGAGCTGACTCACTGGACGAGTAGGATGTCTCTACCAGGGGCTCGGACGCTACTTTATGTACCATTGATCTGTCCGAAGGTGACGCAGATGCTAATGATTGGATTGCGTCCATTATACTTGTACTGGACCTCCATCCGCCTGTATCAGGGGAGCACTCCCCGCTGGCAGAAAGGCATCAGTATACCTTAAACAGAAGGAGTGTGTTCCTTACCACTCTAGTTTTCAGCCCACTGTGTCCAGGCCCACAGCCTGTCCTGTCAGACCCCAAAGCGGAGTTCTGATGACTGTTTCTCCCTCCCACCAGTGGTGGTCAAGGAGTGAGCTAATTCGCCAAGGGTGGTCCCTCCGGTGTCTAGACTTTCAGCCCGGATAGTTGTATCAGTGGCTGACGGCACCTCTATAGGGATCCCACTGTACATTACTTTTGTACTGGACCTTAATCCGCCGGAGTTACCTTGCCTAAGAGAACAAGGAGTGTGTTCCTTAACCACTCCAGTTTTTCAGGCCTCTGTGACCAAGCCCAGAGTCTGCTCTGACAGACGCTTCCCATGAAGCGTGGTTCTGATGACTGTTTCCCTTTCCACCAGTGGTGGTCAAGGAGTGGGCTCATTCACCAAGGGTGGCTCAGCCCGGACCGTTATAACAGTGGCTGATGGCTCCTCATTTATAGTTTTGCTGTCCACCAGGTTGTCCTTCTGGCCAAATCTGTTTAGGGGCGGCAGGAGCTTCATTCTCCTCAGCTTTATAGCAGTGCGGGCTTTCGTAGCCTTCTCTGCTTCTTTAGAGGAGATGCGTTCCCTCACAGGGACTCTATGCCCGAAATGGTTGCCTGAACTTCCAGATTCAGCCTTTTGATCCTATGCCATGTCTGCCATGCCGGAGACTCTCACCGCACCGCGGTGGCCTCGGCTAATTTCCTCGCTATCCGCAGGCTCCTGTGGCTTCGGAAGTGGAAGGCAGATGCTTCTATAGAAGTTCCTTGCTGGGCTCCCTTTTGTTGGGACCAGTCTTTCGAAAACAACTGGATGAAATTGTTAAGGAAGCTTTTGGCGGGAAGAGTTCTTCCATGCCACAATCCCAAATCAGGAAACCTGTCCAGGGCAGGATTCAGCGGAGGTTTTCGTTCTTGCATTCCTCCATCTGAGCGTTTTCTAAGCCCTCGGCCTCGTCCACTAGTTCGGCCAAGGATCGTAAAACCCAAATGGCGCTCGAAGCCGCGTCTTCAGAAACCGCAGGAGATGCTGCCACTAAGTCAGCTTCCTCTGGGCTATCTGGCCACGCCAGCAACGTCCTTGGTCGGTGGCAGGCTCTTCCACTTTGGCGACGTATGATTTTATCACGTCTCCGATCAGTGGGGGCGGGATTACATCTCCATGGCTACAGGATAGATTTCTATCCACCCGCCAAACAGATTTTTTCTGTCAACTCCCCCCTGTTCCAAGGCCGCCGCCTTCTCACAGGCCGTGGCATTCTTGCAGGCCAATGGAGTAATTGTACCGGTTCCCAATTGGGAACGGTTCTGAGATTTCTGCTTAAATCTATTCCTAGTCCCCGTAGAGGGCAGGTACTTCCGACCTGGATCTCAAGCTTTTAAAGCATGTTCAGGTGCGGCGTTTTCACATGGAGTCTCGGTCTTGTTCCGGGTGTTTTCACCGGATCAATTGATAACCCAAGGACATTCCCTAGCATCCATCGACATCAGAGATGTCTATCTGCATGTGCCAATCGCAGCTTCTCACCAGCGTTGGCTACGTTTTGCAATCGGAGTGGTCCAATTCGTGGCTCTTCCCTTGGGGTTAGCCACGGCCCCTCGAGTACTCTCAAGGTTGGGGCAGCTGTGATTAGGGTCCTGCACCCCTAGAGGTTGGCAGTGATCTTTTGCCCTGAACGGCCTTCTTGTCGGGGCTTCATCCAGTGCAGACTCTTAGCAGAGTGCCTCGCTCACTCTCGCCACGCTAACCAATTCGGGTGGCTTGTCATTCTGTCCAAGACCACTCTGACTTCGAACCAGAAGTTCACGTACCCAGGGACGCAATTCGAGACTCTGTCGGCACTTGTGAAGCTGCCCTTAGTCAAACAGTAGTCCCTCTGCTGGCGGTCGACGTCGTTCCATCAGGCACCGAATACAGGTACTGGATCATATGGTGGCGTCAATGGAAGCGATTCCCTTGCCCAGTTTCTCCTCCTCGGAGGCTGGATATTTTCCGCTGTTGGAACAAGCGAACTTCCTCCTTCCACGGGGTGGTGGCTTCGCCACAGACCAGGGGCTCGTTTCAGTGGTATCTTCGGCCACTCTGTCTCAGGGACGCTCCTTCCTGGCCCCGTCCCGGGTGATCCTCACCAGGATACTAGTCCATCCGACTGGGGAGCAGTGTTTCTCCACCATGGAGCGCAGGGCGCTTGGACTCTGTCCGAATCAGCCCTCTGGATCAATGTGCTGGAAATCAGAGCTGTGTTTCTAGCTCTCTAAGCCTTTCACCATCTGTTGGCGGCTGGGCACATTCGAGTCCAGTCAGACGGCGTGACAGCGTTTACCTACATCAACCTCCAGGGCGGCACACTCAGCCGCCTGGTAATGTTGGAGGCTCAACGCATTCTTCAGTGGACGAAGGACTCCTAGTCCACCATATCCGCAGCCCACATCCCAGACGTGAAGACTGCAAGGCAGATTATCTCAGCTGTCCATCCGCGGTCCACGATCCTCAGGTTTTTGCGGCAGACGCACTGGTGCATGTTTGGTCCCAGCTTCGTCTGTCTTACGTGTTTCACCCTCTAGCTCTTGCCCAGAATCCTGCGCAAGATCAGTAAGGAGGGCCGTCGGGTCATTCTCATACTCCAGACTGGCCCAGGCAAGCTTGGTACCCTGACCTGCTCCATCTGTCCGTAGTGTTGCCATGGCATCTTCCGGACCGTCCAGACCTTCTCTCAAAGGGTCCGTTTTTTCCGCCAGAATTCTGGATTCTCAGATTGACGGCGTGGCTCTTGAGTCCTGGATCTTGACGACTTCTGGTATCCCTCCTGAAGTCATCTCCACTATGACTCGAGCTCCGAAGTGTCCTTGGCCTTTTGGCCTTGCCGACCCTCCTGTCCCTTCTACAGTCCGGTCTACAGCTTAGGACTATCCCTCTTTAAGGGACAGCTCTTGGCTCTGTCAGTGTGTGCCAGCGGCGTATCATCCGGCTGGCTCAGGTGCGCTCCTTCAAGGGCGCATCTCACATTATTCCGCCTTACCGGCGGCCTATGGAGCCCTGGGACCTTAATCCGGTCCTCACGGTTTCCGGAAACCCCCCTTTGAGCCTCTCAGGGAGGTTTCTTTGTTTCGTTTTTCACAGAAAGTGGTCTTTCTAGTGGCCATAATTTCCCTCAAGAGAGTCTCTGTTTTGGCTGCACTCTCTTCTGAGTCACCCCCTTTTTTGGTTTTTCATCAAGACAAGGTGGTCTCCGTCCGACTCCGGACTTTCTCCCTAAGGTGGTTGCTGCTTCCACCTTAACCGGGGCATTTTCCCTGCCTTCCTTTTGTCCGGCTCCTGTTCATCGCTTTGAAAAAGCGTTGCATATCCTAGATCTGGTGCGGGCGCTTCGGATCTTTGTGTCTCGTTGTGTCTTGTGTCTTTGTGTCTGTTATTAGGCGGTGCACCTCTCTCTGGTGCTGACCACTAGTCAGCGTAGCGGTCTCTCGGCATCTACGCCGACCCTGGTTCGTCTTAGGTCGGCCATTTCCGATGCCTACCAGTGTACTCAAGTGCCTTCCCCGCCTGGGATCAGGGCACACTTGACCAGAGCTGTCGGTGCCTCTTGGGCTTTCAAGCACCAGGCTACGGCTCACCAGGTCTGTCAGACTGCCACTTGGATTAGTCTGCATACCTTTTCGAAGCACTACCCAATGCAGGCTCATGCTTCGGCAGACGCGGGCTTGGACAGATGCTTTTTTCAGGCGGCTGTCGCCCATTTGTGAAGTTAGGTTTCGCCTACTTCTCAGTTTGTCTGTTTATTCCAACCCATGGACTGCTTTAGAACGTCCCATGGTTTGGGTCTCCCATAGGAACGATAAAGAAAAAGAGAATTTTGTTACTTACCGTAAATTCTTTTTCTTATAGTTCCGTCATGGGAGACCCAGCACCCTCCCTATTGCCTGTTGGCAGGTTTCTTGTTCCGTGTGTCTTCACCGGCTGTTGTTGTTGCAGACAGAGGTTCCGGTTGTTCCGGGTTTTACTCTGTCTCTACTTGTGGGTGGATGTCCTCCTTCAGCTTTTGCACTAAACTGGCTAGGACTGGCTAGCAGGGGGTGTATATGCTAAGAGGGAGGAGCTACACGTTTGAGTGTAGTACTTTGTGTGTCCTCCGGAGGCAGAAGCTATACACCCATGGTTTGGGTCTCCCATGACGGAACTATAAGAAAAAGAATTTACGGTAAGTAACAAAATTCTCTTTTTCTGTCTCAAGATAGCTGATTGATAGCATAATGAGCTAAATTGACCCACATCTAAGCACAAACCTTCCTATATAAGTAAACCTTGCTAAGGGGAAGCATTTATCATTATTATTATAAGACAATGTACACTCTGCCTTGCATCCACATAAAGTGACAGATTAAAGCTAATCTACCTGTGTAACAAAGCTTATAGTTCTCAAGACCTCATCATACAAAATGAGGCCATTGCAAAAGTACCTAGAAGCAACTCTGCTAATAGATAAGCTGGGCTACACAGGCAGACTGGGAGGCAGAACAAGATGGTGAAGAGAAGCTGGAGTTGGCTGGGGGAGGGGCCGTATGAGGGTGGGAAACAGGGCATCCACCGCCCACACTGTGATGCCTGGAGGCTGAGCGGTGGGCGGAGTCGGGGGCGGAACGGCCGGCAAGCCAATACCGTTGCAGCGGGGGGCGTGGCTGGGATGCAGGGAGACTAGGCCGAGACCGGGGCTTAAATTTTCAGCCGCCCGAGGGGGAGAAGGTAGGGGAGAGACTGTCCTACCTGACATCTGCGGTGCCGCTCCAGGGATGGTCCGGTGTGCAGGCAGTGGGCTCTGCACTTGCCTGTGTGCAGCGCACACCTGAAGGTAAGGCTGTGGGCTTCAGGGACGCGGGGAGAGGCGTCTAGAGAGGCAGAGAGGTGGACGCCTGATGGAGGGAAGAAGCTCTTCTGCGACTGTAGGCAGCGATGTGGGCCCCATCCGAAAAGGTGAAAACGCTGCGGGGGTCCAACCTCTTTAGCTTGTCCCTGTGCGCCCTTTGGAGTAATACCGCACGGTGGATCAGGGGTGCCCATGTAGGATCTGCCCCACATGCACTCCCGGGAGTGGTACCACGGGAATGGACGGGGGAGAGGGCCCGACACCTCAAACCTCTGCGACCCTGGGGAGTAGTACCCACAGGGCTGGAGGGAATGAGGGTGAACATAGGCGACACCTGCAGAAACAGAGAAAAAGGAGAATGAGAGCGATGAGCATCGCCGAAAAAAATGACAAATACGCAAGAAAAATGTAGCTGAGGGGGGCCGAGATGGCCCACATCAGCCTCCTACGACACTAAGCAAAAACTGATTTGAGTCCGCCTCCGGCTCAGGGTGTATACTGCTAGGGAGGAGCTAACTTTTTTTGTCTACTTAGTGTCAGCCTCCTAGTGACAGCAGCAGCATAACCCACGGTCCTGTGTCCCCCAATGAAACGAAAGAGAAAAGATTCTTCCCTCTTACTTGTTGATAATAATTGTACCCGTGGAGTACCCTTTTCTGTCTGGTACCCCATTTTTATATTATAGTCCAGAAAATCAATTGCCTCCCGATCTGCCTTATAGGTTAGTTTGATGTTATATGGGTTATTGTTCAACCAAGTCATGAAGCTCTGCAGTTCAGGACCGGTACTTCTCAAGATAATAAAGATGTCATCTATCTTACCACCTAGATGTAAAATTAATAGATTAGGGATAAGCCAAATGGACGACAATGTTTTAATTTTGTTACATACATTTTTCCTTCCTGAGTCCTCTGATACCATACCAAAAAAATATTCAATGCACATGGTTCAAAAGATAGATTTTCAGCTTAGTTTCTCCTTGATGAAAAATGAACCTTGAAATGGTAGCCTCATTTTAACCAAAACCTGGTATTAATAATTGGACAAATTGAAGGACATGGCATTTGATTTACGAGTAATGCAACAACCTTTTCCTAGTTGATCAGTTTTAGACATCCTTAAAATTATCATTAGTGATGACTAGATATGGGCGAATGCTAAAATATTCGGGTTCGGATTGTTCAAATCCAATCATTTCTACATTTGTGTATTCATACCGAATAACAAACCCAACCCAGTAGTGGTCACTCAGTTCAATGAGGTCAGGTTACCTGCGATCATAGGTGGATGACAATGGGCACCTCCAGCTGTGACCGCAAATAACCTACGTTACGTCACCACACATCGCTGCGACTCATTCTCTGCCTTAAGATCACAGCGGGTGGTCATATTCTATGCGCTGTCACTTCAGATGTAGCAGAGCTGGAATCGTTATGGGACCTCGTGTGGATTACATCAGACCTGGGTGTTTTTGGGGTTAATAAAGGAGTGAAAGAGGGTGTTGTTTTTATCTTATTTTGTGTTTGTGTTTATTTCTTTTCACTTACAGATTAGTAATGGGGGTAGGGTTTTCATAGACCCTGCCATTGCTAATCTAGGGCTTAGTGGCAGATGTGAGCTGTTATTAACCCCTTATTAGCCTGATTGCCACCGCACCAGGGGAATCGGGAAGAATCGGGTAAAGTGCCAGGATTGTCACATCTAATGGATGTGACAATCCTGAGTGGCTGTGGGCTGTTATTGTTATAACGCGCATGCTTTATTCTTATTTTCTTTATTTCTTCATCGTTCCTTATGGGAGACCCAGACCATGGGTGTATAGCTTCTGCCTCCGGAGGACACACAAAGTACTACACTAAAAAGTGTAGCTCCTCCCTCCGAGCATATACACCCCCTGGATGACAGAATCCAACCAGTTCAATGCTTTGTGTTCAGGAGGTCATACACACACATGCATCCTCTTTTGATTTTTAATTAAAGAATTGGAAGAAAAGCGGGTCCATCCTGGACTCCCGGCATGTCCCTTCTCACCCCACTGTGTCGGCGGTGCTGTTAAGGTTGATCTCAAGGCGGGAGCCTTCCATGCCGCGCTCCTTCACCATCCCCTCTGGCTCTGGCTTGAAGTGGGAGCCTTCACGGTTCTCACTGCTCTGCAGGAGACCGGTCTCCATCCGCAGCCCTTTCAGGCCCCTGCTGGACGGAGCGCTCATCCCTCAGGGACATGGCCCTGCGTCTCAAAAAGCTAAGTATATGAGACGTTATTCAGGGGTCCCTTGTGTGGGGAGAGTGTGTTATTTGAGCATGGCGGCACCAGGGGTTCCTTTGCTGTGATTTCCGGCCGGTTCTCTGGTTTTTTCCTGAGAACCGCGCCGAGGGTGCCTGCTCGTCGGCCGCATGGATAAATTTAGGCCCCGGCTTCGGCCGCGGCCTACTTTCGTTTCTCTTCCCCTGCATGTCAGTCATGCAGGGGGACAGTGCGGCGCCGCCCACCGGCCGTTCAGCAGAGGGGAGGACACTCCTCTCTGGGGAGATGTTTCCCTCCCCTGTATTTCTCCTTAGCCCTCCGGTTCCCGCTCTTGGATTAACCCCCGCCCCCCCTCCTCACTCCAGCGCCATTTTCTCAGCGTTTTCACACTGATCGGCGCTGGCTGCTGCAGCTCTGCAAGCTGTCTGGGGGTCCAAGCTGGGAATCCGGAGGGCACACAAAAACGGCCTGGTAAGCCACAACCTCTGGTTGTGGACTTTTATACACTCTCTGGGGGTCTTTCTGAAGGAGTGAATTCTTTACTACAGAGCCTCCACCTCAGCAGCATGTCTGTCACTAGGAGCAAGGCTGCAAAGCTTTACTCTATATGCACTGCATGTAAGCTCATACTGCCCGAACCGAGCACATATCCACACTGTGATGCCTGCTCTACCGTGGTGGTGCCTCAGCCTGGAGTCTCCCCAGTGGTCCCTTCGGCTGCTCCAGCCCCGGTGACTGAACCCCCGGCTTGGGTAGCATCGTTTTCTAAAGCTATCTCCCAGTCCTTTGCCGACTCCATGGGACAGCTGTCACGGACTCTGCTAACCATGCATCAGCCCCCTTCTCAGGGTGCCTCTGCTGCTCCGACTCGCTCTGCAGAGCTCACAGAGTATGTTTCATCTGATCCCAGACCCCGTCCTCCTAAACGGAGACGCAGGGACTCTTCTCCTTCCTCGTCCCACGGCTCTGATTCACGTGCTGAATCGCAAGGCGAGGAGGATGCCTTTACTGTGGGCTCAGACGCTACGTCTATGTACCCCATTGATCTACCTGAAGGTGATGCGGATGTTAGTGACTTGATTGCGTCCATTAACTCCGTACTGGACCTTAATCCACCAGTGTCAGACGAACAAGCTTCTTTGGTAGAAAAACACCAGTTTACCTCACCTAAGAGAGCAAGGAGTACGTTTTTTAACCACTCCAGTTTTCAGGCCACTGTGACCAAACCCAGGGCCTGCCCTGACAAACGCTTTCCTAAGCGTACCTCTGATGACCGTTTTCCTTTTCCACCTGAGGTGGTCAAGGAGTGGGCTCAGTCACCAAAGGTAGATCCTCCGGTGTCTAGAATCTCAGCCCGGACAGTTGTGTCTGTGGCGGATGGCACCTCTCTTAAGGACTCCACTGACCGCCAGGTTAACCTTCTGGCCAAATCTGTATATGAAGCGGCAGGGGCCTCTTTCTCCCCGTCCTTTGCAGCAGTGTGGGCTCTTCAGGCCATCTCTGCTTCTCTGGCGGAGATGCACTCCCTCACGAGGGACTCTATGCCCGAAATGGTTGCCTTAACTTCCCAAGCTTCGGCTTTTTCATCCTATGCTATGTCTGCCATTTTGGAGGCGTCTCACCGCACAGCGGTAGCCTCCGCTAATTCCCTCGCGATCCGCAGGATCTTGTGGCTTCGTGAGTGGAAAGCAGACGCTGCTTCCAAGAAGTTTCTAGCTGGGCTCCCTTTTTCTGGGACCCGGCTGTTCGGTGAACAACTGGATGAAATCATTAAGAAAGCTACTGGCGGGAAGAGTACTTCCTTGCCACAAACTAAAACCAGGAAACCTGTCCAGGGCAGGAACCAGTCAAGATTTCGGTCCTTTTGTTCCTCTAACTGGTCCTCCTCTAAGCCCTCAGCCTCGTCCACTAACTCAGCTAAGGATCGAAAACCCAACTGGCGCACGAAGCCTCGTCCTCCGAAGAACGGAGGAGCCGCTGCCACCAAGGCAGCCTCCTCTTGACTATCGGGCCGCGCCAGAAACGTCCTTAGTCGGTGGCAGGCTCTCCCACTTTGGCGAGTGTGGTTTCAACACGTCTCCGACCAGTGGGTGCGGGATATCATCTCGCACGGCTACAGGATAGAATTTTCTTCCAGCCCGCCAAACAGATTTTTTCTGTCCACTCCCCCCTGCTCCAAGGCCGCCGCCTTCTCACAGGCCGTGGCATCCTTGCAGGCCAACAGAGTGATTGTACCGGTTCCCGCTCGGGAACGGTTCAGAGGTTTCTACTCAAACCTCTTCCTAGTCCCCAAAAAGAACGGTTCCTTCCGGCCCATCCTGGATCTCAAGCTTCTCAACAAGCATGTTCAGGTGCGGCACTTTCGCATGGAATCTCTGCGATCAGTCATTGCCTCAATGACCCAGGGAGATTTTCTTGCATCCATCGACATCAAAGATGCCTATTTGCATGTGCCAATTGCAGTTTCACACCAGCGTTGGCTCCGTTTTGTAATCGGGGAGGAACACTTCCAATTCGTGGCTCTCCCCTTCGGGCTAGCCACGGCACCTCGAGTATTCACCAAGGTCATGGCAGCAGTGGTTGCGGTTCTGCACCTCCAGGGGTTGGCAGTGATTCCTTACCTGGACGACCTTCTAGTCAAGGCTTCATCCAGTGCAGACTGTCAGCGGAGTGTCTCGCTCACTCTTGCCACGTTTGTCCAATTCGGGTGGCTTGTCAATCTGCCAAAGTCCACTCTGACCCCGACCCAGAAACTCACGTACCTAGGGATGCAATTCGAGACTCTGCCGGCACTTGTCAAGCTGCCCTTAGTCAAACAGCAGTCCCTTCATTGGGCGGTGCGCTCTCTGTTGCGGGCCCACCGTCATTCCATCAGGCACCTCATGCAGGTACTGGGTCAGATGGTGGCGTCAATGGAAGCGGTTCCCTTTGCCCAGTTACATCTGCGTCCTCTGCAGCTGGACATTCTCCGCTGTTGGGACAAGCGGACCTCTTCCTTGCACAGGCTAGTGACTCTGTCGCCACAGACCAAGAGCTCTCTTCAGTGGTGGCTTCGGCCCCTCTCTCTATCCCAGGAACGCTCTTTTCTGATCCCGTCTTGGGTAATTCTCACCACGGACGCCAGTCTGTCCGGCTGGGGAGCAGTGTTTCTCCACCACCGAGCACAGGGCACTTGGACTCCGTCCGAATCAGCCCTCTCGATCAATGTTCTGGAAATCAGAGCTGTGCTCCTAGCTCTCGAAGCCTTTCACCACCTGTTGGCGGGCAAGAACATTCGAGTCCAGTCAGACAACGCGACAGCGGTTGCCTACATCAATCACCAGGGCGGGACTCGCAGCCGCCTGGCAATGTTGGAGGTACAACGCATCCTTCAGTCGACGGAGGACTCCAAGTCCACCATATCCGCAGTCCACATCCCAGGCGTAGAAAACTGGGAGGCAGATTATCTCAGCCGTCAAACCGTGGACAGCGGTGAGTGTGCCCTGCATCCGGCGGTGTTTCGGTCAATCTGCCGCAAGTGGGGCACTCCGGAAGTGGATCTCATGGCATCCCGGCACAACAACAAGGTCCCGGTTTACGTGGCTCGCTCCCACAATCCTCAGGCCTTGGCAGCGGACGCGCTGGTTCAGGATTGGTCCCAGTTCCGTCTAGCCTATGTGTTTCCTCCCCTAGCTCTCTTGCCCAGAGTCCTGCGCAAGATCAGAATCAGGGCCGTCGGGTCATAATCATTGCTCCAGACTGGCCCAGACGAGCTTGGTACCCAGACATGTTCCGTCTGTCCGTGGAAGTGCCGTGGCATCTCCCGGACCGCCCAGACCTTCTCTCACAAGGTCCGTTTTTCCGCCAGAATTCTGCGGCCCTCAGGTTGACGGCGTGGCTCTTGAGTCCTGGATCCTGACGGCTTCAGGCATTCCTTCCGAGGTCATCTCCACTATGACTCAGGCTCGGAAGTCTTCCTCGGCCAGGATTTACCACAGGACTTGGAGAATTTTCCTGTCCTGGTGTCGTTCGTCCGGCCATGCTCCTTGGCCTTTTTCCTTGCCGACCATCCTGTCTTTTCTACAGTCCGGTCTGCAGCTAGGACTATCCCTCAATTCCCTCAAGGGACAGGTCTCGGCTCTTTCAGTGTTGTTCCAGCGGCGTATCGCGGCTGGCTCAGGTGCGCACCTTCATGCAGGGCGCATCTCACATCATTCCTCCTTATCGGAGGCCCTTGGATCCCTGGGACCTTAATCTGGTCCTCACGGCCTTACAGAAACCCCCCTTTGAGCCTCTTAGGGAGGTTCCCTTGTTTCGACTTTCCCAGAAAGTGGTTTTTCTGGTGGCCATAACTTCTCTCAGGAGAGTCTCTGATTTGGCTGCGCTCTCTTCGGAGTCACCCTTTTTGGTTTTTCACCAAGACAAGGTGGTTCTCCGTCCGACGCAGGATTTTCTCCCTAAGGTGGTATCTCCTTTCCACCTTAACCAGGACATTTCATTGCCTTCCCTTTGTCCGGCCCCTGTGCATCGCTTTGAGAAAGCATTGCATACTTTAGATTTGGTGCGGGCGCTCCGGATCTATGTGTCACGCACCGCTGCTCTTAGGCGGTGCACCTCTTTTTGTGCTGACCACAGGTCAGCGCAAGGGTCTCTCGGCTTCCAAACCGACCCTAGCTCGTTGGATTAGGTCGGCCATATCCGATGCCTACCAATGTGCTCAGGTGCCTCCCCCGCCGGGGATTAAAGCGCACTCGACCAGAGCTGTCGGTGCCTCTTGGGCTTTTAGGCACCAGGCTACGGTTCAGCAGGTCTGTCAGGCTGCCACTTGGTCCAGTCTGCATACCTTTTCGAAGCACTACCAAGTGCATGCTCATGCTTCGGCAGATGCGAGCTTGGGCAGACACATCCTTCAGGCGGCTGTCGCCCATTTGTGAAGTTAGGTTTTGCCTACTTCTCAGCTTTCTGTTTATTCCCACCCATGGACTGCTTTGAGACGTCCCATGGTCTGGGTCTCCCATAAGGAACGATGAAGAAAAAGAGAATTTTGTTTACTTACCGTAAATTCTTTTTCTTATAGTTCCGACATGGGAGACCCAGCACCCTCCCTGTTGCCTGTTGGCAGTTCTTGTTCCGTGTGTTTTCACCAGCTGTTGTTGTAGACAGAGGTTCCGGTTATTCCGGGTTTTACTCTATATCTACTTATGGGTGGATGTCCTCCTTTAGCTTTTGCACTAAACTGGTTGGATTCTGTCATCCAGGGGGTGTATATGCTCGGAGGGAGGAGCTACACTTTTTAGTGTAGTACTTTGTGTGTCCTCCGGAGGCAGAAGCTATACACCCATGGTCTGGGTCTCCCATGTCGGAACTATAAGAAAAAGAATTTACGGTAAGTAAACAAAATTCTCTTTTTTTCCTTTTTTTATTTTTTATTTCCAAAGGTTCCGGAACATTATCCGGAGTTCCCTGAGAACTCCAGGCCCAGGTCCGGTACTAGGGTATTTTTAAAACCTCTCGGATTCTAAATTTTAGAGTCCGGGTCTGTCCATCACTAATCAATAGACAAACAAAAAAAGTGCATAGTGTTCATGTTGTTGTGTAAACAGAAATATTATATGCAAAATTAAAAATGACATGCCATACGGCAAGCAAAATCAAGAAATGCAAAAAACTAAATTATTGAGTAAATGTATTAAATAATAGTTGTATCCTAACTATAATTAAATTGTTGTACAATGTTTTTCTCCACTTTTCTTAGATAATAATCTTTTTTCTTATTTTCTCATAGGCACTTCATTCAGGGAAAAAACCCAATCAAAGTCAACATCTAAGTCACTGAGCGGGTCGAGTGAAGTACCTCAAAATTTGCAGACTACCACGGGTATGGTTTTAGCATATACAGATCTCTAAATTATGGATAAATAGAAAAAGAAACAATTAAAAATAATTTAACACAAACAGTCCCATTCTCACACCACATAAAAATACCCAATTAAAGAAAGCTGTCAAAGCTCTCATTGAGCCCAATAGGAGTCCTTGTGTCCAATCTATAAATCCAATGACTCAAGTTGTGCAAGGGCCTTAAATAGGTTACCACCTCTAACCTCTGATCTATGGCCTTTATAATTAAAGGGGTTATCCGGCTTATTTTGACTTTTCTTCATTATTACCCTATTGGGCTACATTGGGGCAGGTAAGTAGCTAGTGACCACTTACCTGCCCTGCTGTCAGCCTTTCTCCCCCGGCTCAGAGCGGTCATGTGACCGCTCCTGCCACGATTTTGCTGCTTCGGTCATTTCATGTCAACATGGGCAGGACCATGTTGACATGCAAATTTGGAACAGCATGTTGCCGCCCTGCTGGGCGGGTACAGTGTGTGGAGTCCCCGCCCCTCTTCCCTGCACCCTCCCACACATTCCTCCGCACCCCGTACTCTCCCCGCCCACGGTGTTACCGCCAGCACCAGGCCCCCTGCTCAGGATAGCAGGAGTGCCCGTGCAGTCTGTGTCCCGCTCCAGCCCCGCGGCTGCCTTCATTGCAGGCTCAGCAGCCTCTCACATTGCAGCGCAGGCAGGGATGTTAGATGACATCATTGCCTGCTGTGACGATCTTCGCTTCACTCCTGTCAGCGCTGTCAGTGCCTTCTATGCCGCTGCGTTCTCACGTCACTAGCGGTGACGTCTCGGGCGATACTGCTGAGAACGCGGCGGGCATAGAAGTCAGGGACAGATCTGACAGGAGTGAAGCGAAGATCGTCACCGCAGGTAATGATTTCATCTAACCTCCTGATAGCAGCGCTCGGCATCCCCTGCAGTGACCTGGGCTATTGATGTTAGCTCAGGTCACTGCATTACTCTCCCAGCCAATGAGGAACATTCTGTTCTTCATTGACTGGTACATTGACTATGGTATGGATCGTCATGGGACCCCCTTATTGGATTATGCCGGACCTGGATTTGTTTTTCTTTTGAATAAATTGGTGAATGAGGGAATGTTTTGAGTAGTGTTTTTTCAAATAAAACTATTTTTTTTGTTGTCTATTTTTTTCTATTACTGACTGGGTTTGTGATGTCGGATATCTGATAGACGCGTGACATCACTAACCCCAGGGCTTGATGCCAGGTGACATTACACATTTGGCATCAACCCCATATATTATCCCGTTTGCCACCGCACCAGGGCACGGGATGAGTTGGGGCGAAGCACCAGGATTGGCACATCTAATGGATGTACCACTTCTGGGGCGGCTGTGGCCTGCTATTTTTAGGCTGGGGAGTGTCCAATAACAGTAGGCCTCCCTAGTCTGAGAATACCAGACGACAGCTGTCTGCTTTACCTTGGCTGGTGATCCAATTTGGGGGGACCCCATGTTTTTTGTTTTAAACTATTTATTTAATTTAAAATAACAGCGTGGGGTGCCCTCTGTTTTGGATTACCAGCCAAGGTGAAGCTGCCAGCTGTGGTTTGCAGGCTGCAACCATCTGCTTTACCCTAGCTGGCTACAAAAGTATGTTTTTTTTTTAATTATTTTTTATTTATTTTTTGGATAAATACAAGGCTAAGCACACTTTAGTGCCACATGAAAGTCACTAAAGGGTGCCAGCTTAGAATATGCAGGGGGGTAGGACATTATATGTCTTTCTCATCTATCTATCTATCTAGCTATCTATCTATCTATCTATCTATCTATCTGTCTAACCCTCTGTTCATTCATTCATCCCTCTATCTCTCTGTCTCTATATCTATCTATTCATCTCTATATCTACTCATCTATTTATCTTTCTTGCTGCTTCCGTTTTTTGCAGTCCGCAAAAAAACGGAAGACACGGATGTATCCGTGAAAAAATTGGTCATTTTTTGCGGACCGCAAAAACGGAACGGTCATGTGAATGTAGCCTACATGTGTTCCCTATGGGGGTAGGGGTCGGTACAGAACGATGGTGAGGGGGAGGTCGCTACAGAGCGCCGTGTGTGTGTGTGTGTGTGTGTGTGGGGGGGAGGGTTGCAGAGCCTGATGTGTGTGGCGCAGAGCCCGATGTGTGTGTGTTTGTGTGTGTGTGTGTATGTGTGTGGCGCAGAGCCCTATGTGTGTGTGTGTGTGTGTGGCGCAGAGCCCGATGTGTGCGTGCGTGCGTTGTGTGTGTGTGTGTGTGTGTGTGTGTGTGTGGCGCAGAGCCCGATGTGGGGCTGTTATTTTCATTGCTAGAGTGATAACAGATCAGGTGCTGGGGTAGAATACTGACAGGGAATGTGTGTGCAGGGGGCGGGCAGGGGACGGGGCTGGACACTGAGGCCGGGCAGTGCCAGCTCTAACTGAGGTTTTGCACAGGAAGTGGTCAGTTTGCTAGAGCAAAATGTAAACAAAGAACTGCAGAGAATAAAGGGATAATTCAATAGGAACAAAAGTTAGAAAACAAAAATAACAATGTAGGGGTGTTTTATATGACAATACAGCACAGATAAACTCAACATTTTTTGGTAAGCTAATGTCGGACAACTCCTTTAATTTGCTTCAGTCAGATTTATGGTACAATTGGAAATGTTTTGGTAGGGTTTTTAGGTCTTCCACCTCATGCAGAGTCTTTGTTTTCTCAATGTCCCTGATGGGCTCACGGAATCCCACCTTTAACCCCCTAACCCCTGGACGATTTTTCCGTTTTTGTTTTTTGCTCCCCTTTTTCCAAGAGTCGTAACTTTTTTATTTTTCCCGTCAATCTTGCCATAAGAGGGCTTGTTTTTTGCGGGACGTATTGGTCTTTTAAGTGAAACCATGAGTTTTACCATATATGGTACTGGAAAACAGCACAAAATTTCCATGTGCGGAAAAATTACAAAAAAGTGTGATTGGACAATGGTTTATGGGGTACTTTATTCACCGTGTTCACTGTATGGTAAAACTGATGGGTGGGTGTGATACTTCAGGTTGGTATGAGTTCGTTGATACCAAACATGTTTAGGTTTACTTTTATATAAGGGGTTAAAAAAAGGTTTGTCCAAAAAATTGGAGCACTTTCTGCGGCATTTTCTGCAACTTGTAGTGTTCTCATTTTCTTTGTCGCTCCATTGGGAGACCCAGACAATTGGGTGTATAGCTACTGCCTCCGGAGGCCACACAAAGTATTACACTTAAAAGTGTAAAGCCCCTCCCCTTCTGCCTATACACCCCCCGTGGGATCACGGGCTCCTCAGTTTTCATGCTTTGTGCGAAGGAGGTCAGACATCCACGCATAGCTCCACTGTTTAGTCAGCAGCAGCTGCTGACTATGTCGGATGGAAGAAAAGAGGGCCCATACTAGGGCCCCCAGCATGCTCCCTTCTCACCCCACTTTTGTCGGCGGTGTTTGTTAAGGTTGAGGTACCCATTGCGGGTACGGAGGCTGGAGCCCACATGCTGCTTTCCTTCCCCATCCCCCTTAGGGCTCTGGGTGAAGTGGGATCTTACCGGTCTCCAGGCACTGAGGCCGTGCTCCATCCACAGCTCCTGGGAATCTGCTGGACATGGAGCTGAGTATCTTCAGGGACATGGCCCTGCTACTTCAAGGTACTCTGTGTCCCCGTACAGACCGCGCACAGTCACACTACAGCATTGCTGGGTGTGTTAGTGCGCCGGGGACAACAGCGCTGCGCGCTTGTGCCATGACTAACTACAGCTTGATGAGTGTGTCAATGTATTGGGAACTGCCGCGCCGGCCGCTGCTGTCAGTTTTACACTGCGGCGCGGCTGGGACTTGTGGTGCGCCGGGGACTTCCGCGCTGGCCGTGCATATATGACGGCCGCGCTTACTACTCGAGTCCCCGGCTTTTGCGGCCTAGTTTCGTTTCGTTCCCGCCCCCAGGCCTGCCAGTCAGGGGAAGGGCGGGACGCTGTACAGAACGTCAGCGCCGAGGGCTGGAGTCTACTTTACATACTCCAGCCCTCACACTGGGCACAGTGGGACGCCACTTTCCCGCACTTTGTCTGAGGCACGCCCACGGCCTGCCCCTCTCCACAGGACGCCGGCAGCCATTCCTGTGTGCAGTCTGAGCTGGAGAAGGGAGACAAGTTCTGGGAGACCCAGACACGGGATTCTGGCGACCACACACCCGCTTTTGAGCGGGCGGTAAGCAGCACCTGTGGTGCTGACCCCAATAGTGCCGAAGTGTACATTTGTATTTTTATGCTTGCATGCTATACATTGCACTGTACGGTCGTTATTGATTCTTGGCTATATACCCTCCTAGATTGCTCAGAGGAGACAACAGCATGTCGTCCGCAAAAAGCAAGGGTGCCAAGGCACAGGCTTTCTATGCTGCTTGTACCGCATGTGAGGCTATTCTACCGGCAGGTTCCACTGACCCCCATTGTGTGCAGTGCTCGGCTCCTGTGGCACTTGCTCGGCCGGGGCCTCTGCTAGAGGTGACCCAGGGAGAACCACCTGTGAATACTGTCCAGGTGACGGGGACGGAGTTTGCAGTTTTTGCTGATAGATTGTCTGTGACTATGACTAAAATTCTAGAAACTTTGCAGTCTAGACCGGTAACTCAGACCATGGGCACTGTTGAATCATTGCTCCCTGGTCCCCCTCAGTTGGAACAACTCCGGGCTCCGGGGGTGTCCCATGCATCCCAGGGTGAAGGCTCTGACACGGACGACAGTCCCAGACAGCCTAAGCGAGCTCGCTGGGAGCGGCCCTCGACTTCATCACACTGGTCAGGGTCCCAGCAGGAGGACTCTCTGTATGATGAGGCGGAGGTAGCTGATCAGGATTCTGATCCTGAGACCGCTCTCAATCTGGATACACCTGATGGTGACGCCATAGTGAATGATCTTATAGCGTCCATCAATAGAATGTTGGATATTTCTCCCCCAGCTCCTCCAGTGGAGGAGTCAGCTTCACAGCAGGAGAAATTCCATTTCAGGTATCCCAAGCGTAAATTCAGTACTTTTCTGGACCACTCCGACTTTAGAGAGGCAGTCCAGAAACACCACGCTTATCCAGATAAGCGTTTCTCCAAACGACTTAAGGATACACGTTATCCCTTTCCCCCTGACGTGGTCAAGGGCTGGACCCAGTGTCCCAAGGTGGATCCTCCAATCTCCAGGCTTGCGGCTAGATCCATAGTTGCAGTGGAGGATGGGGCTGCACTTAAAGATGCCACTGACAGACAGATGGAGCTCTGGTTGAAATCCATCTATGAAGCTATCGGCGCGTCGTTTGCTCCAGCATTCGCAGCCGTATGGGCACTCCAAGCTATTTCAGCTGGTCTTACACAGATTGACACGGTCACACGTACATCTGTTCCGCAGGTGGCGTCCTTAACCTCTCAAATGTCTGCATTTGCGTCTTACGCGATTAATGCTGTCCTGGACTCTACGAGCCGTACGGCAGTGGCGTCCGCCAACTCCGTGGTTTTACGCAGAGCCTTGTGGTTAAGGGAATGGAAGGCAGATTCTGCTTCCAAAAAGTGCTTAACCAGTTTGCCATTTTCTGGTGACCGACTGTTTGGTGAGCGATTGGATGAAATCATTAAACAGTCCAAGGGTAAGGATTCATCCTTACCCCAGCACAATTCAAACAAACCTCAACAGAGGAGGGGACAGTCGGGGTTTCGGTCCTTTCGAGGCTCGGGCAGGTCCCAATTCTCCTCGTCCAAAAGGACTCAAAAGGATCAGAGGCGCTCAGATTCTTGGCGGGCTCAGTCACGCCCAAAAAAGACAGCCGGAAGAACCGCTCCCAAGGCGGCTTCCTCATAACTTTCGGCCTCCTCTCTCCGCATCCTCGGTCGGTGGCAGGCTCTCCCGCTTTGGCGACATTTGGCTGCCACAGGTCAAAGACCGTTGGGTGAGAGACATTCTGTCTCACGGGTACAGGATAGAGTTCAGTTCTCGTCCTCCAACTCGATTCTTCAGAACTTCTCCACCTCCCGACCGAGCCGATGCTCTTCTGCAAGCGGTGTGCACTCTAAAGGCAGAAGGAGTGGTGATCCCTGTTCCTCTTCAGGAGCAAGGTCACGGTTTTTACTCCAATTTGTTTGTGGTGCCAAAGAAGGACGGGTCTTTCCGTCCCGTTCTGGACCTAAAACTGCTCAACAAGCACGTGAAAACCAGGCGGTTCCGGATGGAATCCCTCCGCTCCGTCATCGCCTCAATGTCTCAAGGAGATTTCCTAGCATCAATAGACATCAAGGATGCTTATCTCCACGTGCCGATTGCTCCAGAGCACCAGCGTTTTCTACGCTTCGTTATAGGAGACGAACACCTTCAGTTCGTAGCTCTGCCTTTCGGGCTGGCGACAGCCCCACGGGTCTTCACCAAGGTCATGGCAGCAGTAGTAGCAGTCCTGCACTCTCAGGGTCACTCTGTGATCCCTTACTTGGACGATCTACTTGTCAAGGCACCCTCTCAAGAGGCATGCCAACACAGCCTGACCGTTGCGCTGGAGACTCTCCAGAGTTTCGGGTGGATCATCAACTTTTCAAAGTCAAATCTGACCCCGACCCAATCGCTAACATATCTTGGCATGGAGTTTCATACTCTCTCAGCGATAGTGAAGCTTCCGCTGGACAAACAGCGTTCACTACAGACAGGGGTACAATCTCTCCTTCAAGGACAGTCGCATCCCCTGAGGCGCCTCATGCACTTCCTAGGGAAGATGGTAGCAGCAATGGAGGCAGTCCCTTTCGCGCAGTTTCATCTGCGTCCACTACAATGGGACATTCTCCGCCAATGGGACGGGAAGTCGACGTCCCTCGACAGGAACGTCTCCCTTTCTCAGGCGGCCAAGGAATCTCTTCGGTGGTGGCTTCTTCCCACCTCATTGTCAAAAGGAAAGTCCTTCCTACCCCCATCCTGGGCGGTGGTCACGACAGACGCGAGTCTATCAGGGTGGGGAGCAGTGTTTCTCCACCACAGGGCTCAAGGTACGTGGACTCAGCAAGAGTCCACCCTTCAGATCAATGTTCTGGAAATCAGAGCAGTGTATCTTGCCCTACAAGCCTTCCAGCAGTGGCTGGAAGGCAAGCAGATCCGAATTCAGTCGGACAACTCCACAGCGGTGGCATACATCAACCACCAAGGAGGAACACGCAGTCGGCAAGCCTTCCAGGAAGTCCGGCGGATTCTGAGGTGGGTGGAAGACACGGCATCCACCATATCCGCAGTTCACATCCCGGGCGTAGAAAACTGGGAAGCAGACTTCCTCAGTCGCCAGGGTATGGACGCAGGGGAATGGTCTCTTCACCCGGACGTGTTTCAGGAGATCTGTCGCCGCTGGGGGATGCCGGACGTCGACCTAATGGCGTCCCGGCACAACAACAAGGTCCCGGCTTTCATGGCACGGTCTCACGATCACAGAGCTCTGGCGGCGGACGCCTTAGTTCAAGATTGGTCGCAGTTCCGGCTGCCTTATGTGTTTCCACCTCTGGCACTGTTGCCCAGAGTGCTACGCAAGATCAGGTCCGACTGCCGCCGCGCCATCCTCGTCGCTCCAGACTGGCCGAGGAGGTCGTGGTACCCGGATCTGTGGCATCTCACGGTAGGCCAACCGTGGACACTACCAGACCGACCAGACTTGCTGTCTCAAGGGCCGTTTTTCCATCTGAATTCTGCGGCCCTGAACCTGACTGTGTGGCCATTGAGTCCTGGATCCTAGCGTCTTCAGGATTATCTCAAGGGGTCATTGCCACCATGAGACAGGCTAGGAAACCAACCTCCGCCAAGATCTACCACAGGACGTGGAAGATATTCTTATCTTGGTGCTCTGCTCAGGGAGTTTCTCCCTGGCCATTTGCATTGCCTACTTTTCTTTCCTTCCTGCAATCCGGTTTGGAAAAAGGTTTGTCGCTCGGCTCCCTTAAAGGACAAGTCTCAGCGCTATCTGTATTTTTTCAGAAGCGCCTAGCACGACTTCCTCAGGTACGCACGTTCCTGCAAGGGGTTGGTCATATCGTCCCTCCTTACAAGCGGCCGTTAGAGCCCTGGGATCTGAACAGGGTTCTAATTGCTCTCCAGAAGCTGCCTTTCGAGCCTATGAGGGATGTTTCTCTTTCTCGCCTTTCACAGAAAGTGGCCTTTCTAGTAGCGGTCACGTCTCTTCGGAGAGTGTCCGAGCTAGCAGCGCTGTCATGCAAATCTCCCTTCCTGGTGTTTCACCAGGACAAGGTGGTTCTGCGCCCGATTCCGGAGTTTCTCCCTAAGGTGGTATCCCCCTTTCATCTCAATCAGGATATCTCCTTACCTTCTTTGTGTCCTCATCCAGTTCATCAATGTGAAAAGGATTTGCATTTGTTGGATCTGGTGAGAGCGCTCAGAATCTACATTTCCCGCACGGCGCCCCTGCGCCGCTCGGATGCTCTTTGTCCTGGTCGCTGGTCAGCGTAAAGGGTCGCAAGCTTCCAAATCCACCCTGGCTCGGTGGATCAAGGAACCAATTCTTGAAGCCTACCGTTCTGCTGGGCTTCCGGTTCCCTCAGGGCTGAAGGCCCATTCTACCAGAGCCGTGGGTGCGTCCTGGGCATTACGGCACCAGGCTACGGCTCAGCAGGTGTGCCAGGCGGCTACCTGGTCGAGTCTGCACACTTTTACCAAGCATTATCAGGTGCATACCTACGCTTCGGCGGACGCCAGCCTAGGTAGACGAGTCCTTCAGGCGGCGATTGCCCCCATGTAGGAAAGGGCCGTTTTACGGCCCTATCACGAGGTATTATTTTACCCACCCAGGGACTGCTTTTGGACGTCCCAATTGTCTGGGTCTCCCAATGGAGCGACAAAGAAGAAGGGAATTTTGTTTACTTACCGTAAATTCCTTTTCTTCTAGCTCCAATTGGGAGACCCAGCACCCGCCCTGTTTCCTTCGGGCTTTTTGTTTTTTCGGGTACACATGCTGTTCATGTTCAATGGTTTCAGTTCTCCGATATTCCTTCGGATTGAATTTGTTTTTAAACCAGTTATTGGCTTTCCTCCTTCTTGCTTTGGCACTAAAACTGAGCAGCCCGTGATCCCACGGGGGGTGTATAGGCAGAAGGGGAGGGGCTTTACACTTTTAAGTGTAATACTTTGTGTGGCTTCCGGAGGCAGTAGCTATACACCCAATTGTCTGGGTCTCCCAATTGGAGCTAGAAGAAAAGGAATTTACGGTAAGTAAACAAAATTCCCTTCTTCATTATCGTTCCTATGGGAGACCCAGACATTGGGTGTATAGCTTCTGCCTCCGGAGGACACACAAAGTACTACACTAAAAAGTGTAGCTCCTCCCTCTGAGCCTATACACCCCCTGGAGAGCCAGATCTAGCCAGTTCATTGCTTTGTGTTCAGGAGGCATACATCCACACATGCATTCTCATCTGATTTTTCATTTTTGGAAAGAGTTTGAAGAAAAGCGGGTCCAACTCTGGACCCCCGGCATGTCCCTTCTCACCCCACTGTGTCGGCGGTGCTGTTAAGGTTGATTCCACGGCTGGAGCCTTACATGCCGCGCTCCTTCACCATCCCTCGGGCTCTGGCTTGAAGTGGGAGCCAGCACGGTTCTCCATGCTTGGCAGGAGACCGGTCTCCATCCGCAGCCCTTCAGGATCCTGCTGGACGGAGCACTCATCCCCAGGGACCTGGAACCCTGCGTCTCAGCAAGCTAAGTACCTGAGACGTTTACATTCGGGGTCCCTGTACTTTATTATGTTGGGAGAGTGTGCTGAGTGAGTTTTCTGACTTTTCCGGCCGGTTCTCTGGCTGTCGCCTGAGAACTGCGCCGATGGTGCCTGCGCGCCGGCCGCACTGCTCAAATTTAGGTCCCGGCTTCGCCGGAGGCCTACTTTCGGTTTCACTGCCCTCGCATGTCATTCATGCAGAGGGACAGTGCGGCTCCGCCCAGCGGCCGTTCTGCACAGGGGAGGGACACTCCTCACTGGGTTCATGTCTCCTCCCCTGTAAGTCTCTTTGGCCCTCCAGATCCCGCTCTCAGAGCAGGTCCCGCCCCCTCTCCTTGCTCCGGCGCCATTTTATCAGCGTTTTCTCTGCGATCAGCACTGGCTGCAGCATCCCTGCTGAGGTGCTTGGGGGTCCGGGCTTAGGGATCTGGAGGGCACACAACACCGCTCCAGCGGTCTGGTAAGCCACAACCTCTGGTTGTGGGCCTCTGTAATACTCTCTGGGGGTCACTCTGGCAAGAGCCCCCACTTCAGCAGCACGTCTCACACGAGGAGCAAGGCTCCAAGGCTATATTCAGCATGCACTGCATGTAAGCTCGTGCTGCATGAACCGAGCACATATCCACATTGTGATGCCTGCTCTAACCTGACAATGCCTCAGCCTGGAATCGCACCCACAGTGGTCTCTCCGGCTGCTCCGGCTCCTGTGTCTGAACCCCCGGCTTGGGTAGAATCCTTATCTAGGTCTATCTCCCAGTCTTTTGCCGACTCCATGGGACAGCTGTCCCGGACTTTGCTGAACATGCATCAGCCCCCTTCACAGGGCGCCTCTGCTGCTAGGGCTCTCTCAGCGGAGCTCACAGAGGATTCCTCATCTGGTCCCAGACCCCGTCCTCCTAAGAGGAGACGCAGGGCTACCTCCCCTTCCTCGTCCCGCGGCTCTGTTTCAGAAGCTGACTCGCAGGAAGAGGAGGATACCTTCACAGGGGGCTCGGAGGCTACCTCCATGTGCCCCATTGATCTGTCCGAAAGTGACTCAGATGTTAGTGATTTGATTGCGTCCATTAATTCTGTACTGGACCTCAATCCGCCAGTATCAGAGGAGCAACCCTCTCTGGCAGAAAAGCACCAGTTTACCTTGCCTAAGAGGACAAAGAGTGTGTTCTTTAACCACTCCAGTTTTCAGGCCGCTGTGACCAAGCCTTGGGCCTGTCCTGACAAACGCTTCCCAAAGCGTGGTTCTGATGACCGTTTTCCCTTTCCACCTGAGGTGGTCAAGGAATGGGCTCATTCACCAAAGGTAGACCCCCCGGTGTCTAGACTCTCAGCCTGGACCGTTGTATCAGTGGCTGATGGCACCTCTCTTAAGGATTCCACTGACCGCCAGGTTGACCTTCTGGCCAAATCTGTATATGAGGCGGCAGGGGCCTCGTTCTCCCCATCTTTTGCGGCAGTGTGGGCTCTCAAAGCCATCTCTGCTTCTCTAGAGGAGATGCATTCCCTCGCCAGGGAATCTATGCCCGAAATGGTTGCCTTAACTTGCCAAGCTTCCGCTTTTTC
Organism: Anomaloglossus baeobatrachus; assembly: GCF_048569485.1. Lineage (NCBI taxonomy): Eukaryota > Metazoa > Chordata > Amphibia > Anura > Aromobatidae > Anomaloglossus > Anomaloglossus baeobatrachus. The sequence continues at coordinate 38,728 of NW_027443067.1, forward strand.
ATCCTATGCCATGTCTGCCATGCTGGAGGCTTCTCACCGCACTGCGGTGGCTTCGGCTAATTCCCTCGCTATCCGCAGGATCTTGTGGCTTCGAGAGTGGAAGGCAGATGCTTCTTTAAAGAAGTACCTTGCTGGGCTCCCTTTTGCTGTGTCCAGGCTATTCGGTGAACAACTGGATGAAATTATTCAGGAAGCTACTGGCGGGAAGAGTACTTCCATTCCACAAACCAAAACCAGGAAACCTGTCCAGGGTAGGAACCAGTCGAGGTTTCGTTCCTTTCGTTCCTCCAACTGGTCGTCCTCTAAGCCCTCGGCCTCGTCCACTAACTCAGCCAAGAACCAAAAATCCAACTGGCGCACAAAGGCGCGTCCACAGAAGGCCGCAGGAGCTGCTGCCGCTAAGGCAGCCTCCTCTTGACTATCTGTCAACACGTCTCCGATCAGTGGGTGCGGGATGTCATCTCCCACGGCTACAGGATAGAATTCTCTTCCAGCCCGCCAAACAGATTTTTTCTGTCAACTCCCCCCTGCTCCAAGGCCGCCGCCTTCTCTCAGGCCATGGCATCCTTGCAGGCCAACGAAGTAATTGTACCGGTTCCCGCCCGGGAACGGTTCAGAGGTTTCTACTCAAATCTCTTCCTAGTTCCAAAAAAGAACGGTACCTTCCGGCCCATCCTGGATCTCAAGCTTCTCAACAAGCATGTTCAGGTGCGGCATTTTCGCATGGAATCTCTGCGGTCAGTCATTGCCTCAATGACCCAAGGGGATTTCCTGGCATCCATCGACATCAGAGATGCCTATCTGCATGTGCCAATTGCAGTTTCTCACCAGCGTTGGCTACGTTTTGCAATCGGAGAGGAACATTTCCAATTCGTGGCTCTCCCCTTCGGGTTAGCCACGGCCCCTCGGGTATTCACCAAGGTCATGGCAGCAGTGATTGCGGTTCTGCACCTCCAGGGGTTGGCAGTGATTCCTTACCTGGACGACCTTCTAGTCAAGGCTTCATCCAGCGCAGACTGTCAGCGGAGTGTCTCGCTCACTCTTGCCACTCTAGCCAAATTCGGGTGGCTGGTCAATCTGCCCAAATCCACTCTGACTCCGACCCAGAGGCTCACGTACCTAGGGATGCAGTTCGAGACTTTGCCGGCACTTGTGAAGTTGCCCTTGATCAAACAGCAGTCCCTCCAACTGGCGGTGCGCTCTCTCCTGAGGCCCCGCCGTTATTCCATCAGGCACCTGATGCAGGTGCTGGGTCAAATGGTGGCGTCAATGGAGGCTGTTCCCTTTGCCCAGTTCCATCTGCGTCCTCTGCAGCTGGACATTCTCCGCTGTTGGGACAAGCGGCCTTCCTCCTTGCACAGGTTAGTGGCTCTGTCGCCACGGACCAGGAGCTCTCTTCAGTGGTGGCTTCGGCCCCTCTCTCTGTCTCAGGGACGCTCCTTCCTGGCTCCGTCCTGAGTGATCCTCACCACGGATGCCAGTCTATCCGGCTGGGGAGCGGTATGTCTCCACCACCGAGCACAGAGCACTTGGACTCCGTCCGAGTCAGCCCTCTCGATCAATGTGCTGGAAACCAGAGCCGTGCTCCTGGCTCTCCTAGCTTTTCACCACCTATTGGCGGGCAAGCACATCCGAGTCCAGTCAGACAACGCGACAGCGGTTGCCTACATCAATCACCAGGGCGGGACACGCAGCTGCCTGGCAATGTTGGAGGTACAACGTATCCTTCAATGGACGGAGGACTCCAAGTCCACCATATCCGCAGTCCACATACCAGGCGTGGAAAACTGGGAGGCAGATTATCTCAGCCGTCAGACCGTGGACAGTGGCGAGTGGTCCCTGCATCCGGCAGTGTTTCAGTCAATATGTCGCAAGTGGGGCACTCCGGACGTGGACCTAATGGCATCCCGTCACAACAACAAGGTTCCGGTTTACGTGGCTCGCTCCCACGATCCTCAGGCATTCTCCGCGGATGCACTGGTTCAAGACTGGTCCCAGTTTCGTCTGTCCTACGTGTTTCCCCCTCTAGCTCTCTTGCCCAGAGTCCTGCGCAAGATCAGAATGGAGGGCCGTCGGGTCATCCTCATTGCTCCAGACTGGCCCAGGCGAGCTTGGTACCCAGACCTGCTCCATCTGTCCGTGGAGGTGCCGTGGCATCTTCCGGACCGTCCAGACCTTCTCTCACAAGGTCCGTTTTTCCGCCAGAATTCTGCGGCTCTCAGATTGACGGCGTGGCTCTTGAGTCCTGGATCTTGACGGCTTCTGGCATTCCTCCTGAAGTCATTTCCACTATGACTCGGGCCCGGAAGTCTTCCTCGGCCAAAATCTATCACAGGACTTGGAAAATTTTCCTGTCCTGGTGTCGCTCTTCCAGCCATGCTCCTTGGCCTTTTTCCTTGCTGACCCTTCTGTCCTTTCTACAGTCCGGTCTGCAGCTAGGACTGTCCCTCAATTCTCTCAAGGGACAAGTCTCGGCTCTGTCTGTGCTTTTCCAGCGGCGTATCGCCCGGCTGGCTCAGGTCCGCACCTTCATGCAGGGCGCGTCACATCATTCCGCCTTACCGGCGGCCCTTGGATCCCTGGGACCTCAATTTGGTCCTCACGGCCTTGCAGAAACCCCCCTTTGAGCCTCTTAGGGAGGTTTCTTTGTTTCGTCTTTCACAGAAAGTGGTCTTTCTAGTGGCCATAACTTCCCTCAGGAGAGTCTCTGATTTGGCTGCGCTCTCTTCGGAGTCACCTTTTTTGGTTTTTCATCAAGATAATGTGGTTCTCCGTCCGACTCCGGACTTTCTTCCTAAGGTGGTCTCTCCTTTCCACCTTAACCAGGACATTACGCTGCCTTCCTTTTGTCCGGCTCCTGTTCATCGCTTTGAAAAAGCGTTGCATACTCTGGATCTGGTGCGAGCGCTCCGGATCTATGTGTCACGCACCGCTGCTCTTAGGCGGTGCACCTCTCTTTTTGTGCTAACCACAGGTCGGCGTAAGGGCCTCTCTGCTTCTAAGCCGACCTTAGCCCGTTGGATTAGGTCGACCATTTCGGATGCCTACTAGTGTTCTCAGGTGCCTCCCCCGCCGGGGATCAATGCACACTCGACCAGAGCTGTCGGTGCCTCTTGGGCTTTCAGGCACCAGGCTACGGCTCAGCAAGTCTGTCAGGCTGCCACTTGGACTAGCCTGCATACCTTTTCAAGGCACTATCAAGTGCATGCTCATGCTTCGGCAGATGCGAGCTTGGGCAGACGCATCCTTCAGGCGGCTGTCGCCCATTTGTGAAGTTTGGTTCTGCCTACTTCTCAGTTTTTTCTGTTTATTCCCACCCATGGACTGCTTTGAGACGTCCCAATGTCTGGGTCTCCCATAGGAACGATAAAGAAAAAGAGAATTTTGTTTACTTACCGTAAATTCTTTTTCTTATAGTTCCGTATTGGGAGACCCAGCACCCTCTCTGTTGCCTGTTGGCAGTTTCTTGTTCCGCGTGTTATCACCGGCTGTTGTCGTGGACAGAGTCTCCGGTTGTTCCGGTTCTTGCTCTGTTTTACTTGTGGGTGGCTATTCTCCTTCAGCTTTTGCACTAAACTGGCTAGATCTGGCTCTCCAGGGGGTGTATAGGCTCAGAGGGAGGAGCTACACTTTTTAGTGTAGTACTTTGTGTGTCCTCCGGAGGCAGAAGCTATACACCCAATGTCTGGGTCTCCCAATACGGAACTATAAGAAAAAGAATTTACGGTAAGTAAACAAAATTCTCTTTTTTCGGGATATGGGGCTCACTGATGGCTTATTTGTTTGCATTTTTAGCTGTACCATTTTTGCACAGATGCTACGTTTTGACTCCCTGGTATTGCATTTTGCTGAAAATTTGCGAAGACCAAAAAACGTAACTTTGCCAGTTGGATTTTTTTTTACGGCTACGCCATCTACCGATCTAATTGATTCATTTTATATTTTGATAGACTGGGCAATTCTGAACTCTGCGATACCAAATGAGTGTATATTTTTTATTTTTTTAACCCTTTGATTTTTAGTGGGGCGAATGGAGAATAATTTAAACTTTTAGTTGTTTTTTTAATTCTATAAAACTTTTTTTTTACTTTTTTTATTTTAATAGTCTCTCTAGGGGTAAGGATTAGCCGTCTGATCGCTTGTTCATTTCTGCTGATCAGAGCGGCAGAGCTCTGAACAGCTGAAATGCTGCTGTCCTGTTAAAGCCAGCCGGCTGTAACAGGATGTGAGTCATGATAGCGACAGGAGTCATCACATAACCCTGTGCTACCATGGCAACCATCGGCTTCCCATGATCGCATTACGGGGCCTCCGATAGCGATGTAGAAAGGCAATTGGAATAGTCATGGGCCCTCGTGTGGATTACCACAGACCTGCGTGTTTTTGGAGTTAATAAAGGAGTGAAATAGGGTATTGTTTTTATCTTATTTTTTGTTTGTGTTTATTTCTTTTCACTTCCAGATTAGTAATGGGGGTAGGGTTTTCATAGACCCTGCCATTACTAATCTAGAGCTTAGTGGCAGCTGTGAGCTGTTATTAACCCCTTATTAGCCTGATTGCCACCGCACCAGTGCAATCGGGAAGAGCCGGGTAAAGTGCCAGGATTGTCACATATAATGGATGTGACAATCCTGGGTGGCTGTGGGCTGCTATTGTTATAACGCGCCTGCTTTAATCTTATTTTATTTAATTTTCCTTTATTTATTTTTTATTTTCTCATAGGCACTTCATTCAGGGAAAAGACCCAATCAAAGTCAACATCTAAGTCACTGAGCGGGTCGAGTGAAGTACCTCAAAATTTGCAGACCACCACGGGTATGGTTTTAGCATATACAGACCTCTAAATTATGGATAAAAAACTATTAAAAGAAGGATTTTTGTGTACTCACCGTCAAATCTCTTTCTCTGAGTCTTCATTGGGGGACACAGGACCATGGGTGTATGCTGCTGTGACTAGGAGGCTGAGACTAAGTAAACATAAAAAAAGTTAGCTCCTCCCTAGCAGTGTACACCCTGAGCCGGAGGCGGATCTATGCCAGTTAAGTGTACAAGCAGTAGTAGGAGAAACCTGAACAACCATAACTAATCAAAGTAATAACAAGAAACACACAGTATCTTATCTAAACCTATACTGTATATAAATATATATATATATATATATATATATATATATATATATATATATATATATATATATATATATATATAAAAACATAAATAAAAACATAAATAAGCCGGGTACAGAAGAACGTGTTTCCATAAAGAACCAGTAACACCCGGCAACTAAGAGCAACCCCATATCCAAACAGGGTGGGTGCTGTGTCCCCCAATGAAGACTCAGAGAAAGAGATTTTACGGTGGGTACACAAAAATCCTTCTTTATCGCTTTCATTGGGGGACACAGGACCATGGGACGTCCAAAAGCAGTCCCTGGGTGGGTACAGGAGTAATCATACAGATTCAAAATATACCCAAAACTCTGTAAGAATGCTCGGTGCAAACGTAAACCGGCTTATCATAGGTGTGCCAAAGCCGCTTGCTGTATCCTGGAAAACCTGGAAAAGGTAGAAAAGCTTGACTACGCGGCGGCTCTGAAGACTTGCTTGGCTGACGCCTGGCGTCTGACTGTCCTAGACGCCCCAATTGCACCGGTGGAAAGGCCTTTACACTCCTCGGAGAAAACCTGACTCTAATCCTGTAGGCCTCTGATATGGTCGGCCTGACCTAACTTGCAGTGATAGCCTTGGACGCCGGCATGCCCCTCCTGGGTCCCGTAGACAGGACGAATAGGCCGTCCAAGATGCAGAGGGGTGGGGATCTCGAAACGTAACTCCTCCGAGCTCGCACTAGATCCGGTGTAAGCCGTGACCTCTCCAAGAATCGAATGGAGGCTGGACCGAAGGATGGAGCCACCATCACCTCATTCAGATACTACATCCGGTAGGAAAAAACCTGAGACGGGTGCCGAACAATCTCGTCTTGGTGAAAAAAACAAGAAAAAGTGACCCGCATGAGAGGGATTACAGAGCAGACCTTCTTCTGATTGAAGTGACTGTCCCCAACAAAGGCACCTTCCCGGATAGGCGTGAGATTGAGGATCGAACGGGGCTAATTGAAGAGACCCTAGAGCCAGCTGGAGGTCCCATGGTTCTAGCAGGGAACGATCTAGCGGTGCCAGATGGACGACTCCTTGGATGAACGTCCTGACTTGCGGCCGAGATGCAAGATTTCTTTGGAAAAGAGATATAGAGCCGACACCTGATTTCTCTGGAAAAGAGAGATATAGCCGACACCTGCCCTTTGAAGCTTGCTGGCGAGAGACCCGCCTGTAAGCCTGACTGTAGGAAGGCCAGTAACACTGGGAGTGACAGATCCAGTGGAGATGCGTTGACGTTGACCTCACCCTCTTGAAAGGAGGCCTTTGTTTGAAGACGGAGGCTTCTGAGTTTTGACCATGGTCTGTAACACCTGTGGGATAACGCCTTCCTGGGCTAGTAGCCATGGTTCCACAGCCATGCGGTCAAATTGAGAACCTCTGAATATTGATGTAAAAGAGGACTTTGCGACAGGAAGTTCAGACGATCTGGAAGCCACCATGGGGTGTCTGATGAGCTGCGTGAGCTCTGCGAACAACGCTTGCCTGGGTCAATCCATGGCAATGAGAGCCACTAGGATGCCCTCTGCTCTGAGTTTCTTGAGGACTCTTGTGACTTGATTGTTGAATCGAGAAGCCATCAGGTCAACATTCGGAATATCTCATCTGAGGCAGATCCATTCGAAAGCCTCTCTGTTTAGGGATCATTCGCCTGCCACCAGACCTTGCTGATATAGTCCGCTGCCCAATTCTCCACGGCGGGGAAAAATGAATGTGGACAAAATCTGGAGTGGTGAGGCTATGCCCACTGTACGATCTTCTTCACCTATGTCATCACCATGACGCTCCTTGTTTCGCCCAGGTGATGCCCGACTGGATTCTGGATGGCGATTCTTGTATGAAGGGCTGAAAAAAATCTGCAGGGCTCGCAGAAAATACTCTGATCCCTAAAACAAAATTGATAGGCAGACGGCTCTCCTGGGAGGACCACCGATCGTGAGCCGTGTGCTTCGGAACACCGCTCTCCAGTCGGAAGACTGGTATCGATGGTGACTGCCTGCCAGTGTACTGGTATGAAAGACATTCCACTGGACCGATGAGGGCCGCTGGTCCACCATAAAAACGAGCGGCGGTATCCCGGAGTCAAATGGATCCTGCGATTCAAGGTGAACAGAGAATTGTCCCATCTGTTCGGCCAAGTCAGCTGAAGGAGACGAAGGTGGAAGCGGCAAACGGAACCGCCTCTATTGCCGCCACCATCCGACTGAAGACTCTCCGCTCGGAGTGACGGAGGATCTGGAGGTCTCTTTGGAGGGACACGCGTCCTTGGATGGTATCGAACTCCATGCCTAGAAAGGTAATCCTGCTGGCCGGGGTCAGAGAGGGCTTCTTCCAAATGATGCGCTAGCCTAGTCGGGACAGGATATCGATGGTGACCTAAACACTTAGGAGATCGTCGTCAAAAAGAAGAACCCCTGATCGACAAGGCGACCAGGTACAGAATCACCAAAAATGATCATCTGCTATTGCTAGACGCAGGAACATCTGTGCTGGTGCGACCTGTATGTCCGACGATAGACTTGCTGGAGAAAACTATTATGTCCCCTGAGTCCAGCAACTCGCCGACCCAGGGGTCCGTGATCCAAGTCCGCCAGACGTGATTGAGATGAGACAGGCGCCTCCCCCTGGTCTGCGCCCGCGCGCAACGACCAAGAGTCATCTAGCGGGGTAGCGCTGTGATCCGGATGTCGTTGTCGATGGCTGGCGTGGCTGAGAAAACGCCAGAAAGGGCATGGATTGAGGTACGGAATCTTCCTGTTCCTCTGCGGGGACCTGGTTTTCTTGTGTGTGTGGAACCGAAGCTCCCGTGATCTCGTCGATGAACTGATCAAGCCAGTCCCCAAACAAACGACCTCCTGTAAAGAGGAGGACTGTAAGTGATATCCTAGAAACCGCGTCCGCATACCAGTCTCTGAGCCAGATCGCCCGACAGATGGCCCCCGTGCTGCTAGCCGCTTTCACTGGGCAGTAAGCTGCTGACGGAGATGCGATGAGTATGTACTCACCTGCTAGAGCAAACTGTGTGCCAAGTGTGAATTCCGGATTGCTCGATCCTGCGCGAAAAACCGTTGTGGAGGTTATCGGACCCGGACATCATGGATGCTGCCAGCTAGATGGCGGCGAGGGCAGAAGGAGTACTGTGTCTGTCGTCTGAAGAAAAACCGGAGCGATGGCCCGTGCGGGAGAGCTGAAAGATGACCGCCGGAAAAAAAGCAGCAGGGCGACCATAGGCGAGCCTGTCCATTCCTTCCTGAGAGACTCAGGAAGGGAGAAAAAAGGAGATCAAACGACTTACCCTTGTTGAATATCTTGACTGGTTGTCTGTGCTTGTATAGAATTTCAGCAACGACTGGATGGTCACCAAATTGCCTGTGTGCCCGCTTAACCTGTGTTAAAGGAGACATGCAAGCACTGGGTAGCCACAGAGTCCGTCTGGGGCTCTAGCATATGACTTACCGCTTTGGCCGGACTAACCACCCTACCTCTGACCTCAGTCCTCTGATCTGGAATCAGCATCAAGGCTGCATCCGACTCTTCTCCTGAAAAAAGGGTCGGCCGGTCTCGGAGACGAGGAACACTCGGGGCCTGGAGGTGATGGAAATCTCCGGGAGGGCTTGAGAGGAGGCCCAGCAGGTCCCCTTCTGCGATCCAGTGGTAGGGTCTGGATCAGACCGACTGTTGTCCAGAGTCAGCTGGACCGGGGGAGCATGGCCGAGTGTAGGGAGCGACTGCAACGCCTGCGCGATGGTCCTAGACGCCCTTGAGAGAGAGTCCACAGACTGGGATAGAGGGTCTACCCCTCCGGATAAGGGAGCGCAGCGGAGCTCGGGTGCTGGCGGTGGCATGGGGCGCAAGCCGAGCGGGGGGCGTAGCCTGGATTGGGAGGATTATACCTAGCCGGCTGTGCGTGCATAAAAAGCTATAGGGTGCTTAGGAAAAAAACACTAGTGACGCTAGTGGGGAGACAGGAGAAAAGGGGGAAAAAACAAAAAAAAATTAAAGAGATATAGTCTGTTCCTAAGCAGGAGCAGCACTCACCCAGGTCCTGTCTCCCACCCAGGTCCGCGGAGGTCTCAGAAACTGCAGGGACAGCCTTGCTAAAGAAGAAAAACCGTCCTTCATTTTTTTTTTTTTTTGCAGTAGGGGGCTGCCCGGATAGGGACCGGGCAGGACCTGCAGGGGTCATGCTTGGGACAAAAAAACACGAGCGCGCAACACGGGGAGGCGGAGATCTGATGGTCTGAGGTAGGCCGAAGCAGGGGACTAGATTAGTGGGTGGCCCGCCGGGAGCGCAGCGCTGAGAGCAGAGAAGTCCTACCTGCGTTCTGCCGACGTCTCTGAGATGCTCGGTCCCATCCTGCCTGCTGGAGAGTTGCCAAGCTGCTGAGCGCTCCTGCGCTGTGTAACCACGATCCCCTGTGAACGCTGGGGAGGCCTGTTGTAGCTGAGCGCTCCTGCGCTGCAGATGTGATCCTCTCCCTGTATGATAGGGGACGCTGGGAGGAATGGGGGCGTGCTGCAGCACTGAGCTGGCTGTCTCCGGGCAGAAGTCGAGGGGGGCGTGGCCAGAAAAAAACGCGCGCGCGCGCAAACAGGGGGGCGGAGCGCACCGGCCTGATGTAGGCCGGAAGCCGGAAGCTAAATTAGTGAGCGGCCGCCGGGAGCGCAGCGCTGCTAGCGGAGAAGATCCTACCTGCGTCCTGGCGGCGTCGCTCTGATCCACGGCACCAATCTGTGATGCTGCGCCTGCCGGTGAGTCCAGTCTGCCCCTGGGAGACGCCGGGGGAAAACGCTGGGGAGCTTGGGGAAAAATGCAGAGCGCTCCTGCGCTGCATGAAGAGATCCACTGCCTGGGCCCAGGGTAGGAGGAAGAACGCTGGGGGAGGCCTGGTGCTGTGAGCGCTCCTGCGCTGCAGTCTGCGATCCTGACATCGGGTCCTGGAGCAGAGATCCCTCGTCGCCTCCACCAGAAGTACCCCTTGGGATGGTACCATAGGGGCCGACGGGGAGTGTGCCCTTACAAAAATTAAAAATATCGGTCCCCAAGCAGCCCCTGGGGTGGTACCATGGGGCAGGAGGGGGATAGGGCCTGGCGTCTCGAGCCCCAGACAACCCTGGGGACGGTTCCCGGAGGGGAGGAGAAGGTGAGGGACTCCAACCCTGCAGAAGAGACAAAAAACCTAGAAGAGATGAGAAGGCTGAGCGGCGCCGTATTAGCACGAAAAAACGGAAAAAAGCAATAGCCTAAGCTGAGGTTGGCCCACAGAGATATGGGCCCACTTCAGCCTCCTACGACACTAAGCAAAAAACTGGCATAGATCCGCCTCCGGCTCAGGGTGTGCACTGCTAGGGAGGAGCTAACTTTTTTTATGTCTACTTAGTGTCAGCCTCCTAGTCACAGCAGCATACACCCATGGTCCTGTGTCCCCCAATGAAAGCGATAGAGAAAAATATTTTAACACAAACAGTCCCATTCTCACACCACATAAAAATACCCAATTAAAGAAAGCAGCCAAAGCTCTCATTGAGCCCAATAGGAGTCCTTGTGTCCAATCTATAAATAAAGTGACTCAAGTTGCGCAAGGGCCTTAAATAGGTTACCACCTCTAACCTCAGATCTATGGCCTTTATAATTAATTTGCTTGAGTCAGATTTATGGTACAATTGGAAATGTTTTGGTAGGGTTTTTAGGTGTTCCATCTCATGTAGAGTCTTTGTTTTCTCAATGTCCCTGATGTGCTCACGGACTCACACCTTTAACCCCCTAACCCGTGGACGATTTTTCTGTTTTTGTTTTTTGCTCCCCTTTTTCCGAGAGTCGTAACTTTTTTATTTTTCCCGTCAATCTTGCCATAAGAGGGCTTGTTTTTTGCGGGACGTATTGGTCTTTTAAGTGAAACCATGAGTTTTAACATATATAGTACTGGAAAACAGCAAAAAATTTCCACGTGCGGAAAAATTACAAAAAAGTGTGATTGGACAATGGTTTATGGGGTACTTTATTCACCGTGTTCACTGTATGGTAAAACTGATGGGTGTGATACTTCAGGTTGGTATGAGTTCGTTGATACTAAACATGTTTAGGTTTACTTTTATCTAAGGGGTTAAAAAAAGGTTTGTCCAAAAAATTGGAGCACTTTCAGCGCCATTTTCTGCAACTTGTAGTGTTCTCATTTTTCGGGAAATGGGGCTCACTGATGGCTTATTTGTTTGCATGTTTAGCTGAACCATTTTTGCGCAGATGCTACGTTTTGACTCCCTGGAATTGCATTTTGCTCAAAATTTGCGAAGACCAAAAAACTTAACTTTGCCGGTTGGAATTTTTTTTTACGGCTACGCCGTCTACCGATCGTATCAATTCATTTTAGATTTTGATAGACTGGGCATTTCTGAACTCTGTGATACCAAATGAGTGTATATTTATTATTTTTTTAACCCTTTGATTTTTAGTGGGGCGAATGGGGAGTGATTTAAATTTTTAGTTGTTTTTTTAATTCTTTAAAACTTTTTTTTAAACTTTTTTTATTTTAATAGTCCCCCTAGGGGTAAGGATTAGCTGTCTGATCGCTTGTTCATTTCTGCTGATCAGAGCGGCAGAGCTCTGACCAGCTGAAATGCTGCTGCCCTGTTACAACCAGCCGGCTGTAACAGGATGTGAGTCATGATAGCGACATGAGTCATGACATAACCCTGTGCTACCATGGCAACCATCGGCTTCCCGTGATCGCGTCACGGGGACTCCGATGGCGTAGAGGAAAGGAAATTTCCCTGCCATGGACAATTACATTGCGCTGTCAGTATTTGACAGCGCGGTCTAAGGGATTAAAAGGCATGGGTGAATCGTGGATCCACCCTTGCTTGTAAGCTACACATGTCTGCTGTTCAGATCAGCATATATGTGCGGAAATCGGTGCCGGTTTACTGCAGCAGCCGACGATGATTACACCGCCATTATCTACGATGTACCCAGTACGTCCAATGTCTGTAAGAGGTTAAGTCCCTTGTGGTCATTCCTATGTAGATTTTCTGGCATGGATACTGGGCGTAATAAATCATGCCCTTAGAAGCACAAATATGTTGGTGATTTATTGTGTAAGTTTGTGTTCCTTCTTATTTTTTAATGGGAATCTGTCACCAGATTTGGGAACTACAAGCTGTGTCCAATACCACTGAGTTCTTATATACAGCATTCCAAAATACTGTATATAAGAGCCTAGGCCGCTCTGTAAAACGAAAAAAGTACTTTTATAATACTCACCTAGGGTGGGTCCAGTCCAATGGGTGTCGCAGCTCTCCAGTGCGGTGCCTCCTCTTTTAGGTCTGACGCATCCTCTCTGCTGCGATCTTCGGCCTCCTTCTTCCCAGTCCGGTGTGGATGATGTGTCTACGTCATCCACACGAGCCGACATTGCGGTCCTGCGCAGGCGCATTCATCTGCCCTGCTGATCAAAGTACTGTAATGTGCAGGCGCGAGGAAAGGTTAACCCCTTCACGACCGGCCGACTTTACACTTTCCGGTATTTGTGGGGGTTTGCCATTCTTCTGACAGACGTAACTTTTTTATTTTTCAGTCAATATGGTCATGTGAGGGCTCATTTTTTGCAGAATGAGCTGTAATTTTAAATGAAACTGTGAGTTTTACCATGCAGTGTACTGTAAAATGGTAAAAAAAATTCCAAATGTGGAGAAATTGCAAAAAAAAGTGTTATTGCTCTATTGTTTTTGAGAGATTTTATTCACTGTGTTCACTATATGGTAAACCTGATGTGCTGCTGTGATGCCTGAGGTTACTGCAAGTTTGTAGACACCAAACATGAATAGGTTTACTTTAATCTAAGGGGTTAAAAAAATAATCAGAAGTTTGTCCGAAAAAAGTGACGGACGTTTTGCGCCATTTTCTGAGACCCATAGCGTTCTCATTTTTTTAAATCTATGGCTCAGTGATGGCTTTTTTTTGTATCTCGAGCTGACGTTTTTAACAGTATCATTTTTGCGCAGATGCTATGTTTTCATTGCCTGTTATTGCATTTTGCTTAAAATTTGTGGCAACCAAAAAGCGTAATTTTGGCATTTGGAATTTTTTTGCTGCTACGCCGTTTACCAAACAGAACAAATGATTTTATATTTTGATATATATCTGGGCTAAAGACAGCGATACCAAATGTGTGAATATATTTTTTTTTAACCCTTTATTTTTCAGTGGGGCAAAAGAGGGATGATTTGAACTTTTAGGTGTTTTTACTTTTTTTTTACTTTTTCAAAACTTTTTCTTAAATTTTTTTTAAATTTGACTAGTACCCCTAGGGGGCTATTAGGATCAGCTGTCTGATCACTCATTTATTTATCCCAATCAGAGCAGCACAATTTAGACTGGGAGAAATTATCATCTCTTGTAACAGCCAGTATTTGGCTTTTTCTTACAGGACCTGAGTCATATGAGCTACAGGAGTCATCACATGACCCTGTGCTATCATTTTAGCCACCAGATTGTTAAGGGGTTAAAGATCTCTTACGCATATGCACTACAATACATGGATCTGCTTTGAGCAGGGCAGATCAAAGTGCGCCTGCGCAGGACCTCAATGCCAGCTAGTGAGCATGATGTAGGACGCGTCATGCACATGGGCCTCAGAAGAAGGAGGATGGCGATCGCCGCAGAGAGGAAATGCCGGACTAGAAAGAGGAGGCAATGGGTTTGAGATAATGATCAATAACTTTTCTAGCTATTTCATCATCAGCTGACAGTCTCCTTTTTTTCTCAGCCCCAGATCCCCTTGAGTGGAGCCCCAAAAATTGGTCTGTGCGATTTCTTCCTGTAAGCTCCCAAAGTAAGTCTGCCATCTTATCTTTCTTCTTCCTGCTCCAGCTGTAAGGCTACTTTCACATTTGACAGGATGCAAACCGCATATGACCGGATCCTGTGGATTGAATGTGCAACGCATGCAACCGCAATTGTTATTTTATTGTATGCTTCTACTTCTACTTGTGATGGATGAAGGGGAACACAGAATATATTATTATTATTATTATTATTATTTATTATTATAGCGCCATTTATTCCATGGCGCTTTACAAGTGAAAGAGGGTATACGTACAACAATCATTAACAGTACAAGACAGACTGGTATAGGAGGAGAGAGGACCCTGCCCGCGAGGGCTCACAGTCTACAGGGAATGGGTGATGGTACAATAGGTGAGGACAGAGCTGGTTGCGCAGTGGCTATATCGGCTGGCACTGGAGTCAGCTGATCGGGAATAAGCTGAACTCCTGATCTCACAGCCCGCACACGCTGTGATGGATGCAGGTTAACAGCAATCACTGCCTGCTGCCGATCACGTGTGACCATGTTCGGGTTGTGTGGTCATGAGTTCAGCTGAGTTCAGATCAGCTGACTCCAGTGTTGGCCGATTACTTTCTGTGTCCCCCTGCATCCATCGCAGAGTGTTCGGGCTGGAGTTCAACAGAGTTCAGATCAGCTGACTCCAGTGTCGGCCGAATTCAGCTGACCTCACAGGCAGCACACGCTGCGATAGATGCAGGGGGACCCAGAACAAGTAATCGGCCAACACTGGAGTCAGCTGATCAGATTAGTTGATCTGCTGGCTGTATGGTTAGAAGTAGGAATGAGTGAGCACTAAAATGCTCGGGTTCTCGGTAGCCCATGAGTATTTTTTTGTTTTAAATTCATTAAAAAATAAACAAAAACCCCAAACACATAACCCTAACTCTAGGGTTAGGGAGTAAAAAAATAAAATGTGTGGACTGCCGCTGCATTTTCTATTGCTAAGGTAACCCAAGCAGCTACTGGCTGCTAACCCCCACTGCTTATATGACCTTCACTGGCAATGGAAAATCCAGGGAAGCCCTTTTTTAACGTTTTTTGCCCAAAAACTAAAAAAAAAAGACATCTTCTCCCTGTTTTTGTATGCTAGCCAGGTACAGCAAGCAGGTACGCGCTGCCCCCAACCCCCAGCTGCCTATTTGTACCCGGTTGGGAACCAAAAATACAGGGAAGCCCTTTTTTAAGTATTTCATGAATTTCATGAAATAATTAAAAAAAACAAAAAACGACATGGGCTTCGGCCAATTTTTCTGACGAGCCAGGTACAACTAGGCAGCTGGGGATGGGAATACGCAGTGCAGGGTGGCCCAAGCTTTCTTGGCCCCCCCCCGCTGCGAATTGCAGTCAACAGTCGCCACAGAATATGGCGCTTTCTTAAAAGCGCTATCTTCTGGCGTTGTGTCCAACATCTCTCCCAGCGGCCCTGGTGCCGGGTGGCACGTTGGGTAATAAGGGGTTAATACCAGCTTTGTTTTACCTGCTGGTATAAAGCCTGAGATTGCTAATGTCAGGCCAAGTTTGACCCGGCCATTAAGAATCTCCAATAAAGGGTTAAAAAAAAGACATCACACAGAAAAAATACTTTATTAGAAATAAATACACAGACACACTTAGGGACTCCATCTTTATTACTCCCTCTCACCCCTTCACGATCCTGGTCTTCTGTCTGAGAGAGAGGGAGATTTCTGTATTGACCATGCCAAGCTGCTTTCTGGGCATGCTCAGTACAAAAAACAGGATTCTGTCTATCAGGATCCGGCGACTTCCGGTACAGCAGGATCGGGGTCATTCAAATACATTGCAGGTACCACTGCATGTACTAATACAGATGGCCACCTGGTGGCGCTATAACAACACAAAAATCTAATATCACCCATGTAACGCAGCCTAAGCCTCAAAGGCTACCATTACTATTACCGATAGAGCTAACAGCCATGAATCATCGTGATCCGGACTCACCTATAAAGTGCACTTATAACTGGATGTTTTGAGTAGCCCTGACACGCGTTTCTCACCTGGCTTACTCGCTTGAGGAAAGTGTAATGTGCATGTTTTATTATGTGGTGTCTTGGGCGAGATCGTCGCTGTTTGGGCGCATGCAGGGGGTGGGACGCCGCACATAGAGTCCGCCTCATCCAGTCATTCCAGGGGAAGCGTGGATCGGAAGAATACTTCCACTAACGTCAGTTAACCCATGCATCCTTCTAAGGAAGCTCCCTTGGCGGGGACTCATGCTGAGGCAGCCCCGCACATGCGCACCCAACGAGACCATATCTACTACTGGCAAGTGAAAGGGCACGACCAGGGTGGTAAGAAAATCATCCAAACATAAGGAGAATCAGCCTTAGCCTAAAGAATATGACCATGTATAGTCCTTAAAAGATTTTCTAATGTCCCTATATCATGCAGAGACAAAATTCTTATAGTAATATGTGTGTATATATATATACCCCTAGATTCTAAATGGACCTTGCGATACCACAAAGTGGGACCACAGTCATGGCGCAGCTTGAAATGTCTCTGGATCATCCTCAGGGAATCAAGATCCACAACATCACACACCGCAATTATGTCCCTAACATGTTCCCTCGTGCGGACGCGTTGTTCCCTTGATGTTAACCCAATATAAATTAGGCTACAGCCACATACTGCATAATAGATAACGTGACTTTTACTGCATGATTTGTAACTTTTTATTTTATACTCTTTAGGTCCATCCCAAGCTGACAACATCTCTGGGCAGACAAAAGGAAAACAACCAAATTTGGGACTCCCTTTCTCAAAGCGAGATACCACCCTAGGTACGTAATGGTTCTTCACCAGCATATCCTTTAGGCTTTTCCCCCTTCTAACAGGTAAGAGTGGGCGATGAGTAAAACGTCGTTCAAACTCTGGTCGGTCTTCAGTAACGACCAGTGTTTGTTCAAGATCTGCCTGATCGCCCCCCTCTGACTGTTAACTTGGAGATGAAATGTATCTGTGAGGCAAAAGATTCTTCCCTCTTACTTGTTGATAATAATTGTACCCGTGGAGAACCCTTTTCTGTCTGGTACCCCATTTTTATATTATAGTCCAGAAAATCAATTGCCTCCCGATCTGTCTTATAGGTTAGTTTGATGTTATATGGGTTATTGTTCAACCAAGTCATGAAGCTCTGCAGTTCAGGACCGGTACCCCTCCAGATAATAAAGATGTCATCTATCTAGGTGGTAACCTAGTGTAAAATTAATAGATTTTGGATAAGCCAAATGGACGACAATGTTTTAATTTTGTTACATACATTTTTCCTTCTGAGTCTTCTGATACCATACCAAAAAAATATTCAATGCACATGATTCAAAAGATAGATTTTCAGCGTAGTTTCTCCTTGATGAAAAATGAACCTTGAAATGGTAGCCTCATTTTAACCAAAACCTGGTATTAATAATTGGACAAATTGAAGAAGGACATGGCATTTGATTTACGAGTAATGCAACAACCTTTTCCCAGTTGATCAGTTTTAGACATCCTTAAAATTATCATTAGTGATGACTAGATATGGGCGAATGCTAAAATATTCGGGTTCGGATTGTTCAAATCCAATAATTTCTACATTTGTGTATTTGTGGCGCCCCTGACCTGGTCAGGCACCACTGAGTACTGCACCCATGCTGGGGACAGTACAATACAGGTAATCCAGAAGGCTGACCGGGGTGTGGAACACAGGCGCATAGTGATCAGGTCTCACACATGTACCTTTGAGAGGACCCCTGGGGGTCCCAGGAGGGGGCAAAGCCTTGACCTTCACTGGAATAGTGGAGGGGGCCAAAAGCCTCCATCTCCTCTCAAGGGGTGTGGTGGAGAGTCTGGTTGCTAGGTGGCGTAGGCAAGAACAGGAGAGGAGGAGCAGTGAGTCAGTTAGAGGAGAACTCCATAGGGCTCAGTGAGGGCAGACCTGTGGGGCTGTTGCTGTCTAACAGCGCCCGCGCAGTGGCTACTGACGGGGGAGAACGGTCAACTAGGAGTGCTGCCTGAAAGCCAGCTTCAGCTAGAGAGAAAGCACGGAGTGGGAAGTAAGGAGACTGCTAGAGAGCACCAGGCCCAACCGGGCGGCAGATCCCGAAGCGAAGATAGATCCAGCTTTCTTCTGCTAAACCTGCCGGTGTGGGGCTCTCAAAGCCCACACCACAACACCACAAAAGCCGCAGCCACGTAACCGCAGTGAGGGCCCATAGGTCACAGGAGGCAAGCAGCTGGAGTGGCCTGGTCCGGGGAACAAGCAAACGGCAAACAAAAGGGGGAGAGAGGCTGCAGCATCTTCCCTGGGTGACCCCCATAGGGACTCAAAGTCGGGGTCACCCCAAACCACCAAGGGCTAAGGAAGGCGAGTCAGTAGTCACCCTCATAAAGTCAGCCTGAAGGATACCTGGTTCCCACCTGGTTCATCTCAGCTACGCCCGGGCTACTCACCCTGCCATCAAATGTGAGTAAAGCCCTTGAAAGACAGTTCTGCCTGTGTGAGTCATTCTGCGACTTGTGGTACTACAAACCTACACAGGGCCCTGGGGCTTGCCTCACTCTCAGGAGGCTACTACATCCGACTGCACCCACCATCAGCCCCAGGCGTCCCCTAACCTGCAGTGGCGGTCCCCACTGACCGCAATACTGAGAGTGGCGTCACGATCAAAACCGAAGATTCCCTACCTGTGACCAGCACCAGCTACGTGGAGTCCCTGAAGGTATGCACCGATACAACACCTGTGGGGCTTCACATCTGGCGTCACGAACAGGATAAGGACTAGACCTGTCCAGACAGGTGACCATGTGCCTGGGCGGTCCGCTTGAAAAATTGGAAGCGCCGCCATATTGCCACCATGAAAAGCGCGCTGAAAAACAACAGCAGCCCGCGCTGGAAGAAGTTACCGCCCACGAAGAGGCGTGGCTACCCAGAGATCCCCTGCAGAGTTCTGACCTTGCCAGCTATGAGAGTGGAAGCGTCCAGAGACGGCGGGAAGGAAAGGAAGCCACAAGCCTGCTGCTGGGAGAGGAGCTGCTGAAAGAGGCAGAGCAGAAACTGAACAGCTTGCTATCAGAGGCAACGGCGAGTCCACAGCTGGAGAGTCGTGCAGAAGAGGGCGCAGAAGAAATGGCGTCTGACCGCAGAAATCCAGAACCGGGCTCCGCTGCCTGGTGGTATCGGGAGCTGGCCCAGTTCTGCGACCGACTGGAGACCCGGGTTGTGGAGCAGATCCGGGAAGAACGAATGGAAATGCTGGAGATGACCGCGGCGGTTCGGGCCTATGAAAGGAGAGCCGCGCGCCGAGTGCCAGACAGGACGGCGATGACGCAGACCCCGATGCTGCCACCGGTGGGTGAGTCAAGTGATGCCCCGGCCAGCGCAAGTGCCCCGACCCCTGCTGCCACGCCCGCGGTCCCCGAAGAGGCGTCCGGTGCGGCGACGCTGAAGCAGGCCGCAGCCACGCCAGGTGCGGCCTTCCAAGCCCCAGCGGCCGCAGCGATGCCCTGCTCGGCCCACCAAGACCCGGTCCCTGCAGCAACGCCCAGTCCGGCCCGCAAAGAACCGGCTGCCACCGCGACCCTCATCCGTGTCGCAGGCGTAACGCTGACCCAGGCCGCCGCCCTGCTAGGCCCGGCCCGCCGAGACCCCACCGCCGCAGCAACGCTCGTCCGCGCCGCAAGTGAGGTGCTGAACCAGGCCGCAGCCACGCCAGGCGCGGCCCGCCAAGCCCCGGCCGCCGCAGCGATGCCCTGCTCGGCTAACCAAGACCCGGTCCCTGCAGCGACGCCCAGCCCAGCCTGCACAGAGCCCCCTGCAACAGCGACACTGATCCAGGCCGCCGCCATGCCAGGCGCGGCCCGCCAAGGCCAGGCCGCCGCCATGCCAGGCGCGGCCCGCCAAGACCAGGCCGCCGCCATGCCAGGCGCGGCCCGCCAAGACCAGGCCGCCGCCATGCCAGGCGCGGCCCGCCAAGACCAGGCCGCCGCCATGCCGGACGCGGCCCGCCAAGACCAGGCCGCCGCCATGCCAGGCGCGGCCCGCCAAGAGATTACCTCATCATTTACCCCGGCCTGCAAGGCCAGAGCAGACACCGCTCCCCAGTCCAAAGAGGTCCCTGCTAGGAAGACCCTGATAGGAGAGGACCCCGAATACTGGAAGCTGAAGGCTGACCTAGAGGCCCAGTTCCCACAAGAGATGGTGGATCGGTATCTGCTCCCTCCGCATACCCCCAAGGAGATTCAGGCAACCCCTGCAGCCGCGTCAAAGAGTCCCCCGCCTGGGCCTGCTGAAGAAAGCCCATCCCCAGCACTGCCACAACCAGAGTGCAGCGAAGAACTAAGGGGGAGAGGAGGCCAGGAAGCTGAGGAGCTGACTCCGGAGCCACCAGCAGTGGATCTATACTCAGAGCCGGAGATGTTACCCTATTCCCGTTGGGATGAGGAAGACTTGACACCGTCCGCTGACGAAGATCTGCCTAAAAGTCTCACCTGGGAGTTTGCAAGCTGTACCACGCAGAGTTCAGGCCGCAAGACAAGGCGTCGCAATAGAACAACGCTGTCCCCTGCACCGCCATCTCCAGAGCAGAGAGAAGTCACAGCCAGAGACCTACAGGAGAAAAGGTTCCTGAGAAGAGCCAAAGCCCAGGTTAGAGGACCCCTTTGCAGAGGAGTAGTGGAGGATTTCAACTTGAAAAGCGGATACGGCTTTATTGTAGCCCCTGGTATCAAAGAAGGGATATTTGTCAACAGAAGAGATGTGAGCGCTCATCTGCCTAGAGGACACCCTGGCAGAAACCTAAAGATGGGGGATTCAGTACAATTCACTATGCATGAAGGCGAAAGAGGACTGTACGCGCTTGACGTAGCACTATGCTCCAGCAAACCTTACAGCCACCCCATGCTACAAGAAAGAAAAGACAGAGATAAAGACCCAGATGAAGATCAAGAGAGAAAAGACAAGGAACCTACAGATGAAACTACCTCAGATGACGACAAAGAGCAGGAAAGCAGCAGGTGCCGCAGCCATACAGGCTCAAGCCCTGGTAAAGAGGAGTAAAGTAAAGTAAAGTAAGAAGTACAGAAGTTAAAGTTTTGAAAAGTTTTGGTTTGCAACGTTCTCAAGTTCAAGTATGTGCCCACAAAAACTATTGTGAGAAAACCATAAACCTTAAGGCTATGAACTGGCTATAGCCACAAACTCTCGCAGTGTAAATAGTTACACCAGAGGGCACCACCGCCACCAGAGTCAGCCTGTTTAGGGGCTTGGCTCGTCTGCAACCAGGAGGAGCCCGTCCGTATATAGGGCCTTGGCTCACCTGCAACCAGAGAGCACGCCTGTTTATGGGGCCTTGGCTCACCACCACAAAGAGGGTACCTGGTCAGCACCAACTGTGGAGGCCGCCTCTGCATCCTGCCAGAAGAGGCTGAAGGCGCGGATCCACCAGGCCAGGTATACCCTGAAAACCACCAGCCCATGTAAGCCGCCTCTACATCCTGCCAGAAGTGGCTGAAGTCGCGGCCAACGTGGAAGGGTTTTGGGTGGGTTAACGGACTTGTGGGTGGAAGGTGGTGATGTATGGTACCTGGTGCTTTTAAATGTTTTACATGTTTTAATGTTTTATGCATTTTAAAATGTTGTCTTGCAGCCCGAGGACGTGCTGGTGATAACTAAGGGGGAATGTGGCGCCCCTGACCTGGTCAGGCACCACTGAGTACTGCACCCATGCTGGGGACAGTACAATACAGGTAATCCAGAAGGCTGACCGGGGTGTGGAACACAGGCGCATAGTGATCAGGTCTCACACATGTACCTTTGAGAGGACCCCTGGGGGTCCCAGGAGGGGGCAAAGCCTTGACCTTCACTGGAATAGTGGAGGGGGCCAAAAGCCTCCATCTCCTCTCAAGGGGTGTGGTGGAGAGTCTGGTTGCTAGGTGGCGTAGGCAAGAACAGGAGAGGAGGAGCAGTGAGTCAGTTAGAGGAGAACTCCATAGGGCTCAGTGAGGGCAGACCTGTGGGGCTGTTGCTGTCTAACAGCGCCCGCGCAGTGGCTACTGACGGGGGAGAACGGTCAACTAGGAGTGCTGCCTGAAAGCCAGCTTCAGCTAGAGAGAAAGCACGGAGTGGGAAGTAAGGAGACTGCTAGAGAGCACCAGGCCCAACCGGGCGGCAGATCCCGAAGCGAAGATAGATCCAGCTTTCTTCTGCTAAACCTGCCGGTGTGGGGCTCTCAAAGCCCACACCACAACACCACAAAAGCCGCAGCCACGTAACCGCAGTGAGGGCCCATAGGTCACAGGAGGCAAGCAGCTGGAGTGGCCTGGTCCGGGGAACAAGCAAACGGCAAACAAAAGGGGGAGAGAGGCTGCAGCATCTTCCCTGGGTGACCCCCATAGGGACTCAAAGTCGGGGTCACCCCAAACCACCAAGGGCTAAGGAAGGCGAGTCAGTAGTCACCCTCATAAAGTCAGCCTGAAGGATACCTGGTTCCCACCTGGTTCATCTCAGCTACGCCCGGGCTACTCACCCTGCCATCAAATGTGAGTAAAGCCCTTGAAAGACAGTTCTGCCTGTGTGAGTCATTCTGCGACTTGTGGTACTACAAACCTACACAGGGCCCTGGGGCTTGCCTCACTCTCAGGAGGCTACTACATCCGACTGCACCCACCATCAGTCCCAGGCGTCCCCTAACCTGCAGTGGCGGTCCCCACTGACCGCAATACTGAGAGTGGCGTCACGATCAAAACCGAAGATTCCCTACCTGTGACCAGCACCAGCTACGTGGAGTCCCTGAAGGTATGCACCGATACAACACCTGTGGGGCTTCACATCTTCATACTGAATAACGAACCCAATCCAAGTCAATGGGAAACTCGAATAATTTTCTAGAGGACCTTGGAAATAGGCCTGCGAGGGCTGTAAAAATATTGCAATTGATGGAAATTTGTTGAAACTGAATGGCAACAGCATGCGGAAGATGCCTGAATGTATTTCTGACTCACATTTTATTTCTGGGAGTAATTTTGCCAAAGTATTATGCCACTTTTATGGATAGTAGTGGTCACTCAGTTCAATGAGGTCACCTGAGGTCAGGTTACCTGCGATCATAGGTGGATGACAATGGGCAGCTCCAGCTGTGACCGCAAATAACCTAATTTACGTCACCACACATCGCTGCGACTCATTCTCTGCCTTAAGATCACAGCGGGTGGTCATATTCTATGCCCACGCGCTGTCACTTCAGATGTAGCAGAGCTGGAATCGTTATGGGACCTCGTGTGGATTACATCAGACCTGGGTGTTTTTGGGGTTAATAAAGGAGTGAAAGAGGGTGTTGTTTTTATCTTATTTTGTGTTTGTGTTTATTTCTTTTCACTTACAGATTAGTAATGGGGGTAGGGTTTTCATAGACCCTGCCATTGCTAATCTAGGGCTTAGTGGCAGATGTGAGCTGTTATTAACCCCTTATTAGCCTGATTGCCACCGCACCAGGGGAATCGGGAAGAATCGGGTAGAGTGCCAGGATTGTCACATCTAATGGATGTAACAATCCTGAGTGGCTGTGGGCTGCTATTGTTATAACGCGCCTGCTTTATTCTAATTTTCTTTATTTTTCCTTTTTTTATTTTTTATTTCCAAAGGTTCCGGATCATTATCCGGAGTTCCCTGAGAATTCCAGGCCCGGGTCCGGTACTCGGGTATTTTTAAAACCTCTCGGATTCTAAATTTTACAGTTCGGGTCTGTCCATCACTAATCAATAGACAAACAAAAAAAGTGCATAGTGTTTATGTAGTTGTGTAAACAGAAATATTATATGCAAAATTAAAAATGACATGCCATAAGGCAAACAAAATCAAGAAATGCAAAAAACTAAATTATTGAGTAAATGTATTAAATATTAGTTGTATCCTAACTATAATTAAATTGTTGTACAATGTTTTTCTCCACTTTTCTTAGGTAATAATCGTTTTTCTTATTTTCTCATAGGCACTTCATTCAGGGAAAAGACCCATTCAAAGTCAACATCTAAGTCACTGAGCGGGTCGCGTGAAGTACCTCAAAATTTGCAGACCACCACAGGTATTTTAGCATATACAGATCTCTAAATTATGGATAAAAAGAAACAATTAAAAAATAATTTAACACAAACAGTCCCATTCTCACACCACATAAAAATACCCAATTAAAGAAAGCAGTCAAAGCTCTCATTGAGCCCAATAGTAGTCCTTGTGTCCAATCTATAAATCCAATAACTCAAGTTGCGCAAGGGCCTTAAATAGGTTACCACATCTAACCTCTGATCTATGGCCTTTATAATTAAAGGGGTTATCCGGCTTATTTTGACTTTTCTTCATTATTACCCTATTGGGCTACATTGGGGCAGGTAAGTAGCTGGTGATCACTTACCTGCCCTGCTGTCAACCTTTTTTCCCCGGCTCAGAGCGGTCATGTGATCGCTCCTGACGCAATTTTGCTGCTTCCAGTCATTTCATGTCAACATGGGCAGGACCATGTTGACATGCAAATCTAGAACAGCATGTTGCCGCCCTGCTGGGCGAGTACAGTGCGTGGGGTCCCCGCACCTCTTCCCTGCACCCTCCTACACATTCCTCCGCACCCAGTACTCTCCCCGCCCACGGTGTCAACGCCAGCACCAGGCCCCCTGCTCAGGATAGCAGGAGTGCCCGTGCAGTCTGTGTCCCGCTCCAGCCCCGCGGCTGCCTTCATTGCAGGCTCAGCAGCCTCTCACATTGCAGCGCAGGCAGCCGCGGGGATAACGAGCGCTGCCATCAGGATGTTAGATGACATCATTGCCTGCTGTGACAATCTTCGCTTCACTCCTGTCAGCGCTGTCACTGCCTTCTATGCCGCTGCGTTCTCACGTCACTAGCGGTGATACTGCTGAGAACGCGGCGGGCATAGAAGTCAGGGACAGCGCTGACAGGAGTGAAGCGAAGATCGTCACCGCAGGTAATGATTTCATTTAACCTCCTGACAGCAGCGCTCGGCATCCCCTGCAGTGACCTGGGCTATTGATGTTAGCTCAGGTCACTGCATTACTCTCCCAGCCAATGAGGAACATTCTGTTCTTCATTGACTGGGACATTGACTATGGTATGGATTGTCATGGGACCCCCTTATTGGATTATGCTGGACCTGGATTTGTTTTTCTTTTGAATAAATTGGTGAATGAGGGAATGTTTTGAGGAGTGTTTTTTCAGATAAAACTTTTTTTTTTGTTGTCTATTTTTTTTTATTACTGACTGGGTTTGTGATGTCGGATATCTGATAGACGCGTGACATCACTAATCCCAGGGCTTGATGCCAGGTGACATTACACATTTGGCATCAACCCCTTATATTACCCCGTTTTCCACCGCACCAGGGCACGGGATGAGTTGGGGCGAAGCACCAGGATTGGCACATCTAATGGATGTGCCACTTCTGGGGCGGCTGTGGCCTGCTATTTTTAGGCTGGGGAGTGTCCAATAACAGTGGGCCTCCCTAGTCTGAGAATACTAGACCACAGCTGTCTGCTTTACCTTGGCTGGTGATCCAATTTGGGGGGACCCCATGTTTTTTGTTTTAAATTATTTATTTAATTTAAAATAACAGCGTGGGGTGCCCTCTGTTTTAGATTACCAGCCAAGCTGAAGCTGCCAGCTGTGGTTTGCAGGCTGCAGCCATCTGCTTTACCCTAGCTGGCTACAAAAGTATGGGGGACCCATTGTCGTTTGTTTTTTTTTTAATTATTTTTTATTTAATTTTTGGATAAATACAAGGCTAAGCACACTTTAGTGCCACATGAAAGTTACTAAAGGGTGCCAGCTTAGAATATGCAGGGGGGGTAGGACATTATATGTCTTTCTCATCTATCTATCTATCTATCTATCTATCTATCCCTCTGTTCATTCATTCATCCCTCTATCTCTCTGTCTCTATATCTATCTATTCATCTCTATATCTACTCTTCTATTTATCTTTCTTGCTGCTTCCGTTTTTTGCGGTACGCAAAAAAAAACGGAAGGCACACGGATGACACACGGATGTATTCGTGAAAAAATTGGGCATTTTTTTCGGACCGCAAAAACGGAACGGTCATGGGAATGTAGCCTACATGTTTTCCCTATGGGGGTAGGGGTTGGTACAGAACGATGATGAGGGGGAGGTCGGTACAGAGCGCCGTGTGTGTGTGTGTGTGGGGGAGGGTTGCAGAGCCTGATATGTGTGGCGCAGAGCCCGATGTGTGTGTGTGTGTGTGTGTGTGTGTGGCACAGAGCCCGATGTGGGGCTGTTATTTTCATTGCTAGAGTGAGAACAGATCAGGTGCTGGGGTAGAATACTGACAGGGAATGTGTGTGCAGGGGGCGGGCATTGGACGGGGCTGGACACTGAGGCCGGGCGGTGCCAGCTCTAACTGAGGTTTTGCACAGGAAGTGGTCAGTTTGCTAGAGCAAAATGTAAACAAAGAACTGCAGAGAATAAAGGGATAATTCAACTGGAACAAAAGTTAGAAAACAAAAAATAACAATGTAGGGGTGTTTTATATTTCAAATCTGTTTTATTATTAAGTTTATAAATCAAGCATACATCTTGAACATTTATAAAGATTATAATACAT
Source organism: Anomaloglossus baeobatrachus (assembly GCF_048569485.1). Taxonomy (NCBI): domain Eukaryota; kingdom Metazoa; phylum Chordata; class Amphibia; order Anura; family Aromobatidae; genus Anomaloglossus; species Anomaloglossus baeobatrachus. The sequence goes on from NW_027443067.1 coordinate 65,344, forward strand.
AAACAGTGATCTCTCAGTTTCGGAATGACAAAAATAACATCACATTGTAGATTTCATTGGAACTCTATAAGCTATCCTTATGCTAACACTCCATGGCAAACCATACACTAGAAATCAGAGTTCCAGCTAAACATGTCTTCCTGATAATTGACAAGACCACTCTCAGCATAAAACAATCCCCTTTTAAGTTATTGAATAAAAATTTAAGAAAAAGTAGAAAACTAGAAAAAAAAAAAAAAAGAACAGATATAAGCTTAGAAAAGAAGGAATCAAATAGAGTGAAGAAAGTAGGGTAAAGAGGGGGTGGGGGAAAAAAGTGTGTGGGGAGAGGGGAAGACAAGGTATGTCACCATTTCTCATCCCAAATAACCTGCCAGACTCACCGTGAACTCAGGAGACTCCATGAACGTAATCCACGGTCCCCACACTGTGATAAATTTTTCCGTGAGCCCATTAAGTTCAGCTGTGAGTTCCTCCATTCTCTGGAGGTTTGCCATCTCCTCTACCCAGTCAGCTAACGTGGGGCATCTAGTCTGTTTCCAGTATCTGGGAATAATTATACGGGCTGCCGCTAAACAAAATCGCAGCAGGTCCCTCTTTTGTGACTTGAATGAACCTGGGAGGATAGAGAGGAGGGCCACCTGGGGAGATCTCTCCACCTCACCCCCACTCATCTTTTTATACAGAGAAAACACTGAGTCCCAGAATGGTTGCAATTTAGCACAGCTCCACCATATATGTAACATAGACCCTTTTTCTGTACCACATCTCCAGCACATGTCGGACACTGAGGGAAAGATAGCATGCAATTTGGTCGGGTATTGGTACCACCTTGTGAGAATTTTATAGTTTTTCTCTTGGGCGGCACAAGCCAGAGAAAGTTTGTGGGTCCACAGAAACGCCCTGCTCCATCTGTCCTCCGAAATGTCCTCTCCCAGTTCCTCTCCCCATCTATAGACAAATTTGGGTTTGTCCGACATGTCTCTCTGGTTCAGCATTTTATAAATAAGAGAGATGACATGCCCAGGTGACGAACCCTGCAAGAACAATTTCTCAAATGGAGTAGGGGGGGTCCTCAACTTCCTCTCCCTGTCCTGGTTGGATAGAAACGATTTCAGCTGCATATATTCTATCCAGGAAACCTCTCTCCCTGTGGCCCGTAGAGATGCATAAGGGGGCAGGGTATTTCCCTGGAGCACATGAAAAAAACGAGTTTCCTCCACCCGAGTATATCCCAGAAATTTATTGGAATGAAGCCCCGGAGGGAACTCCTGGTTGCCAAAGAGGGGGGTAAGTGGACCCCTCCCCTGTGAGAGAGAACCCCTCTTAACCTCACCGTCCCACGTCCCCATCACTGTCCAAATAAACTCCATTCCCTTCTCTATCTGTGACCTACTCTCCTTTCCCATCCATGAGAGGAAGTGCAAAGGGACTCCCAATCCGTCCTGTTCGATCGCGACCCATTGTTTCGAGTTCCTATGGAAGTGCCAATCCATTATCCTCGTTAGAATAGTTGCCCTGTAGTATAACTGGAAATTTGGGAGCCCTGCCCCTCCATTATTTTTGTGTCTGGTAAGAGTTTTTATGCTTGTCCGAGGTCTCCTATTCCCCCAAACGAACCTTGACAAAGCCGTCCGAATTTTGGAAAAGTAACTCCCCGGCAGCTGAATAGGTACCGTTTGGAACAAGAAAAGAAACCTAGGAAGAACATCCATTTTAATAGCGTTGATACGCCCAAACCACGATAGTCTTTTTTTGTCGTACTTCTTTAAATCCCTAATTGTCCTCTCTAACAGGGGTAGAAAATTATGATGCATAATTTTTGTTGGATCCCGAGGTACAACTACCCCCAGATATTTTATAGCTGACGGTTGCCACTTAAAGGGAAAATTTTTGGTTGTACGGGCTAGATCTTCCGCCGACAGGGTCACATTCATAGCCTCTGATTTAGAGAAGTTCACTTTAAAATTACTTAAGTTACCAAACTCCTCGAACTCTTTGAGCAAAGACGGGAAGGATATGTGTGGCTGGGAAATAAACATGAGAAGGTCGTCAGCAAATAAAGCTAACTTGCGATTCCCTCCCCCGGCCTCTATCCCATGGATACTAGCATTATTTCTTATGGCGACCGCTAGATGCTCCATGACAATGACGTAGAGCAGAGGTGACAATGGACATCCTTGCCTTGTTCCATTGTGGACCTGAAACGATGACGACAGAAACCCATTCGTCCTAACTTTTGCTGAGGGTCTCGAATAAAGGGACGCAATCCTATCTAAAAAATTTTTGCCCAAACCCACCTGCTTTAGAGCGGCCATCATGAAATTCCAACTGACCCGGTCAAAGGCCTTCTCCGCATCCACTGAGAGTAAACACATGGGAAGAGAATGAGCCCTCGACCGGGTCATCAGGAGGAACAGTTTGTTGGTATTGTCACGCGCCTCCCGACCTTGTACGAACCCCACTTGATCTGTGTGTATTATCCCGGGCAAGGAAGGAGCAAGTCTGTTGGCTAAGGCTTTGGAAAAAAGTTTTAGGTCTAGATTGATCAGTGAAATGGGTCTGTAATTTGTAACTAACATGTGATCCTTCCCCGGTTTGGGGATAACACATATATGGGCTTCGAGAGATTGCGCCACCCATTGGGAATTTTCTGAGATGGAATTAAATACTTTAGTCAAGAACGGGGATAGCTGAGTTTGGAATATTTTATAAAATTTAGGGGTGAACCCATCTGGACCCGGACTTTTGCCTGAGGGAGATTCTTTAATGATAGATGCCACTTCTGCTTCTGTAAAGTCCGTCTCTAAATTTTCAACCTCAGCACTGGGTATAACCGGTAGGGCCGTTCTGGATACGTAGTCATTTATTTTATTTTCTAATGCGTCATGTGGCATGTCTCCAAATTTGCCCTTTATGTTATATAGGTCTCTATAATACTTTTGGAACTGTTCCGCGATGAGAGTTGGGTTCTGAGTCGAAGAGCCGTCTGCTTGTTTAATCATGGGAATGTGGCTGGGGTCTCCCCTAGGGTGTAGAATCCTAGCTAGTGGTCTACCACATTTATCTGCATACTCATAGAGGAATCTTTTTATTCTAGTCCTATGTCGCTCATACTGTCGGTCGAGAATCGATTTAAGCTCCTCTCTATTTTTGACTAGCTCCGCCAGTGTCAAAGGTGATAATGTCTTCTTATGGGCCCTTTCCAGATCTGAAATATTCTGAAGTAGGGACAAAATGGTTTGGGCTCTCTCTCTCTTAAGCCTAGCCCCATGTTTGATCAAAACCCCTCTCAACACACATTTAAGTGCCTCCCACTGCACGGGAAGGGCTGTGGGGTCTTCTGAGTGTATTTCTAAAAATTCATCAATCGTGTTCTGTAGATCCTTCATGCACCCCTGATCCCCAAGCAGACTATCGTTCAGCCGCCAAGACCACGGCCTCCCTGCCCCATCTGGGATAGTAAGGCTCAGGAATATAGGAGCGTGGTCAGACCAGGATATACTGCCTATAGAGGCCTGTATCTGCCAAGTCAGAGCCTTTTGGCTCACAAGAAACAGGTCTATGCGGCTGTACGAGGAGTGAGCCGGGGAGAAGTATGTGTAGTCACGCTCCACTGGGTGTAACGTTCTCCACACATCTACCAATCGAAGCTCTTGTATTGAGCGTTTAACTTTTGTTAGCTTTCTGAGAGAGAGAAAATTGTGTCCCGAAGTTGTATCTACCTTAGGGTCCAAAGTGAAGTTTAAATCGCCACCCACGATCACGGTCCCTTCTGCGAATTCATCCAATGATGACAGGAGAGAGGAGCAGGACGTCGCCGGATCTCTGTTTGGTAAATACCAATTGACAATGGTAAAGATAGATGAATTAACATTAATTTTCAGAAAAATGAATCTTCCCTCAGTGTCCACTCTCGTGTCCAGAACCGTGTGCACCAGGGCTTTATGGATGCCTATAGACACCCCTTTTGATTTTGACTCTGGGTTGGTGCTATGGACCCATTTGGTGTAATATCTGTCTTTAAAGTTAGGGAGGTGACCAGTTTTGAAATGTGTTTCCTGAATCAATAATATATGGACTCGTTTCTTATGCATGTCAAAGAATACCTGAGACCGTTTTTGCGGGACATTGAGGCCTCTCACATTCAATGAGCCAAAGGTAATCTGCGTCATTCTGAGGAGGAGGAACGGTGAGGAACCGGGAAGATGGGGATGGGAAGAGAGGTGTGGGTGGAGAGAATAGAGAAGGTTAGGAGAGGGGAAGAGAAAAAAAAAAAAAAAAAAGGAGGAGGGGGGTAGAAGGATTAAGTATATGAAGGAAACTACAAACAAAGAGAGAGTACCGTAGGCAAAAAGGTCAAAGCACCTCTTGCCTGTAGGGTCGTAACGTGACCCTTATACTTGGTCAAATAGACTAGAGGTAAATGCAGAAAAATAAGAATCTCTATATACCAGGGATGTTAATCTTACGCCACTACCCTGTGGCGTGTTATCCCAATCAGGGAGGGAACTTTCCACAAAGGAGCCCCCTGCCCTGGACTAAAAAACAGCTTTTAACTATATATATTTTGATTTGCAACTAAAGCTCTGTATAAAGAAGGGAGAAGGGGCTTTGAGAGGGTATTGTACCTTATAATGTTGAGGGGCGCCCCCCATTACACCCAGGATGAAAGGAGGGAACCCCCCACCCCCCTGTCCAGGGCGATACAATAACCCCACAACGCGAAATTCCCATCAGGACCAGAGGATAGACTCCATCGTACTGTGATCCTATAACCAAAAACATACTAGAACAATTTAATCCACCATTCTCTTATACATCAGACCGGCCTCCCTCCTCTTTCTCTATGAGAGCCACGCATCCGATCACCGGCTGGGACAGTGACTCCCCCCCCCCATTGGAAAGTCCGGCCAGTCCTCTATAGGCACTAATGGAATGTCCAAGGCCGCGGTGAACGAGGGTAAATCCGCCGGAGACCGAAGAACATGCATTCGTCCCGCGTGCCGAACCTGCAGGCGGAAGGGGAACCCCCAGCTATATGGAAACTCGTATGAGCGGAGAATGTCCAGCAGAGGTTTAAGAGCTCTTCTCCTTTGTAAGGTAAAACGGGATAGATCTTGTAGAATCTGGATTTGGCTCCCCTCATACGATGGTGATACTCCACTGCGGAGCTTAAACAGAATGGCCTCCTTAATAACATAGCGGTGGACCCTACAGATCACATCCCGAGGTCGGTCGTTCTGGGCTGGTTTGGGGCCCAACGCTCTATGCGCTCTATCCAATTCCAGGGGTTGGCTTGATGGTTCACCCAGAATATTATTGAAGATCACTTGAAGGGTACCATGTAAGTCCTTGGACTCGACAGACTCAGGCAGGCCGCGCACTCTGAGATTGTTTCTTCGGCCCCTATTTTCAGCATCATCCATTGCTTCAACCACGTATTGTATTTGGCGGGAGTGTTGTTCTAATAGTGCCCCGTGGGCCTGTGAAGTGTCCTCCATATTCTGAATTTTAGCTGCCTGCACTTGACTCTGGGTGTCCACTCTCTCCACCTCCCCCTTCAGGGCTGACAGCTCTGTGCGGTACGCCTGCTCCAGCCTGGTTATATATGCCTCCATATCTTCCCTGGTGGGTATAGCTGAGAAACGTGCCCGCATCTCATTAAGCTCTGTCAGAACTCCTGACTCTTGTGTTGTTGTTATGGCTGGCCCAGACCCTGCATGCTTGTCTGCATCTGGTAACTTTAGATTTATGTTGTGCTTCTCCCTGGGTACAGTCTCACTTCCTTCAGGGACCTGTAACTCATTTGCAGTGCAGTGTCCCCCCTCCTGAAATTCCTCACACTCCTGCATGTGTGTTATAAGAGAGGACGTTACTTCCCCCTCCAGAGGCCTCCAGGCTTCAGGGCTACTGTTTGTATCAGCAGGCACTTCCCCCGTGCTTCTCACTCCGGGTTTCCCCTGTACCTGTAATCTTGGGCTGTCTGGCCTTATCTTCTGTATCTCCTCTTCACTCCGAGTGGTCTCTCCTCTCAGTCCCGTCAGCTGCTGAGCCTTTCCCTGCATCTCCATAGCTGCCATCTCACTGCTGCACGCTGAGCTCACCTCGTGTGTAGCCTTAGCAGCCATCTTGGGTGCCACCTGTGAAGCTTCTCTCTGCCCCGGCCTGGATAAAAAGTGCTTGATCCCTCTCTCCTCCGATTGTGAAGCTCTGCTGCTGCACCCCTGGGATCTCCCTCGTCTCCTCCGCTGCATAGCCTGTGTTACAGAGTCCTCAGTTGCGTGGATCATCAGTTATAAAGTCCAGTGGCAGGAGCTAAGACAAGTCACGTCCTCACTCCTTCATAGCCAGGACACGCCCCCCTAGGGGTGTTTTATATGACAATACAGCACAGATAAACTCAAATTTTTTTGGTAAGCTAATGTCGGACAACTTCTTTAATTTGCTTGAGTCAGATTTATGGTACAATTGGAAATGTTTTGGTAGGGTTTTTAGGTGTTCCGCCTCATGCAGAGTCTTTGTTTTCTCAATGTCCCTGATGTGCTCACGGACTCCCACCTTTAACCCCCTAACCACTGGACGATTTTTCCGTTTTTGTTTTTTGCTCCCCTTTTTCCGAGAGTCGTAACTTTTTTATTTTTCTCGTCAATCTTGCCATAAGAGGGCTTGTTTTTTGCAGGACGTATTGGTCTTTTAAGTGAAACCATGAGTTTTACCATATATGGTACTGGAAAACAGCACAAAATTTCCACGTGTGGAAAAATTACAAAAAAGTGTGATTGGACAATGGTTTATGGGGTACTTTATTCACCGTGTTCACTGTATGGTAAAACTGATGGGTGGGTGTGATACTTCAGGTTGGTATGAGTTCGTTGATACCAAACATGTTTAGGTTTACTTTTATCTAAGGGGTTAAAAAAAGGTTTGTCCAAAAAATTGGAGCACTTTCAGCGCCATTTTCTGCAACTTGTAGTGTTCTCATTTTTCGGGATATGGGGCTCACTGATGGCTTATTTGTTTGCATTTTGCAATTTGTGAAGACCAAAAAACTTAACTTTGCCAGTTGGAATTTTTTTTTACGGCTACGCCGTCTACCGATCATGTTAATTCGTTTTAGATTTTGATAGACTGGGCATTTCTGAACTCTGTGATACCAAATGAGTGTATATTTATTATTTCTTTGTCGCTCCATTGGGAGACCCAGACAATTGGGTGTATAGCTTCTGCCTCCGGAGGCCACACAAAGTATTACACTTTTAAAAAAGTGTAACCCCTCCCCTCTGCCTATACACCCTCCCGTGGATCACGGGCTCCTCAGTTTTATGCTTTGTGTGGAAGGAGGCACACATCCACTCATAGAAAAAAAAAAAAAAAAGATTTATCATACATAGTATGACAGAAGAAAAGAGGTCCCCTATGGGGTCCCCGGCATGCTCCCTTCTCACCCCACTATGTCGGCGGTGTTGTTAAGGTTGAGGTACCCATTGCGGGTACAAAGGCTGGAGCCACATGCCGTCTCCTTCACCATCCCTTATGCGGCTCTGGGAGAAGTGGGAGCTTCATCGGTCATTCACCTGCTGAGACCGTGCTCCATCCGCAGCCCCTGGTGGAACCTGCTGGACCGGAGCGTTTTCATCCCCAGGGACCGGGCCCTGCACCTTCATGGTACTCTGTGTCCCCATGGGGGGACGGTACGGGGAGAGAGGTCGCCTCTCTCCCCAGTAGCGCCGTCCGTTGTTTTTTCATCGGACTTCCGCGCCGGCCGTGCCTGCTTGTCGGGCATGGCCTTAAATTTAGTCCCCGGCTTCATCGCGGCCTAGTCGCGAAAAATCCCGCCCCCGGGCCTGCTTGTCAGGGGGAAGGGCGGTATTACCGACAGAGGGCTGGAGCATCGTTGCATGCCTCCCCTCCCCTCTTATGGACCACTATGGGGCCTCCAGATTCCCGCCTTTTGCTGGCGCCGCCCATGGCTCCACTCCCTCCTTGAGAGCTCCGGCGGCCATGTTTGGCATTCTGCCGGTGTATGCTGCAGCTGCACATCTCTACAGCTCTGGGGGACCCACGACAGGGAATCTGGAGGACACCAGCGGTTGGTAAGCCACACCGGTCACCCGGTGCTGGTTCCCCTAGGGTGCCGTGATATATATATCTACATATATTATATATATTCGGAACGGCTGTTTAACCCTTTCCCATATACCCTCAGTGGTCGCTCTCCTAAGGGACACTTATTGCTTGCAGCATGTCGTCCACAAGGAGCAAAGCCCTTAAGACACAGGTTTTTTTCGCAGCCTGTACCTCTTGTGGGGCTATGTTGCCTGCGGGATCCACCTACCCTCACTGTGATCAATGCTCGACTCCTGCCACGCTTGCTCAGCCGGAGCCCGGGGCACTTGTGGGCCCCTCGGCTCATGTAGATCCCCCTGCTCCTCCTGAGCAGGCTGCAGGGACAGAGTCACCGTCATTGGCCTCTTTCGCTGAGAAACTCTCTGTCACTTTCTCAATCCATTGCACAGTTTATGGACAAATGGTCATCTAAGCTCCTTGAGGCTTTGCAATCCATACCGGGCTCTTCACAGGCCCCGGCCCCTGTTAGTTTGTCTCCTCCAGGGCCTTCTCGGTCCGCGCCGCAGCGCGCTCCCAGGATAGCCCCCAGGTCCCAGGCGGAGGACTCCTGCCTGGATCGCAGTCCCAGACCGGCTAAGCGGCCTCGCTGGGACTCTTCCCCGGCTTCCTCACGCTGCTCTGGATCTCAGCTGGAGGACTCTCAGGATGACGAGGCGGACGTGGGAGCTCAGGGCTCTGACCCTGACTTCGCCCTCAACCTTGATACCCCTGAGGGGGACGCCTTAGTAAATGATCTTATTTCGTCCATCAACCAGGTGTTGGATCTCTCTCCCCCGCCTCCAACGGTAGAGGAGTCGGTTTCTCAGCAGGAGAAACACCAATTTCGATTCCCCAAACGTACGCGCAATACGTTCTTTGATCACTCTAACTTCAGGGACGCTGTCCAGAAGCCCAGAGCGGTCCCGTAAAAGCGTTTTGCTAAAAGGCACTCTGACACGCGTTATCCCTTTTCACCTTAGGTCGTTAAGGGCTGGGCGCACTCACCCAAGGTGGATCCGCCAGTCTCTAGATTGGCTGCTAGGTCCGTTGTGTCTGTTGCCGATGGCTCATCCCTGAAGGATGCCACTGACAGACAGATAGAGCTCTTGGTGAAGTCTATTTATGAGGCCACGGGCGCGTCTTTTGCCCCGGCCTTTGCGGCTGTGTGGGCTCTCCAAGAAATCTCGGCATGTCTGACTGAGATTAATGCTGTCACGCGGAATTCTGCTCCGCATGTGTCTTCCTTGACCTCTCAGGCATCAGCATTTTTGTCCTAAGCCATGAACGCCGTCCTGGACTCTGCTAGCCGTACGGCTGTAGCATCCGCTAACTCCGTGGCAGTCCGCAGGGCCATGTGGCTGCGCGAATGGAAAGCAGACTCTGCTTCCAAAAGGTTCTTAACTGGTTTGCCTTTTTCTGGCGAACGTTTGTTTGGCGAACGGTTGGATGAGATTATTAAGGAATCCTCGGGAAAGGACTCCTCCTTACCCCAGTCCAAACCTAAGAGACCTCAGCAGAGAAAAATCCAATCGAGGTTTCGGTCCTTTCGTCCCTCCGTGAAACCCCAATCCTCTTCGTCCAACCGGCCGGAGAAAGGCCAGAGGAACTCCTATGGGTGGCGGTCCAAGTCACGCCCCCAAAAGGCCGCAGGAGGCACTGCCTCCAAGACGGCCTCCTCATGACTCTCGGCCTCATCTAGCCACATCCTCGGTCGGTGGCAGGCTCTCCCGCTTTGGCGACGCCTGGTGGCCACACGTTCAAGACCGATGGGTGAGAGACATTCTGTCTCATGGTTACAGGATAGAGTTCAGCTCTCGACCTACGGCTCGTTTTTTCAGAACCTCCCCACCCCCCGCACAGGCAGACGCACTGTTTCAGGCAGTGGACGCTCTAAAGATGGAAGGAGTTGTGATTCCCGTTCCCCTTCAGGAACGTGGTCGCGGATTTTACTCCAACTTGTTCGTGGTGCCAAAAAAGGACGGGTCTTTCCGTCCCGTTCTGGACCTCAAGCTGCTCAACAGACATGTGAGAACCAGACGGTTTCGGATGGAATCTCTCCGCTCGGTCATCGCCTCGATGTCACAAGGAGACTTCCTAGCATCGATCGACATCAAGGATGCTTATCTCCATGTGCCGATCGCACCCGAACACCAACGTTTCCTGCGTTTCGCCATCGGGGACGAACACCTCCAGTTCGTCGCATTGCCCTTCGGCCTGGCGACAGCCCCACGGGTCTTCACCAAAGTCATGGCATCCGTCGTGGCGGTCCTGCACTCTCAGGGCCACTCGGTAATCCCATACTTGAACGATCTCCTAGTCAGGGCCCCTTCTCGGGTGGCGTGTCAACGAAGTCTTACCGTCACTCTGGCGACTCTCCAGCAGTTCGGGTGGATCATCAATTTCCCGAAATCCAAGTTGACGCCGACCCAATCACTGACTTACCTCGGGATGGAGTTTCATACCCTTCCAGCGTTAGTCAAGCTACCGCGGGACAAACAGCTTTCTCTGCAGGCGGGGGTGCAGTCACTTCTTCGGAGTCAGTCACACCCCTTAAGGCGCCTCATGCACTTCCTGGGGAAGATGGTTGCAGCTATGGAGGCAGTGCCGTTCGCGCAATTCCATCTACGGCCACTCCAATGGGACATTCTTCGCAAATGGGACAAGAGTTCGTCTTCCCTCGACAAGAACATCTCTCTTTCACTTGCAACCAAAACATCACTTCAGTGGTGGCTCCTACCCACATCTCTGTCTCGGGGAAAATCCTTCCTCCCCCCAACCTGGGCCGTGGTCACCACGGACGCGAGCCTGTCAGGTTGGGGAGCGGTTTTTCTCCACCACAGGGCTCAAGGAACCTGGACTCCAATAGAATCGTCCCTTCATATCAATATTCTGGAGATAAGGGCAGTATATCTAGCCCTATTGGCTTTCCATCGGTGGCTGGAGGGCAGGCAGATCCAAATCCAGTCGGACAACGCCACTGCCGTCCCCTACATCAACCACCAAGGCGGCACTCGCAGTCGTCAAGCCTTCCAGGAAGTCGAGCGGATTCTGCAGTGGGTGGAAGTCACAGGCTCCACCATCTCCGCAGTTCACATCCCGGGCGTGGAAAACTGGGAAGCAGATTTTCTCAGTCGTCAGGGCATGGACGCGGGGGAATGGTCTCTTCACCCAGACGTGTTTCGAGAGATCTGTCGCCGCTGGGGAATGCCGGACGTCGATCTCATGGCATCGAGACACAACAACAAGGTCCCGGCCTTCATGGCACGGTCTCAGGATCACAGAGCTCTGGCAGCGGATGCTCTGGTCCAGGATTTGTCGCAGTTTCGACTGCCATATGTGTTTCCCCCTCTGGCAATGCTGCCCAGAGTACTACACAAGATCCGGTCCGACTGCCGTCGCGCCATTCTCGTCGCTCCAGACTGGCCGAGGCGGTCGTGGTATCCGGATCTGTGGCATCTCACGGTGGGTCAACCGTGGGCGCTTCCAGACCGTCCAGACTTGCTGTCACAAGGGCCGTTTTTCCATCTGAATTCTGTGGCCCTCAACCTGACTGTGTGGCCATTGAGTCCTGGCTCCTAGCGTCTTCAGGGTTATCTCAGGATGTCATTGCCACCATGAGACAAGCCAGGAAGCCAACGTCCGCCAAAATCTATTACAGGTCTTGGCAACTTTTCTTATCCTGGTGCTCTGATAACGGTTTGTCTCCATGGCCGTTTGCTTTACCCACATTTCTTTCATTCCGACAATCTGGAATGGACAAGGGTTTGTCCCTCGGCTCTCTCAAGGGCCAAGTGTCGGCGCTCTCCGTGTTTTTTTTTCAAAAGCGTCTAGCCAGGCTTCTGCAGGTCCGCACGTTCCTGCAGGGGGTTTGCCACATGGTCCCACCTTACAAACGTCCGTTGGATCCTTGGGATCTTAACAGGGTTCTGACGGCTCTTCAAAAGCCGCCTTTTGAGCCGCTGCGGGATGTTTCTCTTTCCCGTCTTTCTCAGAAGGTGGCCTTCCTGGTGGCGGTCACATCACTTCGGAGAGTGTCTGAGCTTGCAGCGCTGTCATGCAAAGCCCCCTTCCTGGTTTTTCACCAGGATAAGGTGGTTCTGCGTCCTGTCCCGGAATTTCTTCCTAAGGTGGTATCCCCCTTTCATCTAAATCAGGATATCTCCTTGCCTTCCTTTTTCCCTAATCCAATTCACCAGTGTGAAAAGGATTTGCACTCTTTGGATCTAGTGAGAGCACTCCGGTTCTACGTGTCTCGCACGGCGCCCCTGCGCCGTTCAGACGCGCTCTTTGTCCTTGTCGCTGGCCAGCGTAAGGGCTCTCAGGCCTCCAAGTCAACCTTGGCTCGGTGGATCAAGGAACCGATTCTCAAGGCCTACCGTTCTTCTGGGCTTCCACTTCCTTCAGGGTTGAAAGCCCATTCTACCAGAGCCGTAGGAGCGTCCTGGGCTTTGCGGCACCGGGCGACGGCTCAGCAGGTGTGTCAGGCAGCTACGTGGTCTAGTCTGCACACTTTCACGAAGCACTATCAAGTGCATGCCTATGCTTCGGCAGACGCCAGTCTAGGTAGGAGAGTCCTCCAGGCGGCGGTTGCCCACCTGTAAGAGGGGACCGTTTTCGGCTCCTTTTATTGAGGTATTCTTTTACCCACCCAGGGACTACTCTTGGACGTCCCAATTGTCTGGGTCTCCCAATGGAGCGACAAAGAAAAAGGGAATTTTGTTTACTTACCGTAAATTCCTTTTCTTCTAGCTCCTATTGGGAGACCCAGCACCCGCCCCTGTGCCCTTCGGGCTGGTTGTTCTTTTGTGTACACATGTTGTTGATGTTGATTTGTTCTTATGGTTCATGGTCTTCAGTTCTCCGAACATCCTTCGGATTGAATTTACCCTAGACCAATTTATAAGTTTTCTCCTTCCTGCTTTTGCACCAAAACTGAGGAGCCCGTGATCCACGGGAGGGTGTATAGGCAGAGGGGAGGGGTTACACTTTTTTAAAAGTGTAATACTTTGTGTGGCCTCCAGAGGCAGAAGCTATACACCCAATTGTCTGGGTCTCCCAATAGGAGCTAGAAGAAAAGGAATTTACGGTAAGTAAACAAAATTCCCTTTTTTTTAACCCTCTTATTTTTAGTGGGGCGAATGGGGAGTGATTTAAATTTTTAGTTGTTTTTTTTAATTCTTTAAAACTTTTTTTTAAACTTTTTTTATTTTAATAGTCCCCCTCGGGGTAAGGATTAGCTGTCTGATCGCTTGTTCATTTCTGCTGATCAGAGCGGCAGAGCTCTGATCAGCTGAAATGCTGCTGTCCTGTTACAACCAGCCGGCTGTGACAGGATGTGAGTCATGAGTCATGACATAACCCTGTGCTACCATGGCAACCATCGGCTTCCCGTGATCGCGTCATGGGGACTCCGATAGCGTCGAGGAAAGGAAATTTCCCTGCCATGGCCATTTACATTGCGCTGTCAGTAATTGACAGCGCGGTCTAAGGGATTAAAAGGCATGGGTGAATCGTGGATCCACCCTTTCTTGTAAGCTACACATGTCTGCTGTTCAGATCAGCATATATGTGCAGAAATCGGTGCCGGTTTACTGCAGCAGCCGACGATGATTACACCGCCATTATCTACGATGTACCCAGTACGTCCAATGTCTGTAAGAGGTTAAGTCCCTTGTGGTCATTCCTATGTAGATTTTCTGGCATGGATACTGGGCGTAATAAATCACGCCCTTAGAAGCACAAATATGTTGGTGATTTATTGTGTAAGTTTGTGTTCCTTCCGATTTTTTAATGGGAATCTGTCACCAGATTTGGGGACTACAAGCTGTGTCCAATACCACTGAGTTCTTATATACAGCATTCCAAAATACTGTATATAAGAGCCTAGGCCGCTCTGTAAAACGGAAAAAGTACTTTTAGAATACTCACCTAGGGTGGGTCCAGTCCAATGGGTGTCGCAGCTCTCCAGTGCGGTGCCTCCTCTTTCAGGTCTGACGCATCCTCTCTGCTGCGATCTTCGGCCTCCTTCTTCCCAGTCCGGTGTGGATGATGTGTCTACGTCATCCACACGAGCCGACATTGCGGTCCTGCGCAGGCGCATTCATCTGCCCTGCTGATCAAAGTACTGTAATGTGCAGGCGCGAGGAAAGGTTAACCCTTTCACGACCGGCCGACTTTACACTTTCCGGTATTTTTGGGGGGTTTGCCATTCTTCTGACAGACGTAACTTTTTTTATTTTTCAGTCAATATGGTCATGTGAGGGCTCATTTTTTGCAGAATGAGCTGTAATTTTGAATGAAACCGTGAGTTTTACCATGCAGTGTACTGTAAAATGGCAAAAAAATTCCAAATGTGGAGAAATTGCAAAAAAAAGTGTGATTGCTCTATTGTTTTTGAGACATTTTATTCACTGTGTTCACTATATGGTAAACCTGATGTGCTGCTGTGATGCCTGAGGTTACTGCAAGTTTGTAGACACCAAACATGAATAGGTTTATTTTAATCTAAGGGGTTAAAAAAATAATCAGAAGTTTGTCCGAAAAAAGTGACGGACGTTTTGCGCCATTTTCTGAGACCCATAGCGTTCTCATTTTTTTAAATCTATGGCTCAGTGATGGCTTTTTTTAGTATCTCGAGCTGACGTTTTTAACAGTATCATTTTCTTTATCGTTCCTTTGGGAGACCCAGACCTTGGGTGTTTAGCTTCTGCCTCCGGAGGACACACAAAGTACTACACTTGAAAGTGTAGCTCCTCCCTCTGAGCTTATACACCCCTTGGTGAGCAGACCCAGCCAGTTTATCGCTTTGTGTTCAGGAGGCATACATCCACACATGCATTCTCATATGATTTTTTCCTTTTTGGAATGAGATTGAAGAAGTGCGGGTCCACGTCTGGACCCCCGGCATGCCCCTTCTCACCCCACTGTGTCGGCGGTGTTGTAAAGTTGATTTCCAAGGCTGGAGCCTTACATGCCGTGCTCCTTCACCATCCCTCCTGGGCTCTGGCTTGAAGTGGGAGCCAGCACGGTCTCCATGCCTGGCAGGAGACCGGTCTCCATCCGCAGCCCTTCAGGACCCTGCTGGACCGGAGCACTCATCCCCAGGGACCTGGCCCTGCGTCTCAGCAGCTAAGTACCTGAGACGTTTATATATTGGGGGTCCCTGTGCTTTATTGTTTGGGGAGAGTGTGCTTACTGTATTTATTGGCATTTCCGGCGGATTCTCTAGCTGTCGCCCGAGAACCGGTCTCTGGTTGTGGACCACTGTATATACTCTCTGGGGTTCATTCTCTTGCAGAGCCCCCACTCCAGCAGCATGTCTCACATGAGGAGCAAGGCTCCAAAGCTTTATACTGTATGCGCTGCATGTAAGCTCCAGCTGCCTGAACCGAGCACCTATCCACATTGTGATGTCTGCTCTAACTTGGTGGTGCCACAGCATGGAGTCTCACCCCCAGTGGTCTCTCAGGCTGCTCCTGCACCTGTGGCTGAACCCCCGGCTTGGGTAGAATCCTTTTCTAGGTCTATCTCCCAGTCTTTTGCTGAGTCCATGGGACTTCTTTCCAGGACTTTGATGAATATGCATCAGCCCCCTTCACAGGGTGCCTCTACTGCTAAGGGTCCCTTAGGACCGGAGCTCACAGAGGATTCATCATCAGGGCCCAGACCCCGTCCTCCTAAGAGGAGACGCAGGGTTTCCTCTCCCTCCTCCTCCCGCGGCTCTGATTCAAGAGCTGACTCGCAGGATGAGGAGGATGCCTTTACAGGGGGCTCGGAGGCTAACTCCATGTACCCCATTGATCTGTCCGAGGGTGACTCAGATCTTAGTGACTTGATTGCTTCCATTAATTCTGTACTGGATCTCAATCCGCCAGTATCAGAGGAACAACCCTCTCTGGCAGAAAAACACCAGTTTACCTAGCCTAAGAGAGCAAAGAGTGTGTTCTTTAACCACTCCAGTTTTCAGGCTGCTGTGACCAAGCCCAGGGCCTGTGCTGACAAACGCTTCCCAAAGCGTGGTTCTGATGACCGTTTTCCCTTTCCACCTGAGGTGGTCAAGGAGTGGGCTCATTCCCCAAAGGTAGATCCTTCGGTGTCTAGGCTCTCAGCCCGGACCGTTGTGTCGGTGGCTGATGGCACCTCCCTTAAGGATTCCACTGACTGTCAGATTGACCTTCTGGCCAAATCCGTGTATGAAGCGGCGGGGGCCGCGTTTTCCCCGACTTTTGCAGCAGGAGATGCATTCCCTCACCAGGGAATCTATGCCCGAAATGGTTGCCTTAACTTCTCAAGCTTCAGCTTTTTCATATTACGCCATGTCTGCCATGCTGGAGGCTTCTCACCGCACTGCGGTGGCTTCGGCTAATTCCCTCATTATCCGCAGGATCTTGTGGCTTCGAGAGTGGAAGGCAGATGCTTCTTCTAAGAAGTACCTTGCTGGGCTCCCTTTTGCTGGGTCCCGGCTGTTCGGAGAACAGCTGGATGAAATTATTAAGGAAGCTACTTTCGGGAAGAGTACTTCCATGCCACAAACCAAAACCAGGAAACCTGCCCAGGGTAGGAGTCAGTCGAGGTTTCGCTCCTTTCGTTCCTCCAACTGGTCGTCCTCTAAGCCCTCGGCCTTGTCCGCTAACTCAGCCAAGGACCAGAAATCCAACTGGCGCCCAAAAGCGCGTCCACAGAAGACCGCAGGAGGTGCTGCCACTAAGGCAGCCTCCTCGTGACTCTCTGCCCGCTCCGGCGACGTCCTTAGTCGGTGGCAGGCTCTCCCACTTTGGCGACGCTTGGTTTCAACACGTCTCCGATCAGTGGGTGAGAGATATCATCTCCCACGGCTACAGGATAGAATTCTCTTCCAGCCCGCCAAACAGATTTTTTCTCTCAACTCCCCCTTGCTCCAAGGCCGCCGCCTTCTCACAGGCCGTGGCAGCCTTGCAGGCCAACGGAGTAATTGTACCAGTTCCCGCCCGGGAACGGTTCAGAGGTTTCTACTCAAATCTCTTCCTAGTTCCCAAAAAGGACGGTACCTTCCGGCCCATCCTGGATCTCAAGCTTCTCAACAAGCATGTTCAAGTGCGGCACTTTCGCATGGAGTCTCTGCGATCAGTCATTGCCTCAATGACCCAAGGGGATTTCCTGGCATCCATCGACATCAGAGATGCCTATCTGCATGTTCCAATTGCAGTTTCACACCAGCGTTGGCTACGTTTTGCAATAGGAGAAGATCATTTCCAATTCGTGGCTCTTCCCTTCGGGTTAGCCACGGCCCCTCGGGTATTCACCAAGGTCATGGCAGCAGTGATTGCAGTTCTGCACCTCCAGGGGTTGGCAGTGATTCCTTACCTGGACGACCTTCTAGTCAAGGCTTCATCCAGCGCAGACTGTCATCGGAGTGTCTCGCTCACTCTCGCCACTCTAGCCCAATTCGGGTGGCTTGTCAATCTTCCCAAATCCTCTCTGACTCCGACCCAGAGTCTCACGTACCTAGGGATGCAGTTCGAGACTTTGCCGGCACTTTTGAAGTTGCCCTTAGTCAAACAGCAGTCACTCCAGCTAGCGGTGCGCTCTCTGCTGAGGCCCCGCCGTTATACCCTCAGGCGTCTGATGCAGGTGCTGGGTCAAATGGTAGCGTCCATGGAGGCTGTTCCCTTTGCCCAGTTCCATCTGCGCCCCCTGCAGCTGGACATTCTCCGCTGTTGGGACAAGCGGCCTTCCTCCTTACACAGGTTAGTGGCTCTGTCGCCACGGACCAGGAGCTCTCTTCAGTGGTGGCTTCGGCCCCTCTCCCTGTCCCAAGGGCGCTCCTTCCTGACCCCGTCCTGGGTGATTCTCACCACGGATGCCAGTCTATCCGGCTGGGGAGCGGTATGTCTCCACCACAGAGCGCAGGGCACTTGGACTCCGTCCGAGTCAGCCCTTTCAATCAATGTGCTGGAAACCAGAGCCGTGCTTCTAGCTCTCCTAGCTTCTCACCACCTGCTGGCGGGCAGGCACATTCGAGTCCAGTCAAACAACGCGACCGCGGTTGCCTACATCAATCACCAGGGCGGGACACGAAGCCGCCTGGCAATGATGGAGGTACAACGCATCCTTCAATGGGCGGAGGACTCCAAGTCCACCATATCCGCAGTCCACATCCCAGGCGTGGAAAACTGGGAGGCAGATTATCTCAGCCGTCAAACCGTGGACGGTGGCGAGTGGTCCCTGCACCCGGCAGTGTTTCAGTCAATCTGCCGCAAATGGGGCACTCCGGACGTGGACCTAATGGCATCCCGTCACAACAACAAAGTTCCTGTTTACGTGGCTCGCTCCCACGATCCTCAGGCCTTCGCCGCGGACGCTCTGGTTCAAGACTGGTCCCAGTTTCGTCTGTCCTACGTGTTTCCCCCTCTAGCTCTCTTGCCCAGAGTCCTGCGCAAGATCAGAATGGAGGGCCGTCGGGTCATCCTCATTGCACCGGACTGGCCCAGGCGAGCTTGGTATCCAGACTTGCTCCATCTGTCCGTAGAGATGCCGTGGCATCTCCCGGACCGTCCAGACCTACTCTCGCAAGGTCCGTTTTTCCGCCCGAATTCTGCGGCTCTCAAATTGACGGCGTGGCTCTTGAGTCCTGGATTTTGACGGCTTCTGGTATCCCTCCTGAAGTCATCTCCACTATGACTCGGGCCCGTAAGTCTTCCTCCGCTAAGATCTATCACAGGACTTGGAAAATTTTCCTGTCCTGGTGTCGCTCTACCGACCATCCTCCTTGGCCATTCTCCTTGCCGACCCTTCTGTCTTTTCTACAGTCCGGTCTGCAGCTAGGACTGTCCCTCAACTCTCTCAAGGGACAAGTCTCAGCTCTGTCAGTTCTGTTCCAGCGGCGTCTCGCTCGGCTGGCTCAGGTTAGCACCTTCATGCAAGGCGCGTCTCACATCATTCCGCCTTACCGGCGGCCCTTGGATCCCTGGGACCTTAACTTGGTTCTCACGGTTTTGCAGAAACCCCCTTTTGAGCCTCTTGGGGAGGTTTCTTTGTATCGTCTTTCTCAGAAGGTGGCCTTTCTGGTGGCCATAACTTCCCTCAGGAGAGTCTCTGATTTGGCTGCGCTCTCTTCGGAGTCACCTTTTTTAGTTTTTCATCAAGACAAGGTGGTTCTCTGTCCGACTCCGGACTTTCTTCCTAAGGTGGTCTCTCCTTTCCACCTTAACCAGGACATTACCCTACCTTCCTTCTGTCCGGCTCCTGTTCATCGCTTTGAAAAAGCGCTGCATACTCTGGATCTGGTGCGTGCTCTCCGGATCTATGTGTCTTGCACCGCTGCGCTTAGGCGGTGCACCTCTCTTTTTGTGCTAACCACAGGTCGGCGCAAGGGCCTCCCTGCTTCTAAGCCGACCTTAGCCCGTTGGATTAGATCGACCATTTCGGACGCCTACCAGAGTACTCAGGTGCCTCCCCCGCCGGGGATCAAGGCACATTCGACCAGAGCTGTCGGTGCCTCTTGGGCTTTCAGGCACCAGGCTACGGCTCAACAAGTCTGTCAGGCTGCCACTTGGACTAGCCTGCATACCTTCTCGAAGCACTACCAAGTGCATGCTCATGCTTCGGCAGATGCGAGCTTGGGCAGACGCATCCTTCAGGCGGCTGTCGCCCATTTGTGAAGTTAGGTTCTGCCTACTTCTTAGTTTTTCTGTTTATTCCCACCCAGGGACTGCTTTGGAACGTCCCATGGTCTGGGTCTCCCAAAGGAACGATAAAGAAAAAGAGAATTTTGTTTACTTACCGTAAATTCTTTTTCTTATAGTTCCGTATTGGAAGACCCAGCACCCTCCCTGTTGCCTGTTGGCAATTTCTTGTTCCGCGTGTTATCACCGGCTGTTGTCGTGGACAGAGTCTCCGGTTGTTCCGGCTCTTGCTCTGTTCTACTTGTGGGTGGCTATTCTCCTTCAGCTTTTGCACTAAACTGGCTGGGTCTGCTCACCAGGGGGTGTATAAGCTCAGAGGGAGGAGCTACACTTTTAAGTGTAGTACTTTGTGTGTCCTTCAGAGGCAGAAGCTAAACACCCAAGGTCTGGGTCTCCCAATACGGAACTATAAGAAAAAGAATTTATTGTAAGTAAACAAAATTCTCTTTTTTGCGCAGATGCTATGTTTTGATTGCCTGTTATTGCATTTTGCTTAAGATTTGTGGCAACCAAAAAGCGTAATTTTGGCATTTGGAATTTTTTTGCTGCTACGCCGTTTAAAAATCAGAACAAATGATTTTATATTTTGATAGATCGGGCTGAAGACAGCAATACCAAATGTGTGAATATATTTTTTTTAACCCTTTATTTTTCAGTGGGGCAAAAGAGGGATGATTTGAACTTTTAGGTGTTTTTACTTTTTTTTTTACTTTTTCAAAAAATTTTCTTAAATTATTTTTTAAATTTGACTAGTACCCCTAGGGGGCTATTAGGATCAGCTGTCTGATCACTCATTTATTTATCCCAATCAGAGCAGCACAATTTAGACTGGGAGAAATTATCATCTCTTGTAACAGCCAGTATTTGGCTTTTTCTTACAGGACCTGAGTCATGTGAGCTACAGGAGTCATCGCATGACCCTGTGCTATCATGATAGCCACCAGATCGTTAAGGGGTTAAAGATCTCTTGTGCATATGCACTACAATACATGGATCTGCTTTGAGCAGGGCAGATCAAAGTGCGCCTGCGCAGGACCTCAATGCCAGCTAGTGAGCATGATGTAGGACGCGTCATGCACATGGGCCTCAGAAGAAGGAGGATGGCGATCGCCGCAGAGAGGAAATGCCGGACTAGAGAGAGGAGGCAATGGGTTTGAGATAATGATCAATAACTTTGCTAGCTATTTCATCATCAGCTGACGGTCTCCTTTTTTTCTCAGCCCCAGATCCCCTTGAGTGGAGCCCCAAAAATTGGTCTGTGCGATTTCTTCCTGTAAGCTCCCAAAGTAAGTCTGCCATCTTGTCTTTCTTCTTCCTGCTCCAGCTGTAAGGCTACTTTCACATTTGACAGGATGCAAACCGCATATGACCGGATCCTGTGGATTGAATGTGCAACGCATGCAACCGCAATTGTTATTTTATTGTATGCTTCTACTTCTACTTGTGATGGATGAAGGGGAAACAGAATTTATCGGCTGGCACTGGAGTCAGCTGATCGGGAATAAGCTGAACTCCTGATCTCACAGCCCACACACGCTGTGATGGATGCAGGTTAACAGCAATCACTGCCTGCTGCCGATCACGTGTGACCATGTTCGGGCTGTGTGGTCATGAGTTCAGCTGAGTTCAGATCAGCTGACTCCAGTGTTGGCCGATTACTTGTTCTGTGTCCCCCTGCATCCATCGCAGAGTGTTCGTGCTGGAGTTCAACAGAGTTCAGATCAGCTGACTCCAGTGTCGGCCGAATTCAGCTGACCTCACAGGCAGCACACGCTGCGATGGATGCAGGGGGACCCAGAACAAGTAATCGGCCAACACTGGAGTCAGCTGATCAGGTTACTTGATCTTCTGGCTGTATGGTTAGAAGTAGGGATGAGTGAGTGTCATGATGTATTTTACCTTCTCACTGTATTTGCTGTAATACTATGTCAGGATGTGATGTCACTTTCCTTTGGTTGTACTTACTGAACACTTTGAAATGTCTTGGGATGTAAGTAACCATACCTTCCCCCCATCTCCTGTGTCTCTGGGCCCATAATGCAATTATCTCTTGTCCACACAGCCAGGGGAACTTCTCATTGTTTCGTAAGCAGTGGATAACGCCAACTACACAAACCTGTAGACATCTCGGAGCCAACCTTCTAGAATCTTCTAGTGGGCCCAACCATTGCATAGACCCCTACCCTTGAGGGGCGGGCCCACGAGCTCAAACAATTCACTCCTGTTTCTAAATGCAGTTGGGAGTTGAGTTTTTGAAGAGGAAGGGAGCGAGATCTGAATCTGCGGACAGACCTCGCCGTCCAGTGGATTGTGTGGGATTTCTGGGACTCTGAAAAGGACTATTACGTTGTGATCTGGCACTTTGGATTATCGGGAGGTGCCCCCGAATCTGTTTTATTTGGACTTGTCGTGTGCTGTTCCTGTATTCCTGTTAGTAAACCTGTTGGATCATCCTCGGCCTGTTGTCTCTCTTTGCTCTGATGTACACCCCGTCACAAACTGGTGGCAGCGGCGGGATCAGAGCAGAAGAAATGGAGGACAACAGCCAATCGACGTCTGAAACCAGAACCTCAGGATACAGGAACTGGACTGTGGCGAGTCTACAAACAAAGGCCCGTGAATTAGGTGTCGGCTACAAAGGACTCTCTAAGGAGCAACTAATTGAGGCATTGGAACACGCTTGCCTGCAAGATGGCACCGAGGAACAATTTCCACTGCAAGGGGAGCAAAGACGGGAGCCGGAGGTGAATACCCAAAAAAGTCAATGGGTTGTGTGGTACAAGGAAAAGATGGCACTGCTTGGAGATGAGGCCACCATAGAAGATAAGAGGGAGGCCATGCGTGGAGCTGAAGAGAAGGAGCGCAGGATGGAGGAGATGGCATTGCTGGATAAGCAGCTCGCTGTGGAAGCCGCGAGAGGTTCCAGACAGACTGTAACCCCAGCACCCATCATGAGGGAACTTCCCAAAGTGTCCCGCAAAGACTTCAAGCAGTTTAATGAGGCTGCTGGTGACATTGAGGGCTTCTTCCAGGACTTTGAGCATCAGTGTCGATTAATGGAAGTCCCAGAAAGGGAGCGCGTCCGGCATCTGGTTGGGCTCTTAGAGGGTGGAGCTGCTGCAGCCTATAGAGCTATGGACCCTCGGTGGAACTGTGAGTATGCGGATATTAAACAGACTATTCTAGAACATTATGCTGTAACGCCAGACACTTACAGGACTCAGTTCCGTACTCTAGCATGTGATGAGGAAGTGTCCTTCAAGATGTATGCCCACAAACTCAAACATCTGTGGCATCGTTGGTTGGAGGCAGAGGAGGCCTTAACCTTGGAGACCGTCCTCCAGGTCCTCCTAAAAGAGCAGTTTTACTTCAAGTGCCCCGCTGAGATCCGGGAATGGGTGCGTGAAAGGAGACCAGCCACTGTGGAGGAAGCTGCAGCTCTAGCTGATGAGGCTCTCACCATCAAGCCTCAGTGGAAAAAACTACTACCCAGTGAGAAAAAAAACACCAACCCCCCAACGCTGGTGGCCCCTGGTCCTTCTGGCCCCAATGTTCACCATCACCCTAGACCGTCAACTCATGGGGACCTTCGTGTGACTGTGCCTCGCATTACTCATGCTCCACCTTTGGGAATACGACGCGGAGGAAGAATCCCAGAGCGCAGATGTTATGGATGTGGGCAGCCTGGGCACATGCAATTCCAATGTCCAGGTGTTCGTAGACAGAACAGCTACAGACCGCCTTTGCCTGTTCATTACCTACAGACACCTTCACCAGGAGAAGAGCTGGATTCTGTGCCTGATGACTTGCCAAGTGACTCAGATATCCTGGCTCCCCTACCCGGAGTCTATGGGGTGCGAGCTCCAGCCACCTGTTCTTCTGATCTTCAGGACAAACATCTACAGGAGGTCGTGCTGGATGGCCAAAAAGTTGTTGGCTTCCGTGACACTGGGGCTTTCCTCACCATAGCCGATCCCCGAGTAATTCAACCACAAGCAATTCAAAAGGGACCAGGAATTGCCATTGAACTGGCAGGAGGTACCCAGAGATATATTCCAAGAGCGAGTGTGACCCTTGATTATGGCTTTGGGGCAAAACAATGTGTGGTCGGTGTGATGAACGGCCTCCCTGCAGACGTTCTTCTAGGAAATGATGTGGGGAATCTTCATTGCCACTTTGTCGGTGCGGTAACCAGAAGTCAAGCCAAGAGAGCAGCCCATGTGGACGTGTACAACCCATCCATGGAAATGAGGCCACCAGAACTGCCATTACAGCCGGTGAGTGATTCTTCTTGTGGGGATAATAGGAATGTTACTTGGGATAAAGTTCAGTTTAGACAAGAAGTAGAGACTGACCCCACCCTTGCTAGTTTTAGAACTCGGGCTGAAATAGGGCAGCTAGGGGAGAACGGAGAAAGAATTATCAGAGAAAATGGACTTCTGTATCGGGTTGCCAATGCCGACTCCCTAGATAAGCCCTGGACTTATAGCAAACAGCTGATTGTTCCTCAGAAGTACAGAATTCCCCTATTACACCTGGCTCATGACATTCCTACGGCTGGCCATCAAGGCAAAACCCGCACCGAGAGACGATTGACTCAAACTTTTTATTGGCCGGGGATTTCCCAAGCAGTGGCGCATTTCTGCCGAACTTGTGACATATGTCAGCGTAGAGGGCGACCCGGAGATCACCCAAAGGCACCCCTGCAACCGCTCCCTATAATAGAAGAACCCTTTCAAAGAGTAGCTGTTGATATCATTGGACCTCTGGCTAAACCAAGTAAATCTGGAAAGCAGTACATTCTCACTGTTGTGGACTACGCCACCCGATATCCAGAAGCCGTGGCCTTGTCAAGTATCTCTGCAGCCAAGGTGGCCGAGGCCTTGGTTATTATTTTTACCAGAGTAGGATTCCCCAGTGAGATCTTGTCGGACCAAGGCTCCCAGTTTATGTCAGAGTTGGTCCAGTGTCTGTGGCGCACCTGTGGAGTACGAGCGATCCGAACGACCCCGTATCATCCCCAAACAAATGGACTTTGTGAACGATTCAACGGCACTCTGAAGAATATGCTGAGGGCCTTCACGGACCGAGATTCAGACTGGGAGAAGTACCTACCCCATCTCTTGTTTGCCTATCGGGAAGTTCCCCAGGAGTCCACTGGGTTCTCCCCCTTTGAACTACTCTATGGAAGAAAGGTCCGAGGACCCTTAACCCTGCTCAAGGAATACTGGGAGGGGCAAGTTGAAGATACAGGAACCCCTGTTGTCCCTTATGTCCTAAAGCTGCGAGAAACCTTGGCCCAACTTGCTAGTTTTGCACAGAGTCATTTGCGTATGGCTCAAACCAGACAGAAGACATGGTATGACCGTAACGCACGCTATCGGGAGTTTGTAGAAGGACAACAAGTCTTAATGATTGTTCCCCATCGGCAGAATAAACTGCAGACCACATGGGAGGGTCCCTTCCGGGTTCTCAGAAAACTGAATGATACCAATTACCTTCTTGCTTTAGATGATCAGGGGCTAAGGCAAAAGACTGTCCATGTGAATATGATTAAGGAGTACCATGACCGGAACATTCCAATGATAGCAAGCTGTCGGTTGGCTTCAGAAGATGGTCAAGAGGATGAGGACTCTCTACCTGATCTCGTGGAAGCAGCGAGAGCCCCATCCACTGTGGAACAGGTTCCCCTGGGAGATTACCTGGACTCCTTACAGAAAATCCAGATGCTGGAAGTGCTTCAACAGAGACGGGCTGCTTTCTCATCCCAACCAGGTCGAACCACCGTCACCCAACATCATGTGGACACTCAGGGCATCCGTCCCATACAACTGGCTCCTTACCGGGTACCTGAATCAGTTCGAAACACCATGCAGCACGAACTGGAGGAGATGTTACAGCTTGGGGTAATCCAGGCCTCCCATAGCCCTTGGGCCTCCCCTGTGGTGTTAGTACCCAAGAAGGATGGGAGTACTCGATTTTGTGTGGACTATCGGCGACTAAACGACCATACCGTCAGCGATCCTTACCCAATGCCTCGTATTGACGAACTTCTAGACCGACTGGCTGGGTCCCGATATGTCACTACCTTGGATCTCAGTAAGGGATACTGGCAGATCCCTCTAACGGATGAAGGGAGAGAACGGTCCACTTTTATAACCCCCTTTGGTCTGTATGAATTTCTAAGCATGCCTTTTGGAATGAAAAATGCCCCGGCCACCTTCCAGAGAATGGTGGATCAGATCCTCCGGGGATGTGATGACTTTGCTTGTGCCTACTTGGATGATATCGCCGTCTTCAGCCACACATGGGAGGAACATCTGAATCAAGTAGCCATTATTTTGGACCTGATTCTTGCAGCCGGCCTAACTATTCGACCCGATAAATGCCAATTGGGGATGGGGGAAGTCCAGTACCTAGGACATAGAGTGGGAGGAGGGAAGCTCCGACCTGAGCCTGCCAAAATCCAGGCTATTAGAGACTGGCCTGTACCCCAAACTAAGAAACAAGTTATGGCTTTTCTGGGCACTGCCAGTTATTACCGAAAATTTGTTTCTCATTTCAGTACTGTGGCCAAGCCTCTTACCGACCTGACCAAGAAAACAATGCCCCGGCTGGTGATCTGGACTCCAGCCTGTGATGAGGCTTTTAACCGGCTGAAGGATGCTTTGATCTGCGATCCTGTCCTGGCTGCTCCAGACTACAAGATGAGATTCATTGTGCAAACGGATGCCTCTGCTTATGGACTGGGAGCTGTCCTCAGCCAGGTGAATGCAGCTGGGGACGAGCACCCCATCGCCTATCTCAGCCGGAAACTGCTGGACCGAGAAGTGGCCTATGCAACTGTTGAGAAGGAATGTCTGGCTGTAGTGTGGGCCCTTAAGAAACTACGGCCGTATCTGTATGGACGGGAATTCACTGTGGTTACTGATCACAATCCCCTCACCTGGCTGAACAGAGTCTCTGGGGACAATGGACGCTTACTGCGATGGAGCCTGGCTCTGCAGCCCTATAACTTTACCATACAATATAGAAGGGGCAGCCAACACCAAAATGCAGATGGACTGTCCAGGCAAGAGGAGCCTTGAGTCCTGTCAGCCATGCCTGCGTGTACTTAACCAGCGACCTGTAGAGGTCCCTAGTACGTACACAAGTTGGGAGGGGAAGGAATTGTCATGATGTATTTTACCTTCTCACTGTATTTGCTGTAATACTATGTCAGGATGTGATGTCACTTTCCTTTGGTTGTACTTACTGAACACTTTGAAATGTCTTGGGATGTAAGTAACCATACCTTCCCCCCATCTCCTGTGTCTCTGGGCCCATAATGCAATTATCTCTTGTCCACACAGCCAGGGGAACTTCTCATTGTTTCGTAAGCAGTGGATAACGCCAACTACACAAACCTGTAGACATCTCGGAGCCAACCTTCTAGAATCTTCTAGTGGGCCCAACCATTGCATAGACCCCTACCCTTGAGGGGCGGGCCCACGAGCTCAAACAATTCACTCCTGTTTCTAAATGCAGTTGGGAGTTGAGTTTTTGAAGAGGAAGGGAGCGAGATCTGAATCTGCGGACAGACCTCGCCGTCCAGTGGATTGTGTGGGATTTCTGGGACTCTGAAAAGGACTATTACGTTGTGATCTGGCACTTTGGATTATCGGGAGGTGCCCCCGAATCTGTTTTATTTGGACTTGTCGTGTGCTGTTCCTGTATTCCTGTTAGTAAACCTGTTGGATCATCCTCGGCCTGTTGTCTCTCTTTGCTCTGATGTACACCCCGTCACAGTGAGCACTAAAATGCTCGGGTTCTCGGTAGCCCATGAGTATTTTTTTTTTTAAATTCCTTAAAAAATAAACAAAAACCCCAAACACATAACCCTAACTCTAGGGTTAGGGGGTAAAAAAAATAAAATGTGTGGACTCCCGCTGCATTTTCTATTGCTAAGGTAACCCAAGCAGCTACTGGCTGCTAACCCCCACTGCTTATATGACCTAAATATAAATATATATATAAAGCCTGAGATTGCTAATGTAAGGCCAAGTTTGACCCGGCCATTAAGAATCTCCAATAAAGGGTTAAAGAAAAGACATCACACAGAAAAAATACTTTATTAGAAAAAAATACACAGACACTTTATTAGAAATAAATACACAGACACACTTAGGGACTCCATCTTTATTACTCCCTCTCACCCCTTCACGATCCTGGTCTTCTGTCTGAGAGAGAGGGAGATTTCTGTATTGACCATGCCAAGCTGCTTTCTGGGCATGCTCAGTACAAAAAACAGGATTCTGTCTATCAGGATCCGGCGACTTCCGGTACAGCAGGATCGGGGTCATTGAAATACATTGCAGGTACCACTGCATGTACTAATACAGATGGCCACCTGGTGGCGCTATAACAACACAAAAATCTAATATCACCCATGTAACGCAGCCTAAGCCTCAAAGGCTACCATTACTATTACCGATAGAGCTAACAGCCATGAATCATCGTGATCCGGACTCACCTATAAAGTGCACTTATAACTGGATGTTTTGAGTAGCCCTGACACGCGTTTCTCACCTGGCTTACTCGCTTGAGGAAAGTGTAATGTGCATGTTTTATTATGTGGTGTCTTGGGCGAGATCGTCGCTGTTTGGGCGCGTGCAGGGGGTGGGACGCCGCACATAGAGTCCACCTCATCCAGTCATTCCTGGGGAAGCGTGGATCAGAAGAATACTTCTACTAACATCAGTTAACCCATGCATCCTTCTAAGGAAGCTCCCTTGGCGGGGACTCATGCTGAGGCAGCCCCGCACATGCGCACCCAACGAGACCATATCTACTACTGGCAAGTGAAAGGGCACGACCAGGGTGGTAAGAAAATCATCCAAACATAAGGAGAATCAGCCTTAGCCTAGAGAATATGACCATGTATAGTCCTTAAAAGATTTTCTAATGTCCCTATATCATGCAGAGACAAAATTCATATAGTAATATGTGTGTATATATATATATATATATATACCCCTAGATTCTAAATGGACCTTGCGATACCACAAATTGTCAATCCTGTGGGACCACAGTCATGGCGCAGCTTGAAATGTCTCTGGATCATCCTCAGGGAATCAAGATCCACAACATCACACACCGCAATTATGTCCCTAACATGTTCCCTCGTGCGGACGCGTTGTTCCCTTGATGTTAACCCAATATAAATTAGGCTACAGCCACATACTGCATAATAGATAACGTGACTTTTACTGCATGATTTGTAACTTTTTATTTTATACTCTTTAGGTCCATCCCAAGCTGACAACATCTCTGGGCAGACAAAAGGAAAACAACCAAATTTGGGACTCCCTTTCTCAATGCGAGATACCACCCTAGGTACGTAATGGTTCTTCACCAGCATATCCTTTAGGCTTTTCCCCCTTCTAACAGGTAAGAGTGGGCGATGAGTAAAACGTCGTTCAAACTCTAGTCGGTCTTCAGTAACGACCAGTGTTTGTTCAAGATCTGCCTGATCGCCCCCCTCTGACTGTTAACTTGGAGATGAAATGTATCTGTGAGGAAAAAGATTCTTCCCTCTTACTTGTTGATAATAATTGTACCCGTGGAGAACCCTTTTCTGTCTGGTACCCCATTTTTATATTATAGTCCAGAAAAACAATTGCCTCCCGATCTGCCTTATAGGTTAGTTTGATGTTATATGGGTTATTGTTCAACCAAGTCATGAAGCTCTGCAGTTCAGGACCGGTACTTCTCCAGATAATAAAGATGTCATCTATCTTACCACCTAGTGTAAAATTAATAGATTAGGGATAAGCCAAATGGACGACAATGTTTTAATTTTGTTACATACATTTTTCCTTCCTGAGTCCTCTGATACCATACCAAAAAAATATTCAATGCACATGGTTCAAAAGATAGATTTTCAGCGTAGTTTCTCCTTGATGAAAAATTAACCTTGAAATGGTAGCCTCATTTTAACCAAAACCTGGTATTAATAATTGGACAAATTGAAGAAGGACATGGCATTTGATTTACGAGTAATGCAACAACCTTTTCCCAGTTGATCAGTTTTAGACATCCTTAAAATTATCATTAGTGATGACTAGAACTGGGCGAATGCTAAAATATTCGGGTTCGGATTGTTCAAATCCAATAATTTCTACATTTGTGTATTCATACCGAATAACGAACCCAATCCAAGTCAATGGGAAACTCGAATAATTTTCTAGAGGACCTTGGAAATAGGCCTGCGAGGGCTGTAAAAATATTGCAATTGATGGAAAATTATTGAAACTGAATGGTAACAGCATGCGGAAGATGCCTGAATGTATTTCTGACTCTCATTTTATTTCTGGGAGTAATTTTGCCAAAGTATTACGCCACTTTTATGGATAGTAGTGGTCACTCAGTTCAATGAGGTCACCTGAGGTCAGGTTACCTGCGATCATAGGTGGATGACAATGGGCAGCTCCAGCTGTGACCGCAAATAACCTAAGTTACGTCACCACACATCGCTGCGACTCATTCTCTGCCTTAAGATCACAGCGGGTGGTCATATTCTATGCCCACGCGCTGTCACTTCAGATGTAGCAGAGCTGGAATCGTTATGGGACCTCGTGTGGATTACATCAGACCTGGGTGTTTTTGGGGTTAATAAAGGAGTGAAAGAGGGTGTTGTTTTTATCTTATTTTGTGTTTGTGTTTATTTATTTTCACTTACAGATTAGTAATGGGGGTAGGGTTTTCATAGACCCTGCCATTGCTAATCTAGGGCTTAGTGGCAGATGTGAGCTGTTATTAACCCCTTATTAGCCTGATTGCCACCGCACCAGGGGAATCGGGAAGAATCGGGTAGAGTGCCAGGATTGTCACATCTAATGGATGTAACAATCCTGAGTGGCTGTGGGCTGCTATTGTTATAACGCGCCTGCTTTATTCTTATTTTCTTTATTTTTCCTTTTTTATTTTTTATTTCCATAGGTTCCGGATCATTATCCGGAGTTCCCTGAGAAGTCCAGGCCCGGCTCTAACCTCTGATCTATGGCCTTTATAATTAATTTGCTTGAGTCAGATTTATGGTACAATTGGAAATGTTTTGGTAGGGTTTTCAGCTGAAATGCTGCTGTCCTGTTACAACCAGCCGGCTGTAACAGGATGTGAGTCATGATAGCGACATGAGTCATGACATAATCCTGTGCTACCATGGCAAGCATCGGCTTCCCGTGATCGCGTCACGGGGACTCCGATGGCGTCGAGGAAAGGAAATTTCCCTGCCATGGCCATTTATATTGCGCTGTCAGTATTTGACAGCGCGGTCTAAGGGATTAAAAGGCATGGGTGAATCGTGGATCCACCCTTGCTTGTAAGCTACACATGTCTGCTGTTCAGATCAGCATATATGTGCGGAAATCGGTGCCGGTTTACTGCAGCAGCCGACGATGATTACACCGCCATTATCTACGATGTACCCAGTACGTCCGATGTCTGTAAGAGGTTAAGTCTCTTGTGGTCATTCCTATGTAGATTTTCTGGCATGGATACTGGGCGTAATAAATCACGCCCTTAGAAGCACAAATATGTTGGTGATTTATTGTGTAAGTTTGTGTTCCTTCCGATTTTTTAATGGGAATCTGTCACCAGATTTGGGGACTACAAGCTGTGTCCAATACCACTGAGTTCTTATATACAGCATTCCAAAATACTGTATATAAGAGCCTAGGCCGCTCTGTAAAACGGAAAAAGTACTTTTATAATACTCACCTAGGGTGGGTCCAGTCCAATGGGTGTCGCAGCTCTCCAGTGCGGTGCCTCCTCTTTCAGGTCTTACTCATCCTCTCTGCTGCGATCTTCGGCCTCCTTCTTCCTAGTCCGGTGTGGATGATGTGTCTACGTCATCCACACGAGCCAACATTGCGGTCCTGCGCAGGCGCATTCATCTGCGCTGCTGAGGGCAGATCAGAGTACTGTAATGTGCAGGCGCGAGGAAAGGTTAACCCCTTCACGACCGGCCCACTTTCCGGTATTTGGGGGGGTTTGCCATTCTTCTGACAGACGTAACTTTTTTATTTTTCAGTCAATATGGTCATGTGAGGGCTCGTTTTGTGCAGAATGAGCTGTAATTTTAAATGAAACCATGAGTTTTACCATGCAGTGTACTGTAAAATGGCAAAAAAATTCCAAATGTGGAGAAATTGCAAAAAAAAGTGTGATTGCTCTATTGTTTTTGAGACATTTTATTCACTGTGTTCACTATATGGTAAACCTGATGTGTTGCTGTGATGCCTGAGGTTACTGCAAGTTTGTAGACACCAAACATGAATAGGTTTACTTTTGTCTAAGGGGCTATAAAAATAATCAGAAGTTTGTCCGAAAAAAGTGACGAACGTTTTGCGCCATTTTCTGAGACCCATAGCGTTCTCATTTTTTTAAATCTATGGCTCAGTGATGGCTTTTTTTTGTATCTCGAGCTGACGTTTTTAAGAGTATCATTTTTGCACAGATGCTATGTTTTCATTGCCTGTTATTGCATTTTGCTTAAAATTTGTGGCAACCAAAAAGCGTAATTTTGGCATTTTTTAATTTTTTTGCTGCTACGCCATTTACTAATCAGAACAAATGATTTTATATTTTGATAGATCGGGCATTTCTGAAGACAGCGATACCAAATGTGTGAATATATTTTTTTTTAACCCTTTATTTTTCAGTGGGGCAAAAGAGGGGTGATTTAGGTGTTTTCAGGTTTTTTTTTTACTTTTTCAAAACTTTTTCTTAAATGTTTTTTTAAATTTGACTAGTACCCCTAGGGGGCTATTAGGATCAGCTGTGTGATCACTCATTTATTTATCCCGATCAGAGCAGCACCATTTAGACTGGGAGAAATTATCATCTCTTGTAACAGCCAGTATTTGGCTTTTTCTTACAGGACCTGAGTCATGTGAGCTACAGGAGTCATCACATGACCCTGTGCTATCATCAGGGGCGGACTGGCCCACCAGGATGTTGGGAGAACCCCCGGTGGGCCCCTGCTATTGATGGCCACGCCCCCTAGGCCCCGCCCCCTACCCCCCCTGGGCCCCTATGGATATGTGTGAGAGGGCCCCCCCCCGCCGGTAATTTCACTAATCATATTGGCACATTGCCGATATGATTAGTGACAATCCCATTTCCTCTGCAGCGGCAAGCAGGGAGAGCGATCTCCCTGCTCTGCCTGCTGTCACTCTCAGTGCCGCGTGGCTCTGACTCATCTGCGCAGCGACACTGCAGGAGGAGGCAGTCTCAGAGGGATGACTGCTTCCTTCCTGTGCAGGTGCTGGCAGCTGCAGGAGTGCGTCAGTATAGAAGGTGGGGGCCCGGGGGGAGGGGGGGTGCGGGGGCCCAGGGGGGCAAGCAGGGGCCCCGGGGGGGGTGTGCAGGGGCGTGTGAGGGGGCCCGGGGGGGGGGTGCGGGGGCCCCGGGGAGCGAGCAGGGGCCCCGGGGGTATGTGCGGGGGGCTCTTCTTCTTACCAGTCACCTGCCTGTATCTATCAGTGTGTGCATGCCGGGCACATTAGCAGGAGGCAGCGCGCTGTGCTGTTCCGGCCCTGCTGTGTGCCTGAGGAATGCGCCAGTGGCGGTGACCGCAGCTTCTTCCTATTCAAATGTATTTGCGTCTTTCAGACGTAAATACATTTGAACAGCGCGCCGGGACTGGGCCCCGCCCCCGACGTGTAGCAACGTGAAGAGATCAGCACATTGCCGACGTCATCACAGTGCTGCGGGCGCCACACTGGATTCACCAGGAAGCGAGCGCTCCATGGAGGAGCCGAAGAGACAGCTGTAATTAATGGAGATGTGTGGGGAGGGGCTGAGGACACATAACGGGGAACATTTGTGAAGGAGACACAGCTTTGTGACAGGCAGAGGAGGAGTACTGTATTCCGAGGGAGGGGGGGAGGCAGGAGTGTGTAGTGATGGGGTAGTGTAATTTGTGTCTGCAGGGAGTGGTGATGTGGGGTGCAATGTATTATATCTGGGGAGGGGGTAATGGAGGGTGCATTGTATTGTATGGGGGGGAGGGGTAATGGAGGGTGCACTGTATTGTGTGTGTGTAAAGAGTGATGGGAGGCTGCATTGTGTGTGTGTGTGTGTGTAGGGGGTGATGGGGGGGTGCATTGTATTGTGTGTGTGTGTAGGGGGTGATGCATTGTGTGTGTGTGTGTGTGTGTGTAGGGTGATGGGGGGTGCATTGTGTGTGTGTGTGCGTGTGTGTGTGTGTGTAGGGTGTGATGGGGGATGCATTGTATTGTGTGTGTAGGGTGTGATGGGGGATGCATTGTATTGTGTGTGTAGGGTGTGATGGGGATGCATTGTATTGTGTGTGTGTGTGTGTGTGTATGTAGGGGGTGATGGAGGGGTGCATTGTGTGTGTGTGTTGGAGGGGGTGATGGGGAGGTGCATTGTATTGTGTGCGTTGGGAGATGGTAATGGGGGGTGCATGGTATTGTGTGTGTGTGTGTGTTGTAACGTTGCGCCCTGCAACGTGGGGGGTTTCACTCGCTTGCAGCGGTGTGAGGTAGCTTCAGCAACACACGTACACAGTCTCTTCATAGAAATTCTGGCAGTTTATTAAAAACACTCAGCATAAACTGCCCTCAAACATAAACAATAAGTCCATAATGGAAGTTTAGCAACTTCCCCACTCTCTGGCTCCTGCCAGCGTACAACTCTAGCCAAGGTTCCTTCCAGCACCCAGGGCCCTCTGCAGACCCCTGTCTGTCTCTCCTCCTGGAGAGATTCGGCCCTACAGCCCTGGCCTGGCTGCACTCACCTCAGACTCAATATCAGAGCCTTGTGATCAGCCTCCATGCAGGCTGATACACCCAAAGCTCCTGGCTCTGCTCTCACTTGTTTCCAGTCCACACACTGGACATCTAGAGCCAGTCTCTCTCTAGACTGCCCTAGACACACTTCATGCAGAACTCTCGGCTCTGCTCTCACTCTCTCCCAGCATACACACTGGAAGTCTAGAGCTAGTCTCTAACTAGACTGCCCTAGACACACTCCACCCAGGTTCAGAGACAGGATTGCTTTAACCCCTGGAGCCACACCCACAGGTGGTAAGGAGTGTGTAATCAGCATCACACACCCTTCCATGGCTCTGCATGTAATGCAATCCTGTGGAACCACAGGTCCCAGCCAGCTTCACATTGCAGAGCACCCACGCTTCTGCAAAACATACCGGCCCTTTGTAATACAGCCGGTTGATACCTCACATACCCTCCCCCTCTGTTCAAACCCGTAGGGTAGAACACTTGCCAATGACCTGGGGCCGCGAGACAGGGCATCCCTGCTGCCATGCCCCACCAGTTGAGAGGGCCGTCCAAGAGCAGTAGTCCCTGAGGCATCGCCCGACACTGTCACCAAACCCTGTCTGGTCAACCTAGGGTTAAAGGACGTCCCATTTCCAGACCGTTCTCTCCCTGACCCCCTCCCAGGGTCACCGTAGTAGAGAGACATGTCCCCAGTCAAACCTACAGTTTTGTCCGAACCTAGGCTTTCTCGAGTACCCCCAAGGCTACTGTCGGGAACTCTAAGCTCATAGCGGCCACTATCTACAGTACATCGTAGGTTACCACTCTGTCGGCGATTCCTTTTATCGCACGTCTGAACTACTGGACCGACACGCCATCTTCCACTTCTTTCCCCTGAACAACGGGTGGAAGACGGCTGCTGTCCCCCACACAGTTGGCGAAGCTGATCCTTAATTTTCAGGTTTTCTTGACACAACTGCTCCATGTCACGTACATGGTGTACCCGATATTCAATAAGGCTTCGAATGTCTCCAAGACTCTCTACAGTCCCGACACAGATGAACGGAACCATACCAGCTTCCCTGGGTATCTTGCTCTCATTAGAAGCAGGGATTCTTAATCTCACCAATCCCGACTTATTCACCATGTCTTGCATGACTCGTCCGGTTTTTCCAATGACTCTCCCCACCAGAGCCCGGGGTACTTGGACGATATCTTCTGCCAGACTCTGCGCTTTCCTTTTATACTCTAGCTGTCTAGTGGTTTCTTCCTTTTGCAGTTGGACCTGCCACTTCATACGAACACATCTGAAGTGCATGTCCTTTAGAATAGCCACCCGCTGCCCAGTAATTTCACTGGTGGACAATATCACTAACTGTTCAGCCCCTGGGGTACAGTAGACCTCACACGCTTCCACAGCTCTCTTAAAGTCGTCATGCATGCACTCGATGGCACACGCTTCTCTTAAGTCCTTAGGTATATCCACCATGCACTTGACTACAGAAGTCTCATTCATCCCTGCCACATGCTTGTCCAGTTTAGCTTCCAAAGTCAGCTCTCTTTGGGCCTCCCCTGTTTCAACATGTTTGGTCAGGATTGACACTCGCTGCTCCATCTGCTCCAAGGCTACCTGGGACCTGGACTGGTACTCTGCCAAGTGACTTCGGAGCGCTGCCACTTCTTTCTCCAGCTCCCTTACTCGACTCTCAGTAGCCTGCCTAAGAAGTATCTCTTGTTGCAGATGGTCTTTGCTCATCCTCTTGAATGAGTCTTCACTTGCGGACCTCTCTGGTCTACGACACACTATTTCTGAGGCTTCTTCCATCTCAGCTTCAGAACGTTTGGGTTTCTTACACTCCTTACCCACGACCTTCTCTATATCCTCCATCGTAGTTTTACCAAGCAGGTCAGGCAGGCTCCCAGTCCTGGATGAGACCTCTGGTCCAGACTTCACCTCCTCAGAGGCTCTCTTCACTTCAGCGCCAGCTGTTTCTTGTTTCTTCACTGCATTATCTTCCACTTCCTCTGGGGTCTCTGCAGTGTCACCCTCAGCCTGGGTGTCACACCCTTCAACATGGCACTCTGTTCCTTTTAGAGATTTGGGGCTAAATTCGCTGTCATCCACCCCAGCACTTGGTAGTTCACCAGTCTGCTCACCACGACTGTTGGGGATTATTCCTTCCCCCACACTCTCCAGGATTCCATTTCCTATACCACTCTCGCCTGACAGACTATCAACTTCACACTTTGAAGTCATAGGGACCACCACCATTACGTCCTTGGTTGGCTCCTTCTCTGCACTTGCAGCCCGCTGATTTCTGTCGTCACAATGTGTCAGTTCAATCTCTGATTCCTCAGTCTTTTGTAGGATATCACCGTCTGACTCCACCGTAGCAGGTGTTATTAGCACCATGTCTTCATTAACCAGGCATGTCACTTTCTCTGCACCCTCAGACGGCATACCCTGTGCCCCCTCTCGGCGCTTATTACGTCTTCGGCGTCGGGAGGAAGTTTTGCCCTTCTCGCCCATCTGTACCACACTGTACTCGTTTGTCACCTTACTAGAGTCAGTATCTTTACTGGAGTCATCATCACTCCCCCTGGCATCCTGGACTATCATGTCCCCACTTAACCAGATATCTGCCTCCCTTTCTGGAGCTACCCCGTTTTTAACGGTCAGACTATCGGTTATTCCCTTAGTCCTTATGTCACTAAGTTGGGTCCGTCCATCATTTTCTTTGGTCACCCCTAACTTAGGACAGTCAATTTTAGGAGGTGCTATCTCCTCCTTACCACACATAACTGCACAACAAGGACCCCTTTTCACCTCCCAATGTGGTGGGGTTTCCTTTGGGCTGTTCCGGCTCTTACACAAGCAACCGTATACGTCCCCCTGCTTCCACAAGTGCACAAATAATTTAGAGTCCCAACCTATAATAATTGGGTGCAGTAAATCTGAGACTACTCCAACATCATGAGAACCACTGTCCCAGGCTGTCTTAATGACCACGCTGGATACCGGGTATTCTGTCTCATTACTGTGGGTGCAGCCGACGTGGATCTTCCTTCCAGGAATCAAGTGGACATCAGAGGTGGCCCTCACCAGGGTCACCAAGCTCCTTGAGTCTACGACCCCTGTTACAGATTCCCCATCCACTTCCACGGAACACAGACGTGGCTTCTCGTCGGATGGGTGGTCTATATTGCAAACAGGACACTTGTGGCATGAACACTGTTGTCCCTGGCTACAGTCCATCTGCGCCACTTGGATTTGGGATGCTCCGCACCCTTTTGGGGGACCACCGCTTTCTGGGGCTCCATCCCCTTATGGGCAACCACCCCTTTATGGGACTCCACCCCCTTATGGGCAACCACCCCTTTATGGGACTCCACCCCCTTATAGGCAACTATTCCCTTCTGGGACTCCGCCCCCTTTTGCGGTTGCCATGCAATGTCCTTAGCCGCCAGTTCACACTGTTTGCCCTTGTCTCCCTGGGCACCCAGTGTCCATACTGGCCCCCGAAGGGTACGCTCAAACTGGTCCATGGCTGCGACATCGCTACACACTGACAGCTTCTGCTGTCCCTGGACCAGGAACTGGTACAGCTCCTCCACAACGTCCGCAGGGACCATTCCCTCTTTTTGGCTTTTAGCCCCCACTGCTGTCACTGGACCTCCAGGCACATGCTGTTGGTGCTGCTGGCTCTGCAGCAGCTGGTTCAGGAGCTCCTCCATGCTTTCCGGGTTGTACCGCCCGTACAACCAGGATCTCCAGCCTGTGGTGTATCACTGCTCACCAAGCAGGGCCTTGCAATTCCGGCTGGCCTGGAACCTCCAGTCGCTGGACTCTCGCCACTGCAGCACGGGTCCCCAACGACCTGCTGATTCACCACCAGGTGCTTGAGAGTGCTGTCCCTGTTCGTGGACCCGCCGATCCACCGCCAGCTGCTTGAGTGCGCAGACAATTTTCGTGGACCCGCCGATCCACCGCAAACCGCTTCAAAAAATTTTCGTGGACCCGCCGATCCACCGCAAGCAGTCCGTATCCACAGGAATATGTCCTAGGGCGTTGCCCCTAGCAACCAGGCTGCGTTGCCCCTAGCAACCAGACCGCATGCCCGCATTCTCCACCATATGTAACGTTGCGCCCTGCAACGTGGGGGGTTTCACTCGCTTGCAGCGGTGTGAGGTAGCTTCAGCAACACACGTACACAGTCTCTTCATAGAAATTCTGGCAGTTTATTAAAAACACTCAGCATAAACTGCCCTCAAACATAAACAATAAGTCCATAATGGAAGTTTAGCAACTTCCCCACTCTCTGGCTCCTGCCAGCGTACAACTCTAGCCAAGGTTCCTTCCAGCACCCAGGGCCCTCTGCAGACCCCTGTCTGTCTCTCCTCCTGGAGAGATTCCGCCCTACAGCCCTGGCCTGGCTGCACTCACCTCAGACTCAATATCAGAGCCTTGTGATCAGCCTCCATGCAGGCTGATACACCCAAAGCTCCTGGCTCTGCTCTCACTTGTTTCCAGTCCACACACTGGACATCTAGAGCCAGTCTCTCTCTAGACTGCCCTAGACACACTTCATGCAGAACTCTCGGCTCTGCTCTCACTCTCTCCCAGCATACACACTGGAAGTCTAGAGCTAGTCTCTAACTAGACTACCCTAGACACACTCCACCCAGGTTCAGAGACAGGATTGCTTTAACCCCTGGAGCCACACCCACAGGTGGTAAGGAGTGTGTAATCAGCATCACACACCCTTCCATGGCCCTGCATGTAATGCAATCCTGTGGAACCACAGGTCCCAGCCAGCTTCACATTGCAGAGCACCCACGCTTCTGCAAAACATACCGTCCCTTTGTAATACAGCCGGTTGATACCTCACAGTGTGTAGTGGGTGATGGGGGGATGTATTGTGTGTGTAGGGGGTCATGCATTGTATTGTGTGTGTGTAGGGGGTCATGCATTGTTTTGTGTGTTTGTGTGTGTGTGTATGTAGGGGGTGATTGGGGGGTGCATTGTGTGTGTGTGTGTGTGTGTGTGTAGGGGGTGATGGAGGGGTGCATTGTGTGTGTGTGTGTGTGTGTGTAGGGGGTGATGGGGGGGTGCATTGTGTGTGTGTGTGTGTGTGTAGGGGGTGATGTGGGGTGCATTGTGTGTGTGTAGGGGCTGATGGACGGTGCATTATGTGTGTGTGTGTGTGTGGGTGTAGGGAGTAATGGGGGTGCATTGTGTGTGTAGGGAGTAGTAGGGGTGCATTGTATTGTGAGTGTGTGTGTGTAGGGGGTGATGGGGGGTGCATTGTGTGTGTGTAGGGGCTGATGGACGGTGCATTGTGTGTGTGTTTGTGTAGGGAGTAATGGGGGTGCATTGTGTGTGTAGGGAGTAGTGGGGGTGCATTGTATTGTGTGTGTGTGTGTGTGTGTAGGGGGTGATGGGGGGTGCATTGTGTGTGTGTAGGGGCTGATGGACGGTGCATTGTGTGTGTATGTGTGTAGGGAGTAATGGGGGTGCATTGTGTGTGTGTGTGTGTGTGTGTGTGTGTGTGGAGTAGTGGGGGTGCATTGTATTGTGGGTGTGTGTGTGTAGGGGGTGATGGGGGGTGCATTGTATTTGTGTGTGTAGCAGGTGAAGGGGGGATGTATTTGTGTGTGTGTGTGTGTGTGTGTGTGGGGGGGGGGGGGTAATGGAGCGTGTATTGTGTGTGTGTGTGTGTATGTGTGAGGGTAATGGGGGTGCATTGTAGTGTGTGTGTGTAGGGGGTGATCGGGGGTGCATTGTGTGTGCGTAGGTGGGGATGGGGGAGTGCATTGTATTGTGTGCGTGGGGAGATGGTAATGGGGGGTGCATGGTATTTGGGTGTGTGTATGTAGTGGGTGATGGGGGGATGTATTGTATTGTGTGTGTGTGTGTGTGGAGAGGGGCGCGGAGTCATTAATCGAGCTATAGTTACATTTAATTCTCAAAATTTTCGTTTCATTCACCTTTTCCGTTCTAATATTTTACAATGTGAACGACCATGGCTTTGATCCTGGGTACGCCCATGCACAGGCCTGAGTGGGCCCCGGCACCCAGCCTTTCAATCGTAAACTTCAGTGATCGTACAAGTTCTGTATGATCACTGAAGTTTTCGCAGTTGCAGGACCTTTAGTGACATCACATGTGTCATGTGACTCACCAAAGGTCCTAGCGGTGCACTGCGGGAGTCCCCAGGCCTGCACCAACCGCGCCGGTATTCAGATGTATGCGCGTCTTTCAGGCGCGCAATACATTTGTACAGTGCGGCCGGTGACAGGAGGGAGAGCAGCTCTGCTCAGCCCCGCAACGTACCGTCATCGCCAGGGCTGCAGAGGAGCGCGCCTCAGTCCTGCACCGACATCATCATCACCGAGGCCGCAGCTGCAGGGATGAAGAGGAGGACGCGCAGGCACAGGTAAGCGCTCCAGAGGAGCCGAAGATGTACTTTTATATGAGGGGCTGCGGGTGGGGGAGGAGCAGTGTTATTTTACAAGTGGCATTAAGAAGCGGTGGGGGACTTTATGGAGCATATTATGGGGCAGTGGCGGACATAATAGGGCAGTGGGGGACATAATAGGGCAGTGGGGACATTATAGGGCAGTGGGGGACATTATAGGGCAGTGGGGGACATGCCTTACATGCGGTACAAGTAGCATAGAAAGCCTGTGTCTTGGCCCCTTTGCTTTTTGCGGACGACATGCTGTTGTCTAGCAATCTAGGAGGGTATATAGCCAAGAATAGCGACCGTACAATGCAATGTATCATACAAGCATAAAGTACAAATGAACACTGCGGCACTAGTGGGGTGAGCCCTCGAGGGCTGCTTACCGCCCGCTGAAAAGCGGGTGTGTGACCGCCAGAATCCCGTGCCTGGGTCTCCCAGAGCTCGTGTCCCTTCTCCACTCAGACTGCAAACAGGAATGGCTGCCGGCGTCCTGTGAAGAGGGGCGGGCCGTGGGCGTGCCCCAGACAAAGTGCGGGAAACTAGCGTCCCACTGTGCCTAGTGAGGGGGGTTGGAGTATGCTAAGCAGACTCCAGCCCTCGGCGCTGACGTTCTGACCAGCGTCCCGCCCTTCCCCTGACTGGCAGGCCTGGGGGCGGGAACGAAACGGAACTAGGCCGCAAAAGCCGGGGACTCGATTTATAAGCGCGGCCGTCGTATAAGCACGGCCAGCGCGGAAGTCCCCGGCGCACCACACGTCCCAGCCGCGCCGCAGTGTAAAAAACCGCCAGCCGCGGCCGGCGCAGCAGTTCCTAATACAGAAACTCACTCAGCAAAGCTGCAGTGAGTAAAGCACCAGCGCGCCGCGCTGCTGTCCCCGGCGCACTAACACACCCAGCAATGCTGGTGTGTGTGCGCGATCTGTACGGGGACCCAGAGTACCTTAATGTAGCAGGGCCCTGTCCCTGACGATACTCAGCTCCATGTCCAGCAGATTCCCAGGGGTTGTGGACGGAGCACGGTCTCCTGTGCTTGGAGACCGATAGGATCCCACTTCACCCAGAGCCCTAAGGAGATGGGGAAGGAAAGCAGCATGTCGGCTCCAGCCTCCGTACCCGCAATGGGTACCTCAACCTTAACAAACACCGCCAACAAAAGTGGGGTGAGAAGGGAGCATGCTGGGGGCCCTAGTATGGGCCCTCTTTTCTTCCATCCGACAAAGTCAGCAGCTGCTGCTGACTAAACAGTGGAGCTATGCGTGGATGTTAGCCTCCTTCGCACAAAGCATGAAAACTGAGGAGCCCGTGATCCCACGGGGGGTGTATAGGCAGTAGGGGAGGGGCCTTACACTTTTAAGTGTAATACTTTGTGTGGCCTCCGGAGGCAGTAGCTATACACCCAATTGTCTGGGTCTCCCAATAGAGCGACAAAGAAAAAGAGAATTTTGTTTACTTACCGTAAATTCTTTTTCTTATAGTTCCGACATGGGAGACCCAGACCATGGGTGTATAGCTTCTGCCTCCGGAGGACACACAAAGTACTACACTCAAACGTGTAGCTCCTCCCTCCGGGCTATATACACCCCCTGGATGACAATCTAACCAGTTCAGTGCAAAAGCTGAAGGAGGACATCCACCCATAAGTAGAGATAGAGTAAAACTCGGAAAAACCGGAACCTCTGTCTACAACAA
Organism: Anomaloglossus baeobatrachus; assembly: GCF_048569485.1. Classification (NCBI taxonomy): domain Eukaryota; kingdom Metazoa; phylum Chordata; class Amphibia; order Anura; family Aromobatidae; genus Anomaloglossus; species Anomaloglossus baeobatrachus. The sequence goes on from NW_027443067.1 coordinate 108,061, forward strand.
CAGCCGGTGAAACACACGGAACAAGAACTGCCAACAGGCAACAGGGAGGGTGCTGGGTCTCCCATGTCGGAACTATAAGAAAAAGAATTTACGGTAAGTAAAAAAAATTCTCTTTTTCTTCATCGTTCCTTATGGGAGACCCAGACCATGGGACGTCTCAAAGCAGTCCATGGGTGGGAAATAAACCAAACTGAGAAGTAGGCAAAACCTAACTTCACAAATGGGTGACAGCCGCCTGAAGGATGCGTCTGCCCAAACTCGCATCTGCCGAAGCATGAGCATGCACTTGGTAGTGCTTCGAAAAGGTGTGCAGACTAGACCAAGTGGCAGCCTGACAAACCTGCTGAGCCGTAGCCTGGTGCCTGAAAGCCCAGGAGGCACCGACAGCTCTGGTCGAGTGCGCCTTAATCCCTGGCGGTGGGGGCACCTGAGAACACTGGTAGGCATCGGAGATGGCCGACCTAATCCAACGAGCTAGGGTCGGTTTAGAAGCCGAGAGACCCTTGCGCTGACCCGTGGTTAGCACAAAAAGTGAGGTGCACCGCCTAAAAGCGGCGGTGCGTGACACATAGATTCGGAGCGCCCGCACCAAATCCAAGGTATGCAACGCCTTCTCAAAGCGATGCACAGGGGCCGGACAAAGGGAAGGCAACGAAATGTCCTGGTTAAGGTGGAAAGAAGACACCACCTTAGGGAGAAAATCCGGAGTCGGACGGAGAACCACCTTGTCTTGGTGAAACACTAAAAAAGGTGACTCCGAAGAGAGCGCAGCCAAATCAGAGACTCTCCTGAGAGAAGTTATGGCTACTAGAAAAACCACTTTCTGTGAAAGTCTAAACAAAGGAACCTCCCTAAGAGGCTCAAAGGGGGGTTTCTGTAAGGCCGTGAGGACCAGATTAAGATCCCAGGGATCCAAAGGCCGCCGGTAAGGAGGAATGAGGTGAGATGCGCCCTGCATGAAGGTGCGCACCTGAGCCAGTCGGGCGATACGCCGCTGGAATAATACCGACAGAGCCGACACCTGTCCCTTGAGGGAATTGAGGGACAGTCCTAGCTGCAGACCGGACTGTAGAAAGGACAGGATGGTCGGCAAGGAGAACGGCCAAGGAGCATGGCCGGAAGAGCGACACCAGGACAGGAAAATCTTCCAAGTCCTGTGGTAAATCTTGGCCGAGGAAGACTTCCGAGCCTGAGTCATAGTGGAGATGACCTCAGAAGGAATGCCTGAAGCCGTCAGGATCCAGGACTCAAGAGCCACGCCGTCAATCTGAGAGCCGCAGAATTCTGGCGGAAAAACGGACCTTGAGAGAGAAGGTCTGGGCGGTCCAGGAGATGCCACGGCATTTCTACGGACAGACGGAGCAGGTCTGGGTACCAAGCTCGCCTGGGCCAGTCTGGAGCAATGATTATGACCCGACGGCCCTCCATTCTGATCTTGCGCAGAACCCTGGGCAAGAGCGCTAGAGGAGGAAACACATAGGCCAGACGGAACTGGGACCAATCTTGAACCAGCGCGTCCGCTGCGAAGGCCTGAGGATCGTGGGAGCGAGCCACGTAAACCGGAACCTTGTTGTTGTGCCGGGATGCCATTAGATCCACTTCCGGAGTGCCCCACTTGCGGCAGATTGACCTGAACACTGCCGGATGCAGGGCCCACTCGCCGCTGTCCACGGTTTGACGGCTGAGATAATCGGCCTCCCAGTTTTCTACGCCTGGGATGTGGACTGCGGATATGGTGGACTTGGAGTCCTCCGTCCACTGAAGGATTCGTTGAACCTCCAACATCGCCAGGCGGCTGCGAGTCCCGCCCTGGTGATTGATGTAGGCAACCGCTGTCGCGTTGTCCGACTGGACTCGAATGTGCTTGCCCGCCAACAGGTGGTGAAAGGCTACGAGAGCTAGAAGAACAGCCCTGATTTCCAGCACATTGATCGAGAGGGCTGATTCGGACGGAGTCCAAGTGCCCTGTGCTCGGTGGTGGAGAAATACTGCTCCCCAGCCGGAGAGGCTGGCATCCGTGGTGAGGATCACCCAGGACGGAGTCAGGAAGGAGCGTCCCTGTGACAGAGAGAGGGGCCGAAGCCACAACTGAAGAGAGCTCCTGGTCTGCGGCGACAGAGCCACTAGCCTGTGCAAGGAAGAGGTCCGCTTGTCCCAACAGCGGAGAATGTCCAGCTGCAGGGGACGCAGATGGAACTGGGCAAAGGGAACCGCTTCCATTGACGCCACCATCTGACCCAGCACCTGCATGAGGTGCCTGATGGAATGACGGCGGGGCTTCAACAGAGAGCGCACCGCCAGATGAAGGGACTGCTGTTTGACTAAGGGCAGCTTCACAAGTGCCGGCAGAGTCTCGAATTGCATCCCTAGGTACGTAAGTTCCTGGGTCGGGGTCAAAGTGGACTTGGGCAGATTGACAAGCCACCCGAATTGAACAAGCGTGTCGAGAGTGAGCGAGACGCTCCGCTGGCAGTCTGCACTGCATGAGGCCTTGACTAGAAGGTCGTCCAGGTAGGGGATTACTGCCAACCCCTGGAGATGCAGGACCGCAACCACTGCTGCCATGACCTTGGTGAAAACACGAGGGGCCGTGGCTAACCCGAAGGGGAGAGCCACGAATTGGAAATGTTCCTCTCCGACTGCAAAGCGTAGCCAACGTTGGTGTGAAACCGCAATAGGCACATGCAGATAGGCATCTCTGATGTCGATGGATGCTAGAAAATCTCCTTGGGTCATTGAGGCAATGACTGATCTCAGAGATTCCATGCGAAAGCGCCGCACCTGAACATGCTTGTTGAGAAGCTTGAGATCCAGGATGGGCCGGAAGGAACCGTCCTTCTTGGGGACTAGGAAGAGGTTTGAGTAGAAACCTCTGAACCGTTCCCGGGCGGGAACCGGAACAATTACACCGTTGGCCTGCAAGGATGCCACGGCCTGTGAGAAGGCGGCGGCTTTGGAGCAGGGGGGAATGGACAGAAAAAATCTGTTTGGCGGGCTGGAAGAAAATTCTATCCTGTAGCCGTGGGAGATGATATCCCGCACCCACTGATCGGAGACGTGCTGAAACCACACGTCGCCAAAGAGGGAGAGCCTGCCACCGACCAAGGACGTTGCTGGCGCAGCCAGATAGTCAAGAGGAGGCTGCCTTAGTGGCAGCGGCTCCTCCGTTCTTCTGAGGACGCGGCTTCGCGCGCCAGTTGGGTTTACGATCCTTGGCTGAGTTAGTGGACGAGGCTGAGGGCTTAGAGGACGACCAGTTAGAGGAACGAAAGGAACGAAACCTCGACTGGTTCCTGCCCTGGACAGGTTTCCTGGTTTTAGTTTGTGGCAAGGAAGTACTCTTCCCGCCAGTAGCTTCCTTAATAATTTCATCCAGTTGTTCACCGAACAGCCGGGACCCAGCAAAGGGGAGCCCAGCAAGGTACTTCTTAGAAGAAGCGTCTGCTTTCCACTCTCGAAGCCACAAAATCCTGCGGATCGCGAGAGAATTAGCGGAAGCCACCGCCGTGCGGTGAGAAGCCTCCAGAATGGCAGACATGGCGTAGGACGAAAAAGCCGAAGCCTGGGAAGTTAAGGCAACCATCTCGGGTATAGAGTCCCTGGCGAGGGAATGTATCTCCGCCAGAGAGGCAGAGACTGCCTTAAGAGCCCACACTGCTGCAAAAGACGGGGAGAACGAGGCTCCTGCCGCCTCATATACAGATTTGGCCAGAAGGTCAACCTGGCGGTCAGTGGGATCCTTAAGAGAGGTGCCATCGGCCACAGATACGACTGTCCGGGCTGAGATTCTAGACACCGGAGGGTCTACCTTTGGGGACTGAGCCCACTCCTTAACCACCTCTGGTGGAAAGGGAAAACGGTCATCAGAACTACGCTTTGGGAAGCGTTTGTCAGGACAGGCCCTGGGCTTGGTAACAGTGGCCTGAAAACTGGAGTGGTTAAAAAACGTACTCCTAGCTCTCTTAGGAGAGGTAAACTGGTGTATTTCTACCAGAGAGGCTTGTTCCTCTGACACTGGGGGATTGAGGTTCAGTACGGAGTTAATGGATGCAATCAAGTCACTAACATCCGCATCACCCTCAGATAAGTCAATGGGGTACATAGAGGTAGCGTCTGAGCCCACAGTAAAAGTATCCTCCTCGCCCTGCAATTCAGCTCGTGAATCAGAGCCGTGGGACGAGGAAGGAGAAGGGTTTCTGCGTCTCCGTTTAGGAGGACGGGGTCCTAAAACATGCTCTGAGAGCTCTGCAGAGCTCGGAGCAGCAGAGGCGCCCTGAGAAGGGGGCTGATTCATGGTTAGCAGAGTCCGGGACAGCTGTCCCATGGAGTCGGCAAAAGACTGGGAGATAGCTCTGGAAAAAGATGCTACCCAAGCCGGGGGTTCAGCCACCGGGGCCGGAGCAGCCGGAGGGACCCCTGAAGAGGCTCCAGGCTGAGGCACCACCATGTTAGAGCAGGCATCACAGTGTGGATAAGTGCTCGGTTCTTGCAGAATGAGCTTACATGCAGTGCATATAGCGTACAGCTTAGCAGACTTGCTCCTAGTGACAGACATGCTGCTGAGGTGGAGGCTCTGCAGTAAAGAATACACTCCTGTAGAATGACCCCCTGAGAGTGTATAATAAAGCCCACAACCAGAGGTTGTGGCTTACCAGACCGTGTGTGCCCTCCGGATTCCACAGCTCGGACCCCCAGTGAAGCGCTTTCCAGGATGCAGCAGCTGCAGCAGCCAGCGCCGATCAGTGTGAGAACGCTGATAAAATGGAGCTGGAGTGAGGAGGGGGGGCGGGGATTAGCCCAAGAGCGGGAAACCGGAGGGCCAAGGAGAGATACAGGGGAGGGAACATCTCCTCAGAGAGGAGTGTCCTCCCCTCTGCTGAACGGCCGGTGGGCGGAGCCACACTGTTCCCCTGCATGAATGACATGCAGGGGAAGCTGAAACCGAAACTAGGCCGCAACTGAAGCCGGGGCCTAGATTTTTACATGCGGCCGACGAGCAGGCACCCTCGGCGCGGTTCTCAGGAAAAACCCAGAGAACCGGCCGGAATTTACAGCAAAGTCAAAAGACACACTCTCCCCATAATAAATGTACCTGGGACCCCTGAGAAACGTCTCAATACTTAGCTTTTGAGACGCAGGGCCATGTCCCTGGGGGGGGGTTAAGCGCTCCGTCCGGCAGAATCCTGACAGGGCTGCGGATGGAGACCGGTCTCCTGCAAAGCAGAGAGGACCGTGATGGCTCCCACTTCAAGCCAGAGCCTCAGAGGATGGTGAAGGAGCGCGGCATGTGAAGGCTCCAGCCTTGTAAAGTCAACCTTAACAGCACCGCCGACACAGTGGGGTGAGAAGGGACATGCCGGGAGTCCAGACTGGACCCGCTTTTCTTCCATATCTTTGAAATCAAAAATCTTAAAAATTAAAAATCAGAGAATGCATGTGTGTGTGTGACCTCCTGAAACACAAAGCATTGAACTGGTTAGATTGTCATCCAGGGGGTGTATATAGCCCGGAGGGAGGAGCTACACGTTTGAGTGTAGTACTTTGTGTGTCCTCCGGAGGCAGAAGCTATACACCCATGGTCTGGGTCTCCCATAAGGAACGATGAAGAAAGTATCGTGATGTCTACACATTACATTGGAAGGAGCTTTTATGACATTTCATTCTAAATCCATGGTCATTTCCCTTTGCTGATATTGCAGCTTACACTCTTTTGGAAGGCTTTCTAACGAATTCTGAGGTATTTTTATGCAGACTTTGTTGATTTATCAGGTCAGCCACTGATGATGGACGAGAGGACCTGGTTTGCAATCTCTAGTTCAGGCCAAAAGGCGTTTGATGGGGTTGAGGTTAGGACTCTTTGAGGGCCAGTCAAGTTATTCAACACCAAACCAGGTCAGTTTTGCCATTCATGAAATGACTTGTGACAACATATTACAGCACCATGATCAGTGACCAGTAAGCTCTTTAGAATTTGTTATTGTTTCACAAATATTTGCAGAACAGATTGCATGTTTGAGGCTGGAATTTATATACCTGTGGCAGTGGGACCATATAAAAGACCTGAATTTAATGATTTAGAGTTGAGCACCAATACTTGTGTACGGTGTACATCAGATTGCTTTGACTATGGACAGGACATTTGTGGCGTAACAATCCCTGAGCATGAGGTTGTAATGACGCAGACATAGAACTTTTTCCCAGAATACTGTCATTTTTTTTCCTCTCCTACTGGGAGCCATAACTTTTTTAGTATTAGAAGCAAGAGGGCTTGCTATTTTTGCATGACACCATTTATTTTACCAAATAAGTGGAAATGGTGAAAAAAAAAACGCCAGTAATGTCACTTTAATTTTTTACTTGTTTGTAATAGCACTGGTCACTTTTTGGTTATCTGGTAGCGATCTTTTAACTTTTTCTAAGAGTCATGATTATGGGATGTCAAATTTATATATTTATTTTTTAATTTACTGCTCAAAAATTTTTTACAAAAACAATTTGGCTTCTGTCGCCATATTCTGCAAGTCATGTTTTGTTAAAAAAAAAAGGTGGGTGTAGAGTCAATATGCGATCATATTGATAGTGAGCCGTTACAGCAGACGAATGCCTTGACATCCATCCTGACTGTGGCCAAAATCAGGCACATACCTCTGGAGGGTATGCCGTCAGTGAGCACAAACACAGTGTGGACCTTGCCTTACAGTTGTCTCTGATCACACCAGTTTAACCTTTTCATGAATTAGGAGCATCTGACTCTTCATGCCCCCTAATTAGACCAGTGTGAACGCCATTCTAGATGAATCGCGACCAAAATATCTTAAAGTGTACCTCCAGTTCCAAATGAAAAACAGTTCCAATGCAAGACTTTGCTGTATACCGTATTTTTCGTTTTATAAGACGCACCAGATTATAAGATGCATCCCAAATTTGGAGGGAAAAAACCCCATATGGTGTCCGTTTTATAATTCGATGGTGTCTTACCAGGGAGGAGAGCGGCAGAGGAGCAGGGATCACAGGTGACAGGGGTGATACTGGAGTCCTTTGATGCTGTGAGTGGTACAGAGGGGACCCACTGCGGGCGCTGCTCTGTGTGGAGGATAAGGCACTGGCCATTATGAAGATGGCGGTGAGGGCCTCAAATAATGGTGGCCGGAGTCGTCGCATGTGACGCACAAACCGGGGCCGTGGGGCACTGTTACCAGGCCACGTTTCTGCTGCTGGGACGCCACGGTGGCAAGGCCCGGTTCCATGACCCCGGCGGTGTCATTTAATAAAGATGAAAGAGATGATGATGAATGATGGGGATGGTAGTTCGTGATGGCACCTGTGGTATTCGGCCAGAGATAGCCGACGCTGCGGATGGGACCCCGGGGTCAGTTGGTGATGTAGCTTTATTGGTATAGCTGTCCACAGGTAGAGCTGGGCCCTGGGGCGGATGGTGGTGGTAGTAGTCTATGATGGTGGTGGTTTGCAGAGCCGGAGGCGCAGGTGAATAACGGAGCGACACAGGAATGCAGTCTCAAGATGTTTACTCACTGTAGCAGGTTCCAAGGTAACACTACTAGCCAGTGATCGCCTTTAGAGTGCTGGGTATCACTGTGAAGGGCTCCAGCCGATCTCGGGTAGTTCGGAGGTCGAGTCCGGAGCAATTCTTTATTTGTCCCTTTCCTGGTCGCCTTCCTGTGCTTGCTTCTCCCTCCTGCTTTTGCGCCTTCGTACACAGAGCCCTGTGCCAGTGCCCGCGAGCCCTTTTGGGCGGTGTGAAGCTCTATCCCTTGGCCCTGTGAGGTCACCTTCCAGTGAACTCGTGTATGGATGTGGCCTATGTGCTTGCAGTCACCTCAGCCGTTGGTTTTACTAGCGGAGTACGTAGGTTCTTCTACTGTAGCCTAGGGACCAGTCCCCGATATGCGGCCAAGTTCCTCCACTTGGTTGCTGTATGTGGAACATGGCCACAGGTGGCTGGTGCACTTCCCGTGGTCCCTGGGACCCCTTCTGTCTGGCCCTGGGTCGAGGTGAACCAGCTCCAGACCAAAGGTCTCTTCACTCCTCTACTTCTCCTTCCCTCTCCACACTCACATTCCTGTTCCCACTTTACTACTGTTTTCCCACTCCTAAGACTCCACCCTTTCAGCCTGGCTTCAGGTACAGCACTCCCTTGCCATTTCTGATGAGGTGTTGCTGAATCAGGGTGTTGTGCTTTTGTGTGAACCAGTGGATGACCTCCTTCATACTCAAGATGGAATACCACACCTCTGGATGAGGTGCAGTACCTCTGTGGCGACTGAAGCCTCAGTGGTGCCACACATGCGCAGATGAAAGATTAAGCCGAGAGCTCCATCTGCGCATGCGCCGACTTTAGGCGCCATTATTTAAAGCGCTCACCGCCATATTCAGAATGGCCCGTGCCTCATTGCCTGCCGCACAGAGCCGAGACGCACAGAGCTGAGCAGCCCCACACAGAGCAGAGCCGCCGAGCCCCGCCTCATACCAACTCATTTGGTATCACAGAGTTCAGAAATGCCCAGTCTATCAAAATATAAAATGAACTAATATGATCGGTAGACGGCGTAGCCGTAAAAAAAAATTACAACCGGCAAAGTTAAGTTTTTTGGTCTTCGCAAATTTTGAGCAAAATGCAATACCAGGGAGTCAAAACGTAGCGTCTGCGCAAAAATGGTTCGGCTAAAAATGCAAACAAATAAGCTGTCAGTGAGCCCCACATCCCGAAAAATGAGAACACTATAAGTTGCAGAAAATGGCGCTGAAAGTGCTCCAATTTTTTGGACAAATCTTTCTTTAACCCCTTATATAAAAGTAAACCTAAACATGTTTGGTATTAACGAACTCATACCAACCTGAAGTATCACACCCACCCATCAGTTTTACCATAAAGTGAACACGGTGAATAAAGCACCCCACAAACCATTGTCCAATCACACTTTTTTGGAATTTTTCCGCACGTGGACATTTTTTGCGGTTTTCCAGTACCATATATGTTAAAACTCATGGTTTCACTTAAAAGACCAATACGTCCCGCAAATAACAAGCCCTCTTATGGCAAGATTGACGGGAAAAATAAAAAAGTTACGACTCTCGGAAAAAGGGGAGCAAAAAACAAAAACGGAAAAATCGTCCAGGGGTTAGGGGGTTAAAGGTGGGAGTCCGTGAGCGCATCAGGGACATTGAGAAAACAAAGACTCTGCATGAGATGGAACACCTAAAATCCCTACCAAAACATTTCCAATTGTAAAGCAAATTAATTATAAAGGCCATAGATCAGAGGTTAGAGGTGGTAACCTATTTAAGGCCCTTGCGCAACTTGAGTCACTTTATTTATAGATTGGACACAAGGACTCCTATTGGGCTCAATGAGAGCTTTCTTTAATTGGGTATTTTTATGTGGTGTGAGAATGGGACTGTTTGTGTTAAAATTATTTTTAATAGTTTTTTTATCCATAATTTAGAGATCTGTATATGCTAAAACCATACCTGTGGTGGTCTGCAAATTTTGAGGTACTTCACTCGACCCGCTCAGTGACTTAGATGTTGACTTTGATTGGGTATTTTCCCTGAATGAAGTGCCTATGAGAAAATAAGAAAAAAGATTATTATCTAAGAAAAGTGGAGAAAAACATTGTACAACAATTTAATTATAGTTTGGATACAACTAATATTTACTACATTTACTCAATAATTTAGTTTTTTGCATTTCTTGATTTTGCTTGCCTTATGGCATGTCATTTTTAATTTTGAATATCATATTTCTGTTTACACAACTACATAAACACCATGTACTTTTTTGTTTGTCTATTGATTAGTGATGGACAGACCCGGACTGTAAAATTTAGGATCCGAGCGATTTTAAAAATACCCGAGTACCGGACCCGGGCCTGAAGTTCTCAGGGAACTCCGGATAATGATCCGGAACCTTTGGAAATAAAAAATAAATAAAGGGAAATTAAATAAAATAAGATTAAAGCAGGCGCGTTATAACAATAGCAGCCCACAGCCACCCAGGATTGTCACATCCATTATATTTGACAATCCTGGCACTTTACCCGGCTCTTCCCGATTGCACTGGTGCGGTGGCAATCAGGCTAATAAGGGGTTAATAACAGCTCACAGCTGCCACTAAGCTCTAGATTAGTAATGGCAGGGTCTATGAAAACCCTACCCCCATCACTAATCTGGAAGTGAAAAGAAATAAACACAAACACAAAATAAGATAAAAACAATACCCTATTTCACTCCTTTATTAACCCCAAAAACACGCAGGTCTGTGGAAATCCACACGAGGGCCCATGACTATTCCAATTGCCTTTCTACACCGCCATAGGAGGCCCCGTAACGCTATCATAGGAAGCCGATGGTTGCCATGGTAGCACAGGGTTATGTGATGACTCCTGTCGCTATCATGACTCACATCCTGTTACAGCCGGCTGGCTTTAAAAGGACAGCAGCATTTCAGCTGATCAGAGCTCTGCCGCTCTGATCAGCAGAAATGAACAAGCGATCAGACGGCTAATCCTTACCCCTAGAGAAACTATTAAAATAAAAAAAGTAAAAAAAAAGTTTTATAGAATTAAAAAAACAACTAAAAGTTTAAATCATTCTCCATTCGCCCCACTAAAAATCAAAGGGTTAAAAAAGTAAAAAATATACACTCATTTGGTATCGCAGAGTTCAGAAATGCCCAGTCTATCAAAATATAAAATGAATCAATTAGATCGGTAGATGGCGTAGCCGTAAAAAAAAATCCAACTGGCAAAGTTACGTTTTTTGGTCTTTGCAAATTTTCAGCAAAATGCAATACCAAGGAGTCAAAACGTAGCATCTGCGCAAAAATGGTACAGCTACAAATGCAAACAAATAAGCCATCAGTGAGCCCCATATCCCGAAAAATGAGAACACTACAAGTTGCAGAAAGTGCTCCAATTTTTTGGACAAACCTTTTTTTAACCCCTTACATAAAAGTAAACCTAAACATGTTTGGTATCAATGAACTCATACCAACCTGAAGTATCACACCCACCCATCAGTTTTACCATACAGTGAACACGGTGAATAAAGTACCCCATAAACCATTGTCCAATCACACTTTTTTGTAATTTTTCCGCACGTGGAAATTTTGTGCTGTTTTCCAGTACCATATATGGTAAAACTCATGATTTCACTTAAAAGACCAATACGTCCTGCAAAAAACAAGCCTTCTTATAGCAAGATTGACGGGAAAAATAAAAAAGCTACGACTCTCGGAAAGAAGGGAATTTTGTTTACTTACCGTAAATTCCTTTTCTTCTAGCTCCTATTGGGAGACCCAGACAATTGGGTGTATAGCTTCTGCCTCCGGAGGCCACACAAAGTATTACACTTTAAAAAGTGTAACCCCTCCCCTCTGCCTATACACCCTCCCGTGCATCACGGGCTCCTCAGTTTTGGTGCAAAAGCAGGAAGGAGAAAACTTATAAATTGGTCTAAGGTAAATTCAATCCGAAGGATGTTCGGAGAACTGAAAACCATGAACCAAAAGAACAATTCAACATGAACAACATGTGTACACAAAAGAACAAACAGCCCGAAGGGAACAGGGGCGGGTGCTGGGTCTCCCAATAGGAGCTAGAAGAAAAGGAATTTACGGTAAGTAAACAAAATTCCCTTCTTCTTTGTCGCTCCATTGGGAGACCCAGACAATTGGGACGTCCAAAAGCAGTCCCTGGGTGGGTAAAAGAATACCTCGATAAAAAGAGCCGAAAACGACCCCCTCTTACAGGTGGGCAACCGCCGCCTGAAGCACTCGCCTACCTAGACTGGCGTCTGCCGAAGCATAGGTATGCACCTGATAGTGTTTCGTGAAAGTGTGCAGACTAGACCAGGTAGCTGCCTGACACACCTGCTGAGCCGTAGCCCGGTGCCGCAATGCCCAGGACGCACCCACGGCTCTGGTAGAATGGGCTTTCAGCCCCAAAGGAAGCGGAAGCCCAGAAGAACGGTAGACTTCAAGAATCGGTTCCTTGATCCACCGAGCCAAGGTTGACTTGGAAGCCTGCGAACCCTTACGCTGGCCAGCGACAAGGACAAAGAGCGCATCCGAACGGCGCAGGGGCGCCGTGCGAGACACGTAGAGCCGGAGAGCTCTCACCAGATCTAACGAGTGCAAATCCTTTTCACATTGGTGAACTGGATGAGGGCAAAATGAAGGTAAGGAGATATCCTGATTGAGATGAAAAGGGGATACTACCTTAGGGAGAAATTCCGGGACCGGATGCAGAACCACCTTATCCTGGTGAAAAACCAGGAAGGGGGCTTTGCATGACAGCGCTGCCAGCTCCGACACTCTACGGAGCGATGTAACTGCCACTAGAAATGACACCTTCTGCGAAAGACGTGATAAAGAGACATCCCGCAGCGGCTCGAAAGGTGGTTACTGAAGAGCCGTTAGCACCCTGTTAAGATCCCAGGGTTCCAGCGGACGCTTGTAAGGTGGGACTATGTGGCAAACTCCCTGCAGGAACGTGCGGACCTGCGGAAGCCTGGCTAGACGCTTTTGAAAAAATACGGATAGCGCCGATACTTGTCCCTTGAGAGAGCCGAGAGACAAACCCTTGTCCATTCCGGATTGAAGGAATGAAAGAAAAGTGGGTAAGGCAAAGGGCCAGGGAGAAAAACCCTTATCAGAGCACCAGGATAAGAAGATCCTCCAAGACCTGTGATAGATCTTGGCGGACGTTGGTTTCCTGGCCTGTCTCATAGTGGCAATGACATCTTGAGATAACCCTGAGGACGCTAGGAGCCAGGACTCAATGGCCACACAGTCAGGTTGAGGGCCGCAGAATTCAGATGGAAAAACGGTCCTTGAGACAGCAAGTCTGGGCGGTCTGGGAGCGCCCACGGTTGACCCACCGTGAGATGCCACAGATCCGGGTACCACGACCGCCTCGGCCAATCTGGGGCGACGAGAATGGCGCGACGACATTGCGCAGCACTCTGGGCAGCATCGCCAGAGGAGGAAATACATAGGGCAGTCGAAACTGCGACCAATCCTGAACTAATGCGTCCGCCGCCAGAGCTCTGTGATCTTGAGACCGGGCCATGAATGCCGGGACTTTGTTGTTGTGCCGTGACGCCATGAGATCGACGTCCGGCGTTCCCCAGCGGCGACAGATCTCTCGAAACACGTCTGGGTGAAGAGACCATTCCCCCGCGTCCATGCCCTGTCGGCTGAGAAAATCTGCTTCCCAGTTTTCTACGCCCGGGATGTGAACTGCGGAGATGGTGGAAGCTGTGGCTTCCACCCACTGCAGAATTCGTCGGACTTCCTGGAAGGCTTGACGACTGCGAGTGCCGCCTTGGTGGTTGATGTATGCGACGGCAGTGGCGTTGTCCGACTGGATCCGGATCTGCCTGCCCTCCAGCCACCGATGAAAGGCCAATAGGGCTAGATACACTGCCCTTATCTCCAGAATATTGATCTGAAGGGATGACTCTATCGGAGTCCAGGTTCCCTGAGCCCTGTGGTGGAGAAAAACCGCCCCCCACCCTGACAGGCTCGCGTCCGTCGTGACCACAGCCCAGGTGGGGGGTAGGAAGGATTTTCCCTGCGATAGAGAGTTGGGAAGGAGCCACCACTGAAGTGACGTCTTGGTTGCAAGGGAAAGAGAGACGTTCCTGTCGAGTGAAGTCGACCTCCTGTCCCATTTGCGAAGAATGTCCCACTGGAGTGGCCGCAGATGGAATTGCGCGAAGGGCACTGCCTCCATCGCTGCCACCATCTTCCCCAGGAAGTGCATGAGGCGCCTCAAGGGGTGTGACTGACCCCGAAGAAGAGATTGCACCCCTGCCTGCAGCGAAAGCTGCTTGTCCAGCGGTAGCATGACTACTGCTGACTGAGTATGAAACTCCATCCCAAGGTACGTCAGTGATTGGGTCGGTGTCAACTTGGATTTTGGGAAGTTGATGATCCACCCGAACTGCTGGAGAGTCGCCAGAGCGACGGAAAGGCTGTTTTCACATGCCATCTGAGAGGGTGCCCTGACCAGAAGATCGTCTAAGTAGGGAATCACCGAGTGGCCCTGAGAGTGTAGGACCGCCACAACAGATGCCATGACCTTGGTGAACACCCGTGGGGCTGTCGCCAGGCCGAAAGGCAATGCCACGAACTGAAGGTGTTCGTCCCCGATGGCGAAACGCAAAAAGCGTTGATGTTCGGGTGCGATCGGCGCATGGAGATAAGCATCCTTGATGTCGATCGATGCTAGGAAGTCTCCTTGTGACATCGAAGCGATGACAGAGCGGAGAGACTCCATCCGAAACCGTCTGGTGCTCACATGTCTGTTGAGCAGTTTGAGGTCCAGAACGGGACGGAACGAGCCGTCCTTCTTTGGCACCACAAACAAGTTGGAGTAAAAGCCGCGACCATGTTCCTGAAGGGGAACAGGGATCACAACTCCTTCTGTCTTCAGAGCGTTCACCGCCTGAAAAAGTGCATCGGCTCGCTCGGGGGGGCGGAGATGTTCTGAAGAAACGAGTCGGGGGACGAGAGCTGAACTCTATCCTGTAACCGTGAGACAGAATGTCTCTCACCCATCGGTCTTGAACATGTGGCCACCAGGTGTCGCAAAAGCAGGAGAGCCTGCCTCCGACCGAGGATGCGGTTCGGGGATGCCGAGAGTCATGAGGAGGCCGCCTTGGAAGCAGTGCCTCCTGCGGCCTTTTGGGGGCGTGACTTGGACCGCCACGCATAGGAGTTCCTCTGGCCTTTCTCCAGCCTGCTGGACGAAGAGGATTGGGGCTTGTCATTTTTAATTTTGAATATCATATTTCTGTTTACACAACTACATAAACACCATGCACTTTTTTGTTTGTCTATTGATTAGTGATGGACAGACCCGGACTGTAAAATTTAGGATCCGAGCAATTTTAAAAATACCCGAGTACCGGACCCGGGCCTGGAGTTCTCAGGGAACTCCGGATAAAGATCCGGAACCTTTGGAAATAAAAAATAAATAAAGGAAAATTAAATAAAATAAGATTAAAGCAGGCGCGTTATAACAATAGCAGCCCACAGCCACCCAGGATTGTCACATCCATTATATGTGACAATCCTGGCACTTTACCCGACTCTTCCCGATTGCACTGGTGCGGTGGCAATCAGGCTAATAAGGGGTTAATAACAGCTCACAGCTGCCACTAAGCTCTGGATTAGTAATAGCAGGGTCTATGAAAACCCTACCCCCATTACTAATCTGGAAGTGAAAATAAATAAACACAAACACAAAATAAGATAAAAACAATACCCTATTTCACTCCTTTATTAATTTGTGTTTATTTCTTTTCACTTCCAGATTAGTAATGGGGGTAGGGTTTTCATAGACCCTGCCATTACTAATCTAGAGCTTAGTGGCAGCTGTGAGCTGTTATTAACCCCTTATTAGCCTGATTGCCACCGCACCAGTGCAATCGGGAAGAGCCGGGTAAAGTGCCAGGATTGTCACATATAATGGATGTGACAATCCTGGGTGGCTGTGGGCTGCTATTGCTATAACGCGCCTGCTTTAATCTTATTTTATTTAATTTTCCTTTATTTATTTTTTATTTCCAAAGGTTCCGGATCATTATCCGGAGTTCCCTGAGAACTCCAGGCCCGGGTCCGGTACTCGGGTATTTTTAAAATCGCTCGGATCCTAAATTTTACAGTCCGGGTCTGTCCATCACTAATCAATAGAGAAACAAAAAAGTGCATGGTGTTTATGTAGTTGTGTAAACAGAAATATGATATTCAAAATTAAAAATGACATGCCATAAGGCAAGCAAAATCAAGAAATGCAAGAAACTAAATTATTGAGTAAATGTATTAAATATTAGTTGTATCCAAACTATAATTAAATTGTTGTACAATGTTGTTCTCCACTTTTCTTAGATAATAATCTTTTTTCTTATTTTCTCATAGGCACTTCATTCAGGGAAAAGACCCAATCAAAATCAACATCTAAGTTACTGAGCGGGTCGCGTGAAGTACCTCAAAATTTGCAGACCACCACAGGTATGGTTTTAGCATACACAGACCTCTAAATTATGGATAAAAAAACTATTAAAAATAATTTTAACACAAACAGTCCCATTCTCACACCACATAAAAATACCCAATTAAAGAAAGCAGCCAAAGCTCTCATTGAGCCCAATAGGAGTCCTTGTGTCCAATCTATAAATAAAGTGACTCAAGTTGCGCAAGGGCCTTAAATAGGTTACCACCTCTAACCTCTGATCTATGGCCTTTATAATGAATTTGCTTGAGTCAGATTTATGGTACAATTGGAAATGTTTTGGTAGGGATTTTAGGTGTTCCGTCTCATGCAGAGTCTTTGTTTTCTCAATGTCCCTGATGTGCTCACGGACTCACACCTTTAACCCCCTAACCCCTGGACGATTTTTCCGTTTTTGTTTTTTGCTCCCCTTTTTCCGAGAGTCGTAACTTTTTTATTTTTCCCGTCAATCTTGCCATAAGAGGGCTTATTTTTTGCGGGACGTATTGGTCTTTTAAGTGAAACCATGAGTTTTACCATATATGCAACTGGAAAACAGCAAAAAATTTCCACGTGCGGAAAAATTACAAAAAAGTGTGATTGGACAATGGTTTATGGGGTACTTTATTCACCGTGTTCACTTTATGGTAAAACTGATGGGTGGGTGTGATACTTCAGGTTGGTATGAGTTCGTTGATACTAAACATGTTTAGGTTTACTTTTATCTAAGGGGTTAAAAAAAGGTTTGTCCAAAAAATTGGAGCACTTTCAGCGCCATTTTCTGCAACTTGTAGTGTTCTCATTTTTTGGGATATGGGGCTCACTGATGGCTTATTTGTTTGCATTTTTAGCTGAACGATTTTTGCGCAGATGCTACGTTTTGACTCCCTGGTATTGCATCTTGCTCAAAATTTGCGAAGACGAAAAAACTTAACTTTGCCGGTTGGAATTTTTTTTGTACCGATTATATTAATTCATTTTAGATTTTGATAGACTGGGCATTTCTGAACTCTGTGATACCAAATGAGTGTATATTTATTATTTTTTTAACCCTTTGATTTTTAGTGGGGCGAATGGGGAGTGATTTAAATTTTTAGTTGTTTTTTTTAATTCTTTAAAACTTTGTTTTAAACTTTTTTTATTTTAATAGTCCCCCTAGGGGTAAGGATTAGCTGTCTGATCGCTTGTTCATTTCTGCTGATCAGAGCGGCAGAGCTCTGATCAGCTGAAATGCTGCTGTCCTGTTACAACCAGCCGGCTGTAACAGGATGTGAGTCATGATAGCGACATGAGTTATGACATAACCCTGTGCTACCATGGCAACCATCGGTTTCCCGTGATCGCGTCACGGGGACTCCGATAGCGTAGAGGAAAGGAAATTTCCCTGCCATGGCCATTTACATTGCGCTGTCAGTAATTGACAGCGCGGTCTAAAAGATTAAAAGGCATGGGTGAATCGTGGATCCACCCTTGCTTGTAAGCTACACATGTCTGCTGTTCAGATCAGCATATATGTGCGGAAATCGGTGCCGGATTACTGCAGCAGCAGCCGACGATGATTACACCGCCATTATCTACGATGTACCCAGTACGTCCAATGTCTGTAAGAGGTTAAGTCCCTTGTGGTCATTCCTATGTAGATTTTCTGGCATGGATACTGGGCGTAATAAATCACGCCCTTAGAAGCACAAATATGTTGGTGATTTATTGTGCAAGTTTGTGTTCCTTCCGATTTTTTAATGGGAATCTGTCACCAGATTTGGGGACTACAAGCTGTGTCCAATACCACTGAGTTCTTATATACAGCATTCCAAAATACTGTATATAAGAGCCTAGGCCGCTCTGTAAAACGGAAAAAGTACTTTTATAATACTCACCTAGGGTGGGTCCAGTCCAATGGGTGTCGCAGCTCTCCAGTGCGGTGCCTCCTCTTTCAGGTCTGACGCATCCTCTCTGCTGCGATCTTCGGCCTCCTTCTTCCCAGTACAGTGTGGATGATGTGTCTACGTCATCCACACGAGCCGACATTGCGGTCCTGCGCAGGCGCATTCATCTGCCCTGCTGATGAAAGTACTGTAATGTGCAGGCGCGAGGAAAGATTAACCCCTTCACGACCGGCCGACTTTACACTTTTCGGTATTTGTGGGGGGTTTGCCATTCTTCTGACAGACGTAACTTTTTTATTTTTCAGTCAATATGGTCATGTGAGGGCTAATTTTTTGCAGAATGAGCTGTAATTTTAAATGAAACTGTGAGTTTTACCATGCAGTGTACTGTAAAATGGCAAAAAAAATCCAAATGTGGAGAAATTGCAAAAAAAAGTGTGATTGCTCTATTGTTTTTGAGACATTTTATTCACTGTGTTCACTATATGGTAAACCTGATGTGCTGCTGTGATGCCTGAGGTTACTGCAAGTTTGTAGACACCAAACATGAATAGGTTTACTTTAATCTAAGGGGTTAAAAAAATTATCAGAAGTTTGTCCGAAAAAAGTGACAGACGTTTTGCGCCATTTTCTGAGACCCATAGCGTTCTCATTTTTTTAAATCTATGGCTCAGTGATGGCTTTTTTTAGTATCTCGAGCTGACGTTTTTAACAGGATCATTTTTGCGCAGATGCTATGTGTTCATTGCCTGTTATTGCATTTTGCTTAAGATTTGTGGCAACCAAAAAGCGTAATTTTGGCATTTGGAATTTTTTTGCTGCTACGCCGTTTAAAAATCAGAACAAATGATTTTATATTTTGATAGATCGGGCTGAAGACAGCGATACCAAATGTGTGAATATTTTTTTTTAACCCTTTATTTTTCAGTGGGGCAAAAGAGGGATGATTTAAACTTTTAGGTGTTTTTACTTTTTTTTTTACTTTTTCAAAACTTTTTCTTACATTTTTTTTTAAATTTGACTAGTACCCCTAGGGGGCTATTAGGATCAGCTGTCTGATCACTCATTTATTTATCCCAATCAGAGCAGCACAATTTAGACTGGGAGAAATTATCATCTCTTGTAACAGCCAGTATTTGGCTTTTTCTTACAGGACCTGAGTCATGTGAGCTACTGGAGTCATCACATGACCCTGTGCTATCATGATAGCCACCAGATCGTTAAGGGGTTAAAGATCTCTTACGCATATGCACTACAATACATGGATCTGCTTTGAGCAGGGCAGATCAAAGTGCGCCTGCGCAGGACCTCAATGCCAGCTAGTGAGCATGATGTACGACGCGTCATGCACATGGGCCTCAGAAGAAGGAGGATGGCGATCGCCGCAGAGAGGAAATGCCGGACTAGAGAGAGGAGGCAATGGGTTTGAGATAATGATCAATAACTTTGCTAGCTATTTCATCATCAGCTGACGGTCTCCTTTTTTTCTCAGCCCCAGATCCCCTTGAGTGGAGCCCCAAAAATTGGTCTGTGCGATTTCTTCCTGTAAGCTCCCAAAGTAAGTCTGCCATCTTGTCTTTCTTCTTCCTGCTCCAGCTGTAAGGCTACTTTCACATTTGACAGGATGCAAACCGCATATGACTGGATCCTGTGGATTGAATGTGCAACGCATGCAACCGCAATTGTTATTTTATTGTATGCTTCTACTTCTACTTGTGATGGATGAAGGGGAACACAGAATTTATCGGCTGGCACTGGAGTCAGCTGATCGGGAATAAGCTGAACTCCTGATCTCACAGTCCGCACACGCTGTGATGGATGCAGGTTAACAGCAATCACTGCCTGCTGCCGATCACGTGTGACCATGTTCGGGCTGTGTGGTCATGAGTTCAGCTGAGTTCAGATCAGCTGACTCCAGTGTTGCCCGATTACTTGTTCTGTGTCCCCCTGCATCTATCGCAGAGTGTTCGGGCTGGAGTTCAACAGAGTTCAGATCAGCTGACTCCAGTGTCGGCCGAATTCAGCTGACCTCACAGGCAGCACACGCTGCGATGGATGCAGGGGGACCCAGAACAAGTAATCGGCCAACACTGGAGTCAGCTGATCAGATTACTTGATCTGCTGGCTGTATGGTTAGAAGTAGGGATGAGTGAGCACTAAAATGCTCGGGTTCTCGGTAGCCCATGAGTATTTTTTTTTTAAATTCATTAAAAAATAAACAAAAACCCCAAACACATAACCCTAACTCTAGGGTTAGGGGGTAAAAAAAATAAAATGTGTGGACTCCCGCTGCATTTTCTATTGCTAAGGTAACCCAAGCAGCTACTGGCTGCTAACCCCCACTGCTTATATGACCTAAATATAAATATATATATATATAAAGCCTGAGATTGCTAATGTCAGGCCAAGTTTGACCCGGCCATTAAGAATCTCCAATAAAGGGTTAAAAAAAAGACATCACACAGAAAAAATACTTTATTAGAAAAAAATACACAGACACTTTATTGGAAATAAATACACAGACACACTTAGGGACTCCATCTTTATTACTCCTTCTCACCCCTTCACGATCCTGGTCTTCTGTCTGAGAGAGAGGGAGATTTCTGTATTGACCATGCCAAGCTGCTTTCTGGGCATGCTCAGTACAAAAAACAGGATTCTGTCTATCAGGATCCGGCGACTTCCGGTACAGCAGGATCGGGGTCATTGAAATACATTGCAGGTACCACTGCATGTACTAATACAGATGGCCACCTGGTGGCGCTATAACAACACAAAAATCTAATATCACCCATGTAACGCAGCCTAAGCCTCAAAGGCTACCATTACTATTACCGATAGAGCTAACAGCCATGAATCATCGTGATCCGGACTCACCTATAAAGTGCACTTATAACTGGATGTTTTGAGTAGCCCTGACACGCGGTTCTCACCTGGCTTCCTCGCTTGAGGAAAGTGTAATGTGTATGTTTTATTATGTGGTGTCTTGGGTGAGATCGTCGCTGTTTGGGCGCGTGCAGGGGGTGGGACGCCGCACATAGAGTCCGCCTCATCCAGTCATTCCAGGGGAAGCGTGGATCTGAAGAATACTTCCACTAACGTCAGTTAACCCATGCATCCGTCTAAGGAAGCTCCCTTGGTGGGGACTCATGCTGAGGCAGCCCCGCACATGCGCACCCAACGAGACCATATCTACTACTGGCAAGTGAAAGGGCACGACCAGGGTGGTAAGAAAATCATCCAAACATAAGGAGAATCAGCCTTAGCCTAAAGAATATGACCATGTATAGTCCTTAAAAGATTTTCTAATGTCCCTATATCATGCAGAGACAAAATTCATATAGTAATATGTGTATATATATATACCCCTAGATTCTAAATGGACCTTGCGATACCACAAATTTTCAATCCTGTGGGACCACAGTCATGGCGCAGCTTGAAATGTCTCTGGATCATCCTCAGGGAATCAAGATCCACAACATCACACACCGCAATTATGTCCCTAACATGTTCCCTCGTGCGGACGCGTTGTTCCCTTGATGTTAACCCAATATAAATTAGGCTACAGCCACATACTGCATAATAGATAACGTGACTTTTACTGCATGATTTGTAACTTTTTATTTTATACTCTTTAGGTCCATCCCAAGCTGACAACATCTCTGGGCAGACAAAAGGAAAACAACCAAATTTGGGACTCCCTTTCTCAATGCGAGATACCACCCTAGGTACGTAATGGTTCTTCACCAGCATATCCTTTAGGCTTTTCCCCCTTCTAACAGGTAAGAGTGGGCGATGAGTAAAACGTCGTTCAAACTCTAGTCGGTCTTCAGTAACGACCAGTGTTTGTTCAAGATCTGCCTGATCGCCCCCCTCTGACTGTTAACTTGGAGATGAAATGTATCTGTGAGGAAAAAGATTCTTCCCTCTTACTTGTTGATAATAATTGTACCCGTGGAGTACCCTTTTCTGTCTGGTACCCCATTTTTATATTATAGTCCAGAAAAACAATTGCCTCCCGATCTGCCTTATAGGTTAGTTTGATGTTATATGGGTTATTGTTCAACCAAGTCATGAAGCTCTGCAGTTCAGGACCGGTACCCCTCCAGATAATAAAGATGTCATCTATCTTACCACCTAGTGTAAAATTAATAGATTAGGGATAAGCCAAATGGACGACAATGTTTTAATTTTGTTACATACATTTTTCCTTCTGAGTCTTCTGATACCATACCAAAAAAATATTCAATGCACATGATTCAAAAGATAGATTTTCAGCGTAGTTTCTCCTTGATGAAAAATTAACCTTGAAATGGTAGCCTCATTTTAACCAAAACCTGGTATTAATAATTGGACAAATTGAAGAAGGACATGGCATTTGATTTACGAGTAATGCAACAACCTTTTCCCAGTTGATCAGTTTTAGACATCCTTAAAATTATCATTAGTGATGACTAGATATGGGCGAATGCTAAAATATTCGGGTTCGGATTGTTCAAATCCAATAATTTCTACATTTGTGTATTCATACCGAATAACGAACCCAATCCAAGTCAATGGGAAACTCGAATAATTTTCCAGAGGACGTTGGAAATAGGCCTGCGAGGGCTGTAAAAATATTGCAATGGATGGAAAATTGTTGAAACTGAATGGCAACAGCATGCGGAAGATGCCTGAATGTATTTCTGACTCACATTTTATTTCTGGGAGTAATTTTGCCAAAGTATTACGCCACTTTTATGGATAGTAGTGGTCACTCAGTTCAATGAGGTCAGGTTACCTGCGATCATAGGTGGATGACAATGGGCAGCTCCAGCTGTGACCGCAAATAACCTAAGTTACGTCACCACACATCGCTGCGACTCATTCTCTGCCTTAAGATCACAGCGGGTGGTCATATTCTATGCCCACGCACTGTCACTTCAGATGTAGCAGAGCTGGAATCGTTATGGGACCTCGTGTGGATTACATCAGACCTGGGAGTTTTTGGGGTTAATAAAGGAGTGAAAGAGGGTGTTGTTTTTATCTTATTTTGTGTTTGTGTTTATTTATTTTCACTTACAGATTAGTAATGGGGGTAGGGTTTTCATAGACCCTGCCATTGCTAATCTAGGGCTTAGTGGCAGATGTGAGCTGTTATTAACCCCTTATTAGCCTGATTGCCACCGCACCAGGGGAATCGGGAAGAATCGGGTAGAGTGCCAGGATTGTCACATCTAATGGATGTGACAATCCTGAGTGGCTGTGGGCTGCTATTGTTATAACGCGCCTGCTTTATTCTTATTTTCTTTATTTTTCCTTTTTTTATTTTTTATTTCCAAAGGTTCCGGATCTTTATCCGGAGTTCCCTGAGAACTCCAGGCCCGGGTCCAGTACTCGGGTATTTTTAAAACCTCTCGGATTCTAAATTTTACAGTCTGGGTCTGTCCATCACTAATCAATAGACAAACAAAAAAGTGCATAGTGTTCATGTTGTTGTGTAAACAGAAATATTATTTGCAAAATTAAAAATGACATGCCATAAGGCAAGCAAAATCAAGAAATGCAAAAAACTAAATTATTGAGTAAATGTATTAAATATTAGTTGTATCCTAACTATAATTAAATTGTTGTACAATGTTTTTCTCCACTTTTCTTAGATAATAATCGTTTTTCTTATTTTCTCATAGGCACTTCATTCAGGGAAAAGACCCAATCAAAGTCAACATCTAAGTCACTGAGCGGGTCGCGTGAAGTACCTCAAAATTTGCAGACCACCTCAGGTATGGTTTTAGCATATACAGATCTCTAAATTATGGATAAAAAGAAAAAGAAACAATTAAAAAATAATTTAACACAAACAGTCCCATTCTCACACCACATAAAAATACCCAATTAAAGAAAGCAGTCAAAGCTCTCATTGAGCCCAATAGTAGTCCTTGTGTCCAATCTATAAATCCAATGACTCAAGTTGCGCAAGGGCCTTAAATAGGTTACCACCTCTAACCTCTGATCTATGGCCTTTATAATTAAAGGGGTTATCCGGCTTATTTTGACTTTTCTTCATTATTACCCTATTGGGCTACATTGGGGCAGGTAAGTAGCTAGTGATCTCTTACCTGCCCTGCTGTCAGCCTTTCTCCCCCGGCTCAGAGCGGTCATGTGATCGCTCCTGCCGCGATTTTGCTGCTTCCGGTCATTTCATGTCAACATGGGCAGGACCATGTTGACATGCAAATCTAGAACAGAATGTTGCCGCCCTGCTGGGCGAGTACAGTGCGTGGAGTCCCTGCACCCTCCCACACATTCCTCCGCACCCCGTACTCTCCCCGCCCACGGTGTCAACGCCAGCACCAGGCCCCCTGCTCAGGACAGCAGGAGTGCCCGTGCAGTCTGTGTCCCGCTCCAGCCCCGCGGCTGCCTTCATTGCAGGCTCAGCAGCCTCTCACATTGCAGTCCAATGGGGACAGTGTTGCCAATGTATGTAAAGCGCTGTGGAATTAATAGCGCTATATAAATGAATAAATATTATATATTATTATTATATGTAGGCCATTATACATTTTTGATTGCTATAGGGGCACCACTGGAGGGCTGTGTGGGTAACAGTTAGGCCTTGTATGCACACTGCGTTTTTTGAGTGCAGTTTTGGTAACAAAACTTCCTGCATTTCCTTCCCAGAAAAGTCTATGTGATTTCAGTTTTTCTGTTCACACTTTGCAGCTTTTTTTTGGCTGCATCTTTGTGGTGACCACAAAGATGCAGCATGTCAATTCTTACTGAATTTTTTCCTGCGTTTTTTGAGCTCTTCCAATCAATAGATGACTTAAAAAACACACTGAGCAAAAACGCAGTAAAACGTGGCAAATAATACATGCCGAGAGTGCGTTTTTTTGGGCCTAAAAACATGAATCTTTGTGGTCACCACAAAGATGCAGCGTGCGCACATAGCCTTATTCTGTTTAAAGGCCTATATGGTAGCCATTATACTATTTGGAAGGCTATGTGGGGCCCATTATACTGTGTGCAGACCGTTATAGAATATAAAGGGGCCATTCTACTGTATGAAGGGCTGTGTTGGGGCCATCGTACTGTGTTGGGGTTGTTGTGGGTGTATTATGCTTTGCTGGGTGGGAGGTGATGTAGAATCATCAAACTGTGCGTGGAGGGTACTGTGCAGGAATTCACTTTGGGTGTATCATACAGTGTTTGGGGGGCACTTTTGTTGGGATCATACTTTATGGGGGTCATGAAAGGGATTTCCTAATGTGTGGAAACACTAACGGGCAGCAATTTGCCATGTGCGCATGCTGCATCTTTGTGGAGACCACAAAGATGCACGGTTTTGGTCCCAAAAAACATACCCCTGGCGTGCATTTTTTTGCGTTTTTGCCCAGTGTATTTTTAAAGTCAATTCTATTGACTGGAAGGGCTCAAAAACACAGAAAGAATTGATATGCTGCATCTGTAGTCACCACAAAAACGCAGCAAAAAAAAAAAAAAGCTGCAATGTGCGCTTTGGTGCATACCGATGGGTTGTGTGGGTATGCTGGGAGTTGTTGTTCTACTTCAGAAAGGGAGCGTGAGGTTGCAGGTTGTTGTATTGTTATACCAGTGGGGTTGTCATTTGGATCTGCTGCTTTTCAGTGTTCCTACTGAGTCTTGTAGGATATACTCCGCGGCTGCCTTCATTGCAGGCTCAGCAGCCTCTCACATTGCAGCGCAGGCAGCCGCGGGGATAACGAGCGCTGCCATCAGGATGTTAGATGACATCATTGCCTGCTGTGACAATCTTCGCTTCACTCCTGTCAGCGCTGTCACTGGCTTCTATGCCGCTGCGTTCTCACGTCACTAGCGGTGACGTCTCGGGCGATAATGCTGAGAACGCGGCGGGCATAGAAGTCAGGGACAGCGCTGACAGGAGTGAAGCGAAGATCGTCACCGCAGGTAATGATTTCATTTAACCTCCTGACAGCAGCGCTCGGCATCCCCTGCAGTGACCTGGGCTATTGATGTTAGCTCAGGTCACTGCATTACTCTCCCAGCCAATGAGGAACATTCTGTTCTTCATTGACTGGGACATTGACTATGGTATGGATTGTCATGGGACCCCCTTATTGGATTATGCTGGACCTGGATTTGTTTTTCTTTTGAATAAATTGGTGAATGAGGGAATGTTTTGAGGAGTGTATTTTCAAATAAAACTTTTTTTTTTGTTGTCTATTTTTTTTTATTACTGACTGGGTTTCTGATGTCGGATATCTGATAGACGCGTGACATCACTAATCTCAGTGCTTGATGCCAGGTGACATTACACATTTGGCATCAACCCCATATATTACCCCGTTTGCCACCGCACCAGGGCACGGGATGAGTTGGGGCGAAGCACCAGGATTGGCACATCTAATGGATGTGCCACTTCTGGGGCGGCTGTGGCCTGCTAATTTTAGGCTGGGGAGTGTCCAATAACAGTGGGCCTCCCTAGTCTGAGAATACCAGACCACAGCTGTCTGCTTTACCTTGGCTGGTGATCCAATTTGGGGGGACCCCATGTTTTTTGTTTTAAATTATTTATTTAATTTAAAATAACAGCATGGGGTGCCCTCTGTTTTAGATTACCAGCCAAGCTGGTTGGCTCCTTCTCTGCACTTGCAGCCCGCTGATTTCTGTCGTCACAATGTGTCAGTTCAATCTCTGATTCCTCAGTCTTTTGTAGGATATCACCGTCTGACTCCACCGTAGCAGGTGTTATTAGCACCATGTCTTCATTAACCAGGCATGTCACTTTCTCTGCACCCTCAGACGGCATACCCTGTGCCCCCTCTCGGCGCTTATTACGTCTTCGGCGTCGGGAGGAAGTTTTGCCCTTCTCGCCCATCTGTACCACACTGTACTCGTTTGTCACCTTACTAGAGTCAGTATCTTTACTGGAGTCATCATCACTCCCCCTGGCATCCTGGACTATCATGTCCCCACTTAACCAGATATCTGCCTCCCTTTCTGGAGCTACCCCGTTTTTAACGGTCAGACTATCGGTTATTCCCTTAGTCCTTATGTCACTAAGTTGGGTCCGTCCATCATTTTCTTTGGTCACCCCTAACTTAGGACAGTCAATTTTAGGAGGTGCTATCTCCTCCTTACCACACATAACTGCACAACAAGGACCCCTTTTCACCTCCCAATGTGGTGGGGTTTCCTTTGGGCTGTTCCGGCTCTTACACAAGCAACCGTATACGTCCCCCTGCTTCCACAAGTGCACAAATAATTTAGAGTCCCAACCTATAATAATTGGGTGCAGTAAATCTGAGACTACTCCAACATCATGAGAACCACTGTCCCAGGCTGTCTTAATGACCACGCTGGATACCGGGTATTCTGTCTCATTACTGTGGGTGCAGCCGACGTGGATCTTCCTTCCAGGAATCAAGTGGACATCAGAGGTGGCCCTCACCAGGGTCACCAAGCTCCTTGAGTCTACGACCCCTGTTACAGATTCCCCATCCACTTCCACGGAACACAGACGTGGCTTCTCGTCGGATGGGTGGTCTATATTGCAAACAGGACACTTGTGGCATGAACACTGTTGTCCCTGGCTACAGTCCATCTGCGCCACTTGGATTTGGGATGCTCCGCACCCTTTTGGGGGACCACCGCTTTCTGGGGCTCCATCCCCTTATGGGCAACCACCCCTTTATGGGACTCCACCCCCTTATGGGCAACCACCCCTTTATGGGACTCCACCCCCTTATGGGCAACTATTCCCTTCTGGGACTCCGCCCCCTTTTGCGGTTGCCATGCAATGTCCTTAGCCGCCAGTTCACACTGTTTGCCCTTGTCTCCCTGGGCACCCAGTGTCCATACTGGCCCCCGAAGGGTACGCTCAAACTGGTCCATGGCTGCGACATCGCTACACACTGACAGCTTCTGCTGTCCCTGGACCAGGAACTGGTACAGCTCCTCCACAACGTCCGCAGGGACCATTCCCTCTTTTTGGCTTTTAGCCCCCACTGCTGTCACTGGACCTCCAGGCACATGCTGTTGGTGCTGCTGGCTCTGCAGCAGCTGGTTCAGGAGCTCCTCCATGCTTTCCGGGTTGTACCGCCCGTACAACCAGGATCTCCAGCCTGTGGTGTATCACTGCTCACCAAGCAGGGCCTTGCAATTCCGGCTGGCCTGGAACCTCCAGTCGCTGGACTCTCGCCACTGCAGCACGGGTCCCCAACGACCTGCTGATTCACCACCAGGTGCTTGAGAGCGCTGTCCCTGTTCGTGGACCCGCCGATCCACCGCCAGCTGCTTGAGTGCGCAGACAATTTTCGTGGACCCGCCGATCCACCGCAAACGGCTTCAAAAAATTTTCGTGGACCCGCCGATCCACCGCAAGCAGTCCGTATCCACAGGAATATGTCCTAGGGCGTTGCCCCTAGCAACCAGGCTGCGTTGCCCCTAGCAACCAGACCGCATGCCCGCATTCTCCACCATATGTAACGTTGCGCCCTGCAACGTGGGGGGTTTCACTCGCTTGCAGCGGTGTGAGGTAGCTTCAGCAACACACGTACACAGTCTCTTCATAGAAATTCTGGCAGTTTATTAAAAACACTCAGCATAAACTGCCCTCAAACATAAACAATAAGTCCATAATGGAAGTTTAGCAACTTCCCCACTCTCTGGCTCCTGCCAGCGTACAACTCTAGCCAAGGTTCCTTCCAGCACCCAGGGCCCTCTGCAGACCCCTGTCTGTCTCTCCTCCTGGAGAGATTCCGCCCTACAGCCCTGGCCTGGCTGCACTCACCTCAGACTCAATATCAGAGCCTTGTGATCAGCCTCCATGCAGGCTGATACACCCAAAGCTCCTGGCTCTGCTCTCACTTGTTTCCAGTCCACACACTGGACATCTAGAGCCAGTCTCTCTCTAGACTGCCCTAGACACACTTCATGCAGAACTCTCGGCTCTGCTCTCACTCTCTCCCAGCATACACACTGGAAGTCTAGAGCTAGTCTCTAACTAGACTGCCCTAGACACACTCCACCCAGGTTCAGAGACAGGATTGCTTTAACCCCTGGAGCCACACCCACAGGTGGTAAGGAGTGTGTAATCAGCATCACACACCCTTCCATGGCCCTGCATGTAATGCAATCCTGTGGAACCACAGGTCCCAGCCAGCTTCACATTGCAGAGCACCCACGCTTCTGCAAAACATACCGGCCCTTTGTAATACAGCCGGTTGATACCTCACAGTGTGTAGTGGGTGATGGGGGGATGTATTGTGTGTGTAGGGGGTCATGCATTGTATTGTGTGTGTGTAGGGGGTCATGCATTGTTTTGTGTGTTTGTGTGTGTGTGTATGTAGGGGGTGATTGGGGGGTGCATTGTGTGTGTGTGTGTGTGTGTGTAGGGGGTGATGGAGGGGTGCATTGTGTGTGTGTGTGTGTAGGGGGTGATGGGGGGGTGCATTGTGTGTGTGTGTGTGTGTGTGTAGGGGGTGATGCGGGGTGCATTGTGTGTGTGTAGGGGCTGATGGACGGTGCATTATGTGTGTGTGTGTGTGTGGGTGTAGGGAGTAATGGGGGTGCATTGTGTGTGTAGGGAGTAGTAGGGGTGCATTGTATTGTGAGTGTGTGTGTGTAGGGGGTGATGGGGGGTGCATTGTGTGTGTGTAGGGGCTGATGGACGGTGCATTGTGTGTGTGTTTGTGTAGGGAGTAATGGGGGTGCATTGTGTGTGTAGGGAGTAGTGGGGGTGCATTGTATTGTGTGTGTGTGTGTGTGTGTAGGGGGTGATGGGGGGTGCATTGTGTGTGTGTAGGGGCTGATGGACGGTGCATTGTGTGTGTGTGTGTGTAGGGAGTAATGGGGGTGCATTGTGTGTGTGTGTGTGTGTGTGTGTGTGTGGAGTAGTGGGGGTGCATTGTATTGTGGGTGTGTGTGTGTAGGGGGTGATGGGGGGTGCATTGTATTTGTGTGTGTAGCAGGTGAAGGGGGGATGTATTTGTGTGTGTGTGTGTGTGTGTGTGGGGGGGGGGGGGTAATGGAGCGTGTATTGTGTGTGTGTGTGTGTATGTGTGAGGGTAATGGGGGTGCATTGTAGTGTGTGTGTGTAGGGGGTGATCGGGGGTGCATTGTGTGTGCGTAGGTGGGGATGGGGGAGTGCATTGTATTGTGTGCGTGGGGAGATGGTAATGGGGGGTGCATGGTATTTGGGTGTGTGTATGTAGTGGGTGATGGGGGGATGTATTGTATTGTGTGTGTGTGTGTGTGGAGAGGGGCGCGGAGTCATTAATCGAGCTATAGTTACATTTAATTCTCAAAATTTTCGTTTCATTCACCTTTTCCGTTCTAA
This sequence comes from Anomaloglossus baeobatrachus, assembly GCF_048569485.1. NCBI lineage: Eukaryota > Metazoa > Chordata > Amphibia > Anura > Aromobatidae > Anomaloglossus > Anomaloglossus baeobatrachus. The sequence continues at coordinate 138,285 of NW_027443067.1, forward strand.
TATTTTACAATGTGAACGACCATGGCTTTGATCCTGGGTACGCCCATGCACAGGCCTGAGTGGGCCCCGGCACCCAGCCTTTCAATCGTAAACTTCAGTGATCGTACAAGTTCTGTATGATCACTGAAGTTTTCGCAGTTGCAGGACCTTTAGTGACATCACATGTGTCATGTGACTCACCAAAGGTCCTAGCGGTGCACTGCGGGAGTCCCCAGGCCTGCACCAACCGCGCCGGTATTCAGATGTATGCGCGTCTTTCAGGCGCGCAATACATTTGTACAGTGCGGCCGGTGACAGGAGGGAGAGCAGCTCTGCTCAGCCCCGCAACGTACCGTCATCGCCAGGGCTGCAGAGGAGCGCGCCTCAGTCCTGCACCGACATCATCATCACCGAGGCCGCAGCTGCAGGGATGAAGAGGAGGACGCGCAGGCACAGGTAAGCGCTCCAGAGGAGCCGAAGATGTACTTTTATATGAGGGGCTGCGGGTGGGGGAGGAGCAGTGTTATTTTACAAGTGGCATTAAGAAGCGGTGGGGGACTTTATGGAGCATATTATGGGGCAGTGGCGGACATAATAGGGCAGTGGGGGACATAATAGGGCAGTGGGGACATTATAGGGCAGTGGGGGACATTATAGGGCAGTGGGGGACATGCCTTACATGCGGTACAAGTAGCATAGAAAGCCTGTGTCTTGGCCCCTTTGCTTTTTGCGGACGACATGCTGTTGTCTAGCAATCTAGGAGGGTATATAGCCAAGAATAGCGACCGTACAATGCAATGTATCATACAAGCATAAAGTACAAATGAACACTGCGGCACTAGTGGGGTGAGCCCTCGAGGGCTGCTTACCGCCCGCTGAAAAGCGGGTGTGTGACCGCCAGAATCCCGTGCCTGGGTCTCCCAGAGCTCGTGTCCCTTCTCCACTCAGACTGCAAACAGGAATGGCTGCCGGCGTCCTGTGAAGAGGGGCGGGCCGTGGGCGTGCCCCAGACAAAGTGCGGGAAACTAGCGTCCCACTGTGCCTAGTGAGGGGGGTTGGAGTATGCTAAGCAGACTCCAGCCCTCGGCGCTGACGTTCTGACCAGCGTCCCGCCCTTCCCCTGACTGGCAGGCCTGGGGGCGGGAACGAAACGGAACTAGGCCGCAAAAGCCGGGGACTCGATTTATAAGCGCGGCCGTCGTATAAGCACGGCCAGCGCGGAAGTCCCCGGCGCACCACACGTCCCAGCCGCGCCGCAGTGTAAAAAACCGCCAGCCGCGGCCGGCGCAGCAGTTCCTAATACAGAAACTCACTCAGCAAAGCTGCAGTGAGTAAAGCACCAGCGCGCCGCGCTGCTGTCCCCGGCGCACTAACACACCCAGCAATGCTGGTGTGTGTGCGCGATCTGTACGGGGACCCAGAGTACCTTAATGTAGCAGGGCCCTGTCCCTGACGATACTCAGCTCCATGTCCAGCAGATTCCCAGGGGTTGTGGACGGAGCACGGTCTCCTGTGCTTGGAGACCGATAGGATCCCACTTCACCCAGAGCCCTAAGGAGATGGGGAAGGAAAGCAGCATGTCGGCTCCAGCCTCCGTACCCGCAATGGGTACCTCAACCTTAACAAACACCGCCAACAAAAGTGGGGTGAGAAGGGAGCATGCTGGGGGCCCTAGTATGGGCCCTCTTTTCTTCCATCCGACAAAGTCAGCAGCTGCTGCTGACTAAACAGTGGAGCTATGCGTGGATGTTAGCCTCCTTCGCACAAAGCATGAAAACTGAGGAGCCCGTGATCCCACGGGGGGTGTATAGGCAGTAGGGGAGGGGCCTTACACTTTTAAGTGTAATACTTTGTGTGGCCTCCGGAGGCAGTAGCTATACACCCAATTGTCTGGGTCTCCCAATAGAGCGACAAAGAAAAAGAGAATTTTGTTTACTTACCGTAAATTCTTTTTCTTATAGTTCCGACATGGGAGACCCAGACCATGGGTGTATAGCTTCTGCCTCCGGAGGACACACAAAGTACTACACTCAAACGTGTAGCTCCTCCCTCCGGGCTATATACACCCCCTGGATGACAATCTAACCAGTTCAGTGCAAAAGCTGAAGGAGGACATCCACCCATAAGTAGAGATAGAGTAAAACTCGGAAAAACCGGAACCTCTGTCTACAACAACAGCCGGTGAAACACACGGAACAAGAACTGCCAACAGGCAACAGGGAGGGTGCTGGGTCTCCCATGTCGGAACTATAAGAAAAAGAATTTACGGTAAGTAAAAAAAATTCTCTTTTTCTTCATCGTTCCTTATGGGAGACCCAGACCATGGGACGTCTCAAAGCAGTCCATGGGTGGGAAATAAACCAAACTGAGAAGTAGGCAAAACCTAACTTCACAAATGGGCGACAGCCGCCTGAAGGATGCGTCTGCCCAAACTCGCATCTGCCGAAGCATGAGCATGCACTTGGTAGTGCTTCGAAAAGGTGTGCAGACTAGACCAAGTGGCAGCCTGATAAACCTGCTGAGCCGTAGCCTGGTGCCTGAAAGCCCAGGAGGCACCGACAGCTCTGGTCGAGTGCGCCTTAATCCCTGGCGGTGGGGGCACCTGAGAACACTGGTAGGCATCGGAGATGGCCGACCTAATCCAACGAGCTAGGGTCGGTTTAGAAGCCGAGAGACCCTTGCGCTGACCCGTGGTTAGCACAAAAAGTGAGGTGCACCGCCTAAAAGCGGCGGTGCGTGACACATAGATTCGGAGCGCCCGCACCAAATCCAAGGTATGCAACGCCTTCTCAAAGCGATGCACAGGGGCCGGACAAAGGGAAGGCAACGAAATGTCCTGGTTAAGGTGGAAAGAAGACACCACCTTAGGGAGAAAATCCGGAGTCGGACGGAGAACCACCTTGTCTTGGTGAAACACTAAAAAAGGTGACTCCGAAGAGAGCGCAGCCAAATCAGAGACTCTCCTGAGAGAAGTTATGGCTACTAGAAAAACCACTTTCTGTGAAAGTCTAAACAAAGGAACCTCCCTAAGAGGCTCAAAGGGGGGTTTCTGTAAGGCCGTGAGGACCAGATTAAGATCCCAGGGATCCAAAGGCCGCCGGTAAGGAGGAATGAGGTGAGATGCGCCCTGCATGAAGGTGCGCACCTGAGCCAGTCGGGCGATACGCCGCTGGAATAATACCGACAGAGCCGACACCTGTCCCTTGAGGGAATTGAGGGACAGTCCTAGCTGCAGACCGGACTGTAGAAAGGACAGGATGGTCGGCAAGGAGAACGGCCAAGGAGCATGGCCGGAAGAGCGACACCAGGACAGGAAAATCTTCCAAGTCCTGTGGTAAATCTTGGCCGAGGAAGACTTCCGAGCCTGAGTCATAGTGGAGATGACCTCAGAAGGAATGCCTGAAGCCGTCAGGATCCAGGACTCAAGAGCCACGCCGTCAATCTGAGAGCCGCAGAATTCTGGCGGAAAAACGGACCTTGAGAGAGAAGGTCTGGGCGGTCCAGGAGATGCCACGGCATTTCTACGGACAGACGGAGCAGGTCTGGGTACCAAGCTCGCCTGGGCCAGTCTGGAGCAATGATTATGACCCGACGGCCCTCCATTCTGATCTTGCGCAGAACCCTGGGCAAGAGCGCTAGAGGAGGAAACACATAGGCCAGACGGAACTGGGACCAATCTTGAACCAGCGCGTCCGCTGCGAAGGCCTGAGGATCGTGGGAGCGAGCCACGTAAACCGGAACCTTGTTGTTGTGCCGGGATGCCATTAGATCCACTTCCGGAGTGCCCCACTTGCGGCAGATTGACCTGAACACTGCCGGATGCAGGGCCCACTCGCCGCTGTCCACGGTTTGACGGCTGAGATAATCGGCCTCCCAGTTTTCTACGCCTGGGATGTGGACTGCGGATATGGTGGACTTGGAGTCCTCCGTCCACTGAAGGATTCGTTGAACCTCCAACATCGCCAGGCGGCTGCGAGTCCCGCCCTGGTGATTGATGTAGGCAACCGCTGTCGCGTTGTCCGACTGGACTCGAATGTGCTTGCCCGCCAACAGGTGGTGAAAGGCTACGAGAGCTAGAAGAACAGCCCTGATTTCCAGCACATTGATCGAGAGGGCTGATTCGGACGGAGTCCAAGTGCCCTGTGCTCGGTGGTGGAGAAATACTGCTCCCCAGCCGGAGAGGCTGGCATCCGTGGTGAGGATCACCCAGGACGGAGTCAGGAAGGAGCGTCCCTGTGACAGAGAGAGGGGCCGAAGCCACAACTGAAGAGAGCTCCTGGTCTGCGGCGACAGAGCCACTAGCCTGTGCAAGGAAGAGGTCCGCTTGTCCCAACAGCGGAGAATGTCCAGCTGCAGGGGACGCAGATGGAACTGGGCAAAGGGAACCGCTTCCATTGACGCCACCATCTGACCCAGCACCTGCATGAGGTGCCTGATGGAATGACGGCGGGGCTTCAACAGAGAGCGCACCGCCAGATGAAGGGACTGCTGTTTGACTAAGGGCAGCTTCACAAGTGCCGGCAGAGTCTCGAATTGCATCCCTAGGTACATAAGTTCCTGGGTCGGGGTCAAAGTGGACTTGGGCAGATTGACAAGCCACCCGAATTGAACAAGCGTGTCGAGAGTGAGCGAGACGCTCCGCTGGCAGTCTGCACTGCATGAGGCCTTGACTAGAAGGTCGTCCAGGTAGGGGATTACTGCCAACCCCTGGAGATGCAGGACCGCAACCACTGCTGCCATGACCTTGGTGAAAACACGAGGGGCCGTGGCTAACCCGAAGGGGAGAGCCACGAATTGGAAATGTTCCTCTCCGACTGCAAAGCGTAGCCAACGTTGGTGTGAAACCGCAATAGGCACATGCAGATAGGCATCTCTGATGTCGATGGATGCTAGAAAATCTCCTTGGGTCATTGAGGCAATGACTGATCTCAGAGATTCCATGCGAAAGCGCCGCACCTGAACATGCTTGTTGAGAAGCTTGAGATCCAGGATGGGCCGGAAGGAACCGTCCTTCTTGGGGACTAGGAAGAGGTTTGAGTAGAAACCTCTGAACCGTTCCCGGGCGGGAACCGGAACAATTACACCGTTGGCCTGCAAGGATGCCACGGCCTGTGAGAAGGCGGCGGCTTTGGAGCAGGGGGGAATGGACAGAAAAAATCTGTTTGGCGGGCTGGAAGAAAATTCTATCCTGTAGCCGTGGGAGATGATATCCCGCACCCACTGATCGGAGACGTGCTGAAACCACACGTCGCCAAAGAGGGAGAGCCTGCCACCGACCAAGGACGTTGCTGGCGCAGCCAGATAGTCAAGAGGAGGCTGCCTTAGTGGCAGCGGCTCCTCCGTTCTTCTGAGGACGCGGCTTCGCGCGCCAGTTGGGTTTACGATCCTTGGCTGAGTTAGTGGACGAGGCTGAGGGCTTAGAGGACGACCAGTTAGAGGAACGAAAGGAACGAAACCTCGACTGGTTCCTGCCCTGGACAGGTTTCCTGGTTTTAGTTTGTGGCAAGGAAGTACTCTTCCCGCCAGTAGCTTCCTTAATAATTTCATCCAGTTGTTCACCGAACAGCCGGGACCCAGTAAAGGGGAGCCCAGCAAGGTACTTCTTAGAAGAAGCGTCTGCTTTCCACTCTCGAAGCCACAAAATCCTGCGGATCGCGAGAGAATTAGCGGAAGCCACCGCCGTGCGGTGAGAAGCCTCCAGAATGGCAGACATGGCGTAGGACGAAAAAGCCGAAGCCTGGGAAGTTAAGGCAACCATCTCGGGTATAGAGTCCCTGGCGAGGGAATGTATCTCCGCCAGAGAGGCAGAGACTGCCTTAAGAGCCCACACTGCTGCAAAAGACGGGGAGAACGAGGCTCCTGCCGCCTCATATACAGATTTGGCCAGAAGGTCAACCTGGCGGTCAGTGGGATCCTTAAGAGAGGTGCCATCGGCCACAGATACGACTGTCCGGGCTGAGATTCTAGACACCGGAGGGTCTACCTTTGGGGACTGAGCCCACTCCTTAACCACCTCTGGTGGAAAGGGAAAACGGTCATCAGAACTACGCTTTGGGAAGCGTTTGTCAGGACAGGCCCTGGGCTTGGTAACAGTGGCCTGAAAACTGGAGTGGTTAAAAAACGTACTCCTAGCTCTCTTAGGAGAGGTAAACTGGTGTATTTCTACCAGAGAGGCTTGTTCCTCTGACACTGGGGGATTGAGGTTCAGTACGGAGTTAATGGATGCAATCAAGTCACTAACATCCGCATCACCCTCAGATAAGTCAATGGGGTACATAGAGGTAGCGTCTGAGCCCACAGTAAAAGTATCCTCCTCGCCCTGCAATTCAGCTCGTGAATCAGAGCCGTGGGACGAGGAAGGAGAAGGGTTTCTGCGTCTCCGTTTAGGAGGACGGGGTCCTAAAACATGCTCTGAGAGCTCTGCAGAGCTCGGAGCAGCAGAGGCGCCCTGAGAAGGGGGCTGATTCATGGTCAGCAGAGTCCGGGACAGCTGTCCCATGGAGTCGGCAAAAGACTGGGAGATAGCTCTGGAAAAAGATGCTACCCAAGCCGGGGGTTCAGCCACCGGGGCCGGAGCAGCCGGAGGGACCCCTGAAGAGGCTCCAGGCTGAGGCACCACCATGTTAGAGCAGGCATCACAGTGTGGATAAGTGCTCGGTTCTTGCAGAATGAGCTTACATGCAGTGCATATAGCGTACAGCTTAGCAGACTTGCTCCTAGTGACAGACATGCTGCTGAGGTGGAGGCTCTGCAGTAAAGAATACACTCCTGTAGAATGACCCCCTGAGAGTGTATAATAAAGCCCACAACCAGAGGTTGTGGCTTACCAGACCGTGTGTGCCCTCCGGATTCCACAGCTCGGACCCCCAGTGAAGCGCTTTCCAGGATGCAGCAGCTGCAGCAGCCAGCGCCGATCAGTGTGAGAACGCTGATAAAATGGAGCTGGAGTGAGGAGGGGGGGCGGGGATTAGCCCAAGAGCGGGAAACCGGAGGGCCAAGGAGAGATACAGGGGAGGGAACATCTCCTCAGAGAGGAGTGTCCTCCCCTCTGCTGAACGGCCGGTGGGCGGAGCCACACTGTTCCCCTGCATGAATGACATGCAGGGGAAGCTGAAACCGAAACTAGGCCGCAACTGAAGCCGGGGCCTAGATTTTTACATGCGGCCGACGAGCAGGCACCCTCGGCGCGGTTCTCAGGAAAAACCCAGAGAACCGGCCGGAATTTACAGCAAAGTCAAAAGACACACTCTCCCCATAATAAATGTACCCGGGACCCCTGAGAAACGTCTCAATACTTAGCTTTTGAGACGCAGGGCCATGTCCCTGGGGGGGGGTTAAGCGCTCCGTCCGGCAGAATCCTGACAGGGCTGCGGATGGAGACCGGTCTCCTGCAAAGCAGAGAGGACCGTGATGGCTCCCACTTCAAGCCAGAGCCTCAGAGGATGGTGAAGGAGCGCGGCATGTGAAGGCTCCAGCCTTGTAAAGTCAACCTTAACAGCACCGCCGACACAGTGGGGTGAGAAGGGACATGCCGGGAGTCCAGACTGGACCCGCTTTTCTTCCATATCTTTGAAATCAAAAATCTTAAAAATTAAAAATCAGAGAATGCATGTGTGTGTGTGACCTCCTGAAACACAAAGCATTGAACTGGTTAGATTGTCATCCAGGGGGTGTATATAGCCCGGAGGGAGGAGCTACACGTTTGAGTGTAGTACTTTGTGTGTCCTCCGGAGGCAGAAGCTATACACCCATGGTCTGGGTCTCCCATAAGGAACGATGAAGAAAGTATCGTGATGTCTACACATTACATTGGAAGGAGCTTTTATGACATTTCATTCTAAATCCATGGTCATTTCCCTTTGCTGATATTGCAGCTTACACTCTTTTGGAAGGCTTTCTAACGAATTCTGAGGTATTTTTATGCAGACTTTGTTGATTTATCAGGTCAGCCACTGATGATGGACGAGAGGACCTGGTTTGCAATCTCTAGTTCAGGCCAAAAGGCGTTTGATGGGGTTGAGGTTAGGACTCTTTGAGGGCCAGTCAAGTTATTCAACACCAAACCAGGTCAGTTTTGCCATTCATGAAATGACTTGTGACAACATATTACAGCACCATGATCAGTGACCAGTAAGCTCTTTAGAATTTGTTATTGTTTCACAAATATTTGCAGAACAGATTGCATGTTTGAGGCTGGAATTTATATACCTGTGGCAGTGGGACCATATAAAAGACCTGAATTTAATGATTTAGAGTTGAGCACCAATACTTGTGTACGGTGTACATCAGATTGCTTTGACTATGGACAGGACATTTGTGGCGTAACAATCCCTGAGCATGAGGTTGTAATGACGCAGACATAGAACTTTTTCCCAGAATACTGTCATTTTTTTTCCTCTCCTACTGGGAGCCATAACTTTTTTAGTATTAGAAGCAAGAGGGCTTGCTATTTTTGCATGACACCATTTATTTTACCAAATAAGTGGAAATGGTGAAAAAAAAAACGCCAGTAATGTCACTTTAATTTTTTACTTGTTTGTAATAGCACTGGTCACTTTTTGGTTATCTGGTAGCGATCTTTTAACTTTTTCTAAGGGTACTTTCACACTTGCGTTATTTTCCTTCCGTTACAATCCGCCCTTTTGGGAAACAGCGGAATCCGTTAACGGATTCCGCTGTTTCCCATAGACTTGTATGGTTGACGGATTGTACCAAAAGGAGCTGCGTTGCTTCCGCTGGGCGACGCTCCGTTGCTTCCGCCCAGCGGGAGGAACGCAGCATGTAACGTTATTTTGAGCAGCGGAATCCTCTGGATTTCACTGCGCATGCTCTTTTTTTTTTTTTTTTTAAATCAAACTTTATTTTGGCTCGCGGTGGCCGAACGTTCAGCTGAGCGCCCGGCCGTCGGCAAGCGTCAGCGCTCAGCTGAATGACCGGCCACCAGCATGCCCGGCCGCCGGCAAGTCACAGCGCTCAGCTGAGCGCCCGCCCGCCGGCATGCCCGGGCGCCGGCAAGTGACAGCGATCAGCTGATCACCCGGCGGCCGGCTGCAGGGAGCGATCAGCTGATCACCCGGCGGCCGGGAGCGATCAGCTGATCACCCGGCAGCCGGCTGCAGGGAGCGATCAGCTGATCACCCGGCGGCCGGCTGCAGGGAGCGATCAGCTGATCACCCGGCGGCCGGGAGCGATCAGCTGATCACCCGGCAGCCGGCTGCAGGGAGCGATCAGCTGATCACCCGGCAGCCGGCTGCAGGGAGCGATCAGCTGATCACCCGGCGGCCGGCTGCAGGGAGCGATCAGCTGATCACCCGGCGGCCGGGAGCGATCAGCTGATCACCCGGCGGCCGGGAGCGATCAGCTGATCACCCGGCGGCCGGCTGCAGGGAGCGATCAGCTGATCACCCGGCGGCCGGCTACTGGGAGCAATCAGCTGATCACCCAGCGGCCGGCTGCAGGGAACGATCAGCTGATCGTTCACTATAGTCTGCCGCTGGTAAAACCGGGAAAAAAAAAAAAAAAAAAATCAAAACGAATTGCGTTGTTTTGCAGCATCCGTTGCATCCGTTGTGTCACTATATGCAACACATCCGTTGCATCCGTTACACAACGCAATGCAACGGATACCGTTCAACGCAAGTGTGAAAGTAGCCTAAGAGTCATGATTATGGGATGTCAAATTTATATATTTATTTTTTAATTTACTGCTCAAAAATTTTTTACAAAAACAATTTGGCTTCTGTCGCCATATTCTGCAAGTCATGTTTTGTTAAAAAAAAAAGGTGGGTGTAGAGTCAATATGCGATCATATTGATAGTGAGCCGTTACAGCAGACGAATGCCTTGACATCCATCCTGACTGTGGCCAAAATCAGGCACATACCTCTGGAGGGTATGCCGTCAGTGAGCACAAACACAGTGTGGACCTTGCCTTACAGTTGTCTCTGATCACACCAGTTTAACCTTTTCATGAATTAGGAGCATCTGACTCTTCATGCCCCCTAATTAGACCAGTGTGAACGCCATTCTAGATGAATCGCGACCAAAATATCTTAAAGTGTACCTCCAGTTCCAAATGAAAAACAGTTCCAATGCAAGACTTTGCTGTATACCGTATTTTTCGTTTTATAAGACGCACCAGATTATAAGATGCATCCCAAATTTGGAGGGAAAAAACCCCATATGGTGTCCGTTTTATAATTCGATGGTGTCTTACCAGGGAGGAGAGCGGCAGAGGAGCAGGGATCACAGGTGACAGGGGTGATACTGGAGTCCTTTGATGCTGTGAGTGGTACAGAGGGGACCCACTGCGGGCGCTGCTCTGTGTGGAGGATAAGGCACTGGCCATTATGAAGATGGCGGTGAGGGCCTCAAATAATGGTGGCCGGAGTCGTCGCATGTGACGCACAAACCGGGGCCGTGGGGCACTGTTACCAGGCCACGTTTCTGCTGCTGGGACGCCACGGTGGCAAGGCCCGGTTCCATGACCCCGGCGGTGTCATTTAATAAAGATGAAAGAGATGATGATGAATGATGGGGATGGTAGTTCGTGATGGCACCTGTGGTATTCGGCCAGAGATAGCCGACGCTGCGGATGGGACCCCGGGGTCAGTTGGTGATGTAGCTTTATTGGTATAGCTGTCCACAGGTAGAGCTGGGCCCTGGGGCGGATGGTGGTGGTAGTAGTCTATGATGGTGGTGGTTTGCAGAGCCGGAGGCGCAGGTGAATAACGGAGCGACACAGGAATGCAGTCTCAAGATGTTTACTCACTGTAGCAGGTTCCAAGGTAACACTACTAGCCAGTGATCGCCTTTAGAGTGCTGGGTATCACTGTGAAGGGCTCCAGCCGATCTCGGGTAGTTCGGAGGTCGAGTCCGGAGCAATTCTTTATTTGTCCCTTTCCTGGTCGCCTTCCTGTGCTTGCTTCTCCCTCCTGCTTTTGCGCCTTCGTACACAGAGCCCTGTGCCAGTGCCCGCGAGCCCTTTTGGGCGGTGTGAAGCTCTATCCCTTGGCCCTGTGAGGTCACCTTCCAGTGAACTCGTGTATGGATGTGGCCTATGTGCTTGCAGTCACCTCAGCCGTTGGTTTTACTAGCGGAGTACGTAGGTTCTTCTACTGTAGCCTAGGGACCAGTCCCCGATATGCGGCCAAGTTCCTCCACTTGGTTGCTGTATGTGGAACATGGCCACAGGTGGCTGGTGCACTTCCCGTGGTCCCTGGGACCCCTTCTGTCTGGCCCTGGGTCGAGGTGAACCAGCTCCAGACCAAAGGTCTCTTCACTCCTCTACTTCTCCTTCCCTCTCCACACTCACATTCCTGTTCCCACTTTACTACTGTTTTCCCACTCCTAAGACTCCACCCTTTCAGCCTGGCTTCAGGTACAGCACTCCCTTGCCATTTCTGATGAGGTGTTGCTGAATCAGGGTGTTGTGCTTTTGTGTGAACCAGTGGATGACCTCCTTCATACTCAAGATGGAATACCACACCTCTGGATGAGGTGCAGTACCTCTGTGGCGACTGAAGCCTCAGTGGTGCCACACATGCGCAGATGAAAGATTAAGCCGAGAGCTCCATCTGCGCATGCGCCGACTTTAGGCGCCATTATTTAAAGCGCTCACCGCCATATTCAGAATGGCCCGTGCCTCATTGCCTGCCGCACAGAGCCGAGACGCACAGAGCTGAGCAGCCCCACACAGAGCAGAGCCGCCGAGCCCCGCCTCATACCAACTCATTTGGTATCACAGAGTTCAGAAATGCCCAGTCTATCAAAATATAAAATGAACTAATATGATCGGTAGACGGCGTAGCCGTAAAAAAAAATTACAACCGGCAAAGTTAAGTTTTTTGGTCTTCGCAAATTTTGAGCAAAATGCAATACCAGGGAGTCAAAACGTAGCGTCTGCGCAAAAATGGTTCGGCTAAAAATGCAAACAAATAAGCTATCAGTGAGCCCCACATCCCGAAAAATGAGAACACTATAAGTTGCAGAAAATGGCGCTGAAAGTGCTCCAATTTTTTGGACAAATCTTTCTTTAACCCCTTATATAAAAGTAAACCTAAACATGTTTGGTATTAACGAACTCATACCAACCTGAAGTATCACACCCACCCATCAGTTTTACCATAAAGTGAACACGGTGAATAAAGCACCCCACAAACCATTGTCCAATCACACTTTTTTGGAATTTTTCCGCACGTGGACATTTTTTGCGGTTTTCCAGTACCATATATGTTAAAACTCATGGTTTCACTTAAAAGACCAATACGTCCCGCAAATAACAAGCCCTCTTATGGCAAGATTGACGGGAAAAATAAAAAAGTTACGACTCTCGGAAAAAGGGGAGCAAAAAACAAAAACGGAAAAATCGTCCAGGGGTTAGGGGGTTAAAGGTGGGAGTCCGTGAGCGCATCAGGGACATTGAGAAAACAAAGACTCTGCATGAGATGGAACACCTAAAATCCCTACCAAAACATTTCCAATTGTAAAGCAAATTAATTATAAAGGCCATAGATCAGAGGTTAGAGGTGGTAACCTATTTAAGGCCCTTGCGCAACTTGAGTCACTTTATTTATAGATTGGACACAAGGACTCCTATTGGGCTCAATGAGAGCTTTCTTTAATTGGGTATTTTTATGTGGTGTGAGAATGGGACTGTTTGTGTTAAAATTATTTTTAATAGTTTTTTTATCCATAATTTAGAGATCTGTATATGCTAAAACCATACCTGTGGTGGTCTGCAAATTTTGAGGTACTTCACTCGACCTGCTCAGTGACTTAGATGTTGACTTTGATTGGGTATTTTCCCTGAATGAAGTGCCTATGAGAAAATAAGAAAAAAGATTATTATCTAAGAAAAGTGGAGAAAAACATTGTACAACAATTTAATTATAGTTTGGATACAACTAATATTTACTACATTTACTCAATAATTTAGTTTTTTGCATTTCTTGATTTTGCTTGCCTTATGGCATGTCATTTTTAATTTTGAATATCATATTTCTGTTTACACAACTACATAAACACCATGTACTTTTTTGTTTGTCTATTGATTAGTGATGGACAGACCCGGACTGTAAAATTTAGGATCCGAGCGATTTTAAAAATACCCGAGTACCGGACCCGGGCCTGAAGTTCTCAGGGAACTCCGGATAATGATCCGGAACCTTTGGAAATAAAAAATAAATAAAGGGAAATTAAATAAAATAAGATTAAAGCAGGCGCGTTATAACAATAGCAGCCCACAGCCACCCAGGATTGTCACATCCATTATATTTGACAATCCTGGCACTTTACCCGGCTCTTCCCGATTGCACTGGTGCGGTGGCAATCAGGCTAATAAGGGGTTAATAACAGCTCACAGCTGCCACTAAGCTCTAGATTAGTAATGGCAGGGTCTATGAAAACCCTACCCCCATCACTAATCTGGAAGTGAAAAGAAATAAACACAAACACAAAATAAGATAAAAACAATACCCTATTTCACTCCTTTATTAACCCCAAAAACACGCAGGTCTGTGGAAATCCACACGAGGGCCCATGACTATTCCAATTGCCTTTCTACACCGCCATAGGAGGCCCCGTAACGCTATCATAGGAAGCCGATGGTTGCCATGGTAGCACAGGGTTATGTGATGACTCCTGTCGCTATCATGACTCACATCCTGTTACAGCCGGCTGGCTTTAAAAGGACAGCAGCATTTCAGCTGATCAGAGCTCTGCCGCTCTGATCAGCAGAAATGAACAAGCGATCAGACGGCTAATCCTTACCCCTAGAGAAACTATTAAAATAAAAAAAGTAAAAAAAAAGTTTTATAGAATTAAAAAAACAACTAAAAGTTTAAATCATTCTCCATTCGCCCCACTAAAAATCAAAGGGTTAAAAAAGTAAAAAATATACACTCATTTGGTATCGCAGAGTTCAGAAATGCCCAGTCTATCAAAATATAAAATGAATCAATTAGATCGGTAGATGGCGTAGCCGTAAAAAAAAATCCAACTGGCAAAGTTACGTTTTTTGGTCTTTGCAAATTTTCAGCAAAATGCAATACCAAGGAGTCAAAACGTAGCATCTGCGCAAAAATGGTACAGCTACAAATGCAAACAAATAAGCCATCAGTGAGCCCCATATCCCGAAAAATGAGAACACTACAAGTTGCAGAAAGTGCTCCAATTTTTTGGACAAACCTTTTTTTAACCCCTTACATAAAAGTAAACCTAAACATGTTTGGTATCAATGAACTCATACCAACCTGAAGTATCACACCCACCCATCAGTTTTACCATACAGTGAACACGGTGAATAAAGTACCCCATAAACCATTGTCCAATCACACTTTTTTGTAATTTTTCCGCACGTGGAAATTTTGTGCTGTTTTCCAGTACCATATATGGTAAAACTCATGATTTCACTTAAAAGACCAATACGTCCTGCAAAAAACAAGCCTTCTTATAGCAAGATTGACGGGAAAAATAAAAAAGCTACGACTCTCGGAAAGAAGGGAATTTTGTTTACTTACCGTAAATTCCTTTTCTTCTAGCTCCTATTGGGAGACCCAGACAATTGGGTGTATAGCTTCTGCCTCCGGAGGCCACACAAAGTATTACACTTTAAAAAGTGTAACCCCTCCCCTCTGCCTATACACCCTCCCGTGCATCACGGGCTCCTCAGTTTTGGTGCAAAAGCAGGAAGGAGAAAACTTATAAATTGGTCTAAGGTAAATTCAATCCGAAGGATGTTCGGAGAACTGAAAACCATGAACCAAAAGAACAATTCAACATGAACAACATGTGTACACAAAAGAACAAACAGCCCGAAGGGAACAGGGGCGGGTGCTGGGTCTCCCAATAGGAGCTAGAAGAAAAGGAATTTACGGTAAGTAAACAAAATTCCCTTCTTCTTTGTCGCTCCATTGGGAGACCCAGACAATTGGGACGTCCAAAAGCAGTCCCTGGGTGGGTAAAAGAATACCTCGATAAAAAGAGCCGAAAACGACCCCCTCTTACAGGTGGGCAACCGCCGCCTGAAGCACTCGCCTACCTAGACTGGCGTCTGCCGAAGCATAGGTATGCACCTGATAGTGTTTCGTGAAAGTGTGCAGACTAGACCAGGTAGCTGCCTGACACACCTGCTGAGCCGTAGCCCGGTGCCGCAATGCCCAGGACGCACCCACGGCTCTGGTAGAATGGGCTTTCAGCCCCAAAGGAAGCGGAAGCCCAGAAGAACGGTAGACTTCAAGAATCGGTTCCTTGATCCACCGAGCCAAGGTTGACTTGGAAGCCTGCGAACCCTTACGCTGGCCAGCGACAAGGACAAAGAGCGCATCCGAACGGCGCAGGGGCGCCGTGCGAGACACGTAGAGCCGGAGAGCTCTCACCAGATCTAACGAGTGCAAATCCTTTTCACATTGGTGAACTGGATGAGGGCAAAATGAAGGTAAGGAGATATCCTGATTGAGATGAAAAGGGGATACTACCTTAGGGAGAAATTCCGGGACCGGATGCAGAACCACCTTATCCTGGTGAAAAACCAGGAAGGGGGCTTTGCATGACAGCGCTGCCAGCTCCGACACTCTACGGAGCGATGTAACTGCCACTAGAAATGACACCTTCTGCGAAAGACGTGATAAAGAGACATCCCGCAGCGGCTCGAAAGGTGGTTACTGAAGAGCCGTTAGCACCCTGTTAAGATCCCAGGGTTCCAGCGGACGCTTGTAAGGTGGGACTATGTGGCAAACTCCCTGCAGGAACGTGCGGACCTGCGGAAGCCTGGCTAGACGCTTTTGAAAAAATACGGATAGCGCCGATACTTGTCCCTTGAGAGAGCCGAGAGACAAACCCTTGTCCATTCCGGATTGAAGGAATGAAAGAAAAGTGGGTAAGGCAAAGGGCCAGGGAGAAAAACCCTTATCAGAGCACCAGGATAAGAAGATCCTCCAAGACCTGTGATAGATCTTGGCGGACGTTGGTTTCCTGGCCTGTCTCATAGTGGCAATGACATCTTGAGATAACCCTGAGGACGCTAGGAGCCAGGACTCAATGGCCACACAGTCAGGTTGAGGGCCGCAGAATTCAGATGGAAAAACGGTCCTTGAGACAGCAAGTCTGGGCGGTCTGGGAGCGCCCACGGTTGACCCACCGTGAGATGCCACAGATCCGGGTACCACGACCGCCTCGGCCAATCTGGGGCGACGAGAATGGCGCGACGACATTGCGCAGCACTCTGGGCAGCATCGCCAGAGGAGGAAATACATAGGGCAGTCGAAACTGCGACCAATCCTGAACTAATGCGTCCGCCGCCAGAGCTCTGTGATCTTGAGACCGGGCCATGAATGCCGGGACTTTGTTGTTGTGCCGTGACGCCATGAGATCGACGTCCGGCGTTCCCCAGCGGCGACAGATCTCTCGAAACACGTCTGGGTGAAGAGACCATTCCCCCGCGTCCATGCCCTGTCGGCTGAGAAAATCTGCTTCCCAGTTTTCTACGCCCGGGATGTGAACTGCGGAGATGGTGGAAGCTGTGGCTTCCACCCACTGCAGAATTCGTCGGACTTCCTGGAAGGCTTGACGACTGCGAGTGCCGCCTTGGTGGTTGATGTATGCGACGGCAGTGGCGTTGTCCGACTGGATCCGGATCTGCCTGCCCTCCAGCCACCGATGAAAGGCCAATAGGGCTAGATACACTGCCCTTATCTCCAGAATATTGATCTGAAGGGATGACTCTATCGGAGTCCAGGTTCCCTGAGCCCTGTGGTGGAGAAAAACCGCCCCCCACCCTGACAGGCTCGCGTCCGTCGTGACCACAGCCCAGGTGGGGGGTAGGAAGGATTTTCCCTGCGATAGAGAGTTGGGAAGGAGCCACCACTGAAGTGACGTCTTGGTTGCAAGGGAAAGAGAGACGTTCCTGTCGAGTGAAGTCGACCTCCTGTCCCATTTGCGAAGAATGTCCCACTGGAGTGGCCGCAGATGGAATTGCGCGAAGGGCACTGCCTCCATCGCTGCCACCATCTTCCCCAGGAAGTGCATGAGGCGCCTCAAGGGGTGTGACTGACCCCGAAGAAGAGATTGCACCCCTGCCTGCAGCGAAAGCTGCTTGTCCAGCGGTAGCATGACTACTGCTGACTGAGTATGAAACTCCATCCCAAGGTACGTCAGTGATTGGGTCGGTGTCAACTTGGATTTTGGGAAGTTGATGATCCACCCGAACTGCTGGAGAGTCGCCAGAGCGACGGAAAGGCTGTTTTCACATGCCATCTGAGAGGGTGCCCTGACCAGAAGATCGTCTAAGTAGGGAATCACCGAGTGGCCCTGAGAGTGTAGGACCGCCACAACAGATGCCATGACCTTGGTGAACACCCGTGGGGCTGTCGCCAGGCCGAAAGGCAATGCCACGAACTGAAGGTGTTCGTCCCCGATGGCGAAACGCAAAAAGCGTTGATGTTCGGGTGCGATCGGCGCATGGAGATAAGCATCCTTGATGTCGATCGATGCTAGGAAGTCTCCTTGTGACATCGAAGCGATGACAGAGCGGAGAGACTCCATCCGAAACCGTCTGGTGCTCACATGTCTGTTGAACAGTTTGAGGTCCAGAACGGGACGGAACGAGCCGTCCTTCTTTGGCACCACAAACAAGTTGGAGTAAAAGCCGCGACCATGTTCCTGAAGGGGAACAGGGATCACAACTCCTTCTGTCTTCAGAGCGTTCACCGCCTGAAAAAGTGCATCGGCTCGCTCGGGGGGGCGGAGATGTTCTGAAGAAACGAGTCGGGGGACGAGAGCTGAACTCTATCCTGTAACCGTGAGACAGAATGTCTCTCACCCATCGGTCTTGAACATGTGGCCACCAGGTGTCGCAAAAGCAGGAGAGCCTGCCTCCGACCGAGGATGCGGTTCGGGGATGCCGAGAGTCATGAGGAGGCCGCCTTGGAAGCAGTGCCTCCTGCGGCCTTTTGGGGGCGTGACTTGGACCGCCACGCATAGGAGTTCCTCTGGCCTTTCTCCAGCCTGCTGGACGAAGAGGATTGGGGCTTGTCATTTTTAATTTTGAATATCATATTTCTGTTTACACAACTACATAAACACCATGCACTTTTTTGTTTGTCTATTGATTAGTGATGGACAGACCCGGACTGTAAAATTTAGGATCCGAGCAATTTTAAAAATACCCGAGTACCGGACCCGGGCCTGGAGTTCTCAGGGAACTCCGGATAAAGATCCGGAACCTTTGGAAATAAAAAATAAATAAAGGAAAATTAAATAAAATAAGATTAAAGCAGGCGCGTTATAACAATAGCAGCCCACAGCCACCCAGGATTGTCACATCCATTATATGTGACAATCCTGGCACTTTACCCGACTCTTCCCGATTGCACTGGTGCGGTGGCAATCAGGCTAATAAGGGGTTAATAACAGCTCACAGCTGCCACTAAGCTCTGGATTAGTAATAGCAGGGTCTATGAAAACCCTACCCCCATTACTAATCTGGAAGTGAAAATAAATAAACACAAACACAAAATAAGATAAAAACAATACCCTATTTCACTCCTTTATTAATTTGTGTTTATTTCTTTTCACTTCCAGATTAGTAATGGGGGTAGGGTTTTCATAGACCCTGCCATTACTAATCTAGAGCTTAGTGGCAGCTGTGAGCTGTTATTAACCCCTTATTAGCCTGATTGCCACCGCACCAGTGCAATCGGGAAGAGCCGGGTAAAGTGCCAGGATTGTCACATATAATGGATGTGACAATCCTGGGTGGCTGTGGGCTGCTATTGCTATAACGCGCCTGCTTTAATCTTATTTTATTTAATTTTCCTTTATTTATTTTTTATTTCCAAAGGTTCCGGATCATTATCCGGAGTTCCCTGAGAACTCCAGGCCCGGGTCCGGTACTCGGGTATTTTTAAAATCGCTCGGATCCTAAATTTTACAGTCCGGGTCTGTCCATCACTAATCAATAGAGAAACAAAAAAGTGCATGGTGTTTATGTAGTTGTGTAAACAGAAATATGATATTCAAAATTAAAAATGACATGCCATAAGGCAAGCAAAATCAAGAAATGCAAGAAACTAAATTATTGAGTAAATGTATTAAATATTAGTTGTATCCAAACTATAATTAAATTGTTGTACAATGTTGTTCTCCACTTTTCTTAGATAATAATCTTTTTTCTTATTTTCTCATAGGCACTTCATTCAGGGAAAAGACCCAATCAAAATCAACATCTAAGTTACTGAGCGGGTCGCGTGAAGTACCTCAAAATTTGCAGACCACCACAGGTATGGTTTTAGCATACACAGACCTCTAAATTATGGATAAAAAAACTATTAAAAATAATTTTAACACAAACAGTCCCATTCTCACACCACATAAAAATACCCAATTAAAGAAAGCAGCCAAAGCTCTCATTGAGCCCAATAGGAGTCCTTGTGTCCAATCTATAAATAAAGTGACTCAAGTTGCGCAAGGGCCTTAAATAGGTTACCACCTCTAACCTCTGATCTATGGCCTTTATAATGAATTTGCTTGAGTCAGATTTATGGTACAATTGGAAATGTTTTGGTAGGGATTTTAGGTGTTCCGTCTCATGCAGAGTCTTTGTTTTCTCAATGTCCCTGATGTGCTCACGGACTCACACCTTTAACCCCCTAACCCCTGGACGATTTTTCCGTTTTTGTTTTTTGCTCCCCTTTTTCCGAGAGTCGTAACTTTTTTATTTTTCCCGTCAATCTTGCCATAAGAGGGCTTATTTTTTGCGGGACGTATTGGTCTTTTAAGTGAAACCATGAGTTTTACCATATATGCAACTGGAAAACAGCAAAAAATTTCCACGTGCGGAAAAATTACAAAAAAGTGTGATTGGACAATGGTTTATGGGGTACTTTATTCACCGTGTTCACTTTATGGTAAAACTGATGGGTGGGTGTGATACTTCAGGTTGGTATGAGTTCGTTGATACTAAACATGTTTAGGTTTACTTTTATCTAAGGGGTTAAAAAAAGGTTTGTCCAAAAAATTGGAGCACTTTCAGCGCCATTTTCTGCAACTTGTAGTGTTCTCATTTTTTGGGATATGGGGCTCACTGATGGCTTATTTGTTTGCATTTTTAGCTGAACGATTTTTGCGCAGATGCTACGTTTTGACTCCCTGGTATTGCATCTTGCTCAAAATTTGCGAAGACGAAAAAACTTAACTTTGCCGGTTGGAATTTTTTTTGTACCGATTATATTAATTCATTTTAGATTTTGATAGACTGGGCATTTCTGAACTCTGTGATACCAAATGAGTGTATATTTATTATTTTTTTAACCCTTTGATTTTTAGTGGGGCGAATGGGGAGTGATTTAAATTTTTAGTTGTTTTTTTTAATTCTTTAAAACTTTGTTTTAAACTTTTTTTATTTTAATAGTCCCCCTAGGGGTAAGGATTAGCTGTCTGATCGCTTGTTCATTTCTGCTGATCAGAGCGGCAGAGCTCTGATCAGCTGAAATGCTGCTGTCCTGTTACAACCAGCCGGCTGTAACAGGATGTGAGTCATGATAGCGACATGAGTTATGACATAACCCTGTGCTACCATGGCAACCATCGGTTTCCCGTGATCGCGTCACGGGGACTCCGATAGCGTAGAGGAAAGGAAATTTCCCTGCCATGGCCATTTACATTGCGCTGTCAGTAATTGACAGCGCGGTCTAAAAGATTAAAAGGCATGGGTGAATCGTGGATCCACCCTTGCTTGTAAGCTACACATGTCTGCTGTTCAGATCAGCATATATGTGCGGAAATCGGTGCCGGATTACTGCAGCAGCAGCCGACGATGATTACACCGCCATTATCTACGATGTACCCAGTACGTCCAATGTCTGTAAGAGGTTAAGTCCCTTGTGGTCATTCCTATGTAGATTTTCTGGCATGGATACTGGGCGTAATAAATCACGCCCTTAGAAGCACAAATATGTTGGTGATTTATTGTGCAAGTTTGTGTTCCTTCCGATTTTTTAATGGGAATCTGTCACCAGATTTGGGGACTACAAGCTGTGTCCAATACCACTGAGTTCTTATATACAGCATTCCAAAATACTGTATATAAGAGCCTAGGCCGCTCTGTAAAACGGAAAAAGTACTTTTATAATACTCACCTAGGGTGGGTCCAGTCCAATGGGTGTCGCAGCTCTCCAGTGCGGTGCCTCCTCTTTCAGGTCTGACGCATCCTCTCTGCTGCGATCTTCGGCCTCCTTCTTCCCAGTACAGTGTGGATGATGTGTCTACGTCATCCACACGAGCCGACATTGCGGTCCTGCGCAGGCGCATTCATCTGCCCTGCTGATGAAAGTACTGTAATGTGCAGGCGCGAGGAAAGATTAACCCCTTCACGACCGGCCGACTTTACACTTTTCGGTATTTGTGGGGGGTTTGCCATTCTTCTGACAGACGTAACTTTTTTATTTTTCAGTCAATATGGTCATGTGAGGGCTAATTTTTTGCAGAATGAGCTGTAATTTTAAATGAAACTGTGAGTTTTACCATGCAGTGTACTGTAAAATGGCAAAAAAAATCCAAATGTGGAGAAATTGCAAAAAAAAGTGTGATTGCTCTATTGTTTTTGAGACATTTTATTCACTGTGTTCACTATATGGTAAACCTGATGTGCTGCTGTGATGCCTGAGGTTACTGCAAGTTTGTAGACACCAAACATGAATAGGTTTACTTTAATCTAAGGGGTTAAAAAAATTATCAGAAGTTTGTCCGAAAAAAGTGACAGACGTTTTGCGCCATTTTCTGAGACCCATAGCGTTCTCATTTTTTTAAATCTATGGCTCAGTGATGGCTTTTTTTAGTATCTCGAGCTGACGTTTTTAACAGGATCATTTTTGCGCAGATGCTATGTGTTCATTGCCTGTTATTGCATTTTGCTTAAGATTTGTGGCAACCAAAAAGCGTAATTTTGGCATTTGGAATTTTTTTGCTGCTACGCCGTTTAAAAATCAGAACAAATGATTTTATATTTTGATAGATCGGGCTGAAGACAGCGATACCAAATGTGTGAATATTTTTTTTTAACCCTTTATTTTTCAGTGGGGCAAAAGAGGGATGATTTAAACTTTTAGGTGTTTTTACTTTTTTTTTTACTTTTTCAAAACTTTTTCTTACATTTTTTTTTAAATTTGACTAGTACCCCTAGGGGGCTATTAGGATCAGCTGTCTGATCACTCATTTATTTATCCCAATCAGAGCAGCACAATTTAGACTGGGAGAAATTATCATCTCTTGTAACAGCCAGTATTTGGCTTTTTCTTACAGGACCTGAGTCATGTGAGCTACTGGAGTCATCACATGACCCTGTGCTATCATGATAGCCACCAGATCGTTAAGGGGTTAAAGATCTCTTACGCATATGCACTACAATACATGGATCTGCTTTGAGCAGGGCAGATCAAAGTGCGCCTGCGCAGGACCTCAATGCCAGCTAGTGAGCATGATGTACGACGCGTCATGCACATGGGCCTCAGAAGAAGGAGGATGGCGATCGCCGCAGAGAGGAAATGCCGGACTAGAGAGAGGAGGCAATGGGTTTGAGATAATGATCAATAACTTTGCTAGCTATTTCATCATCAGCTGACGGTCTCCTTTTTTTCTCAGCCCCAGATCCCCTTGAGTGGAGCCCCAAAAATTGGTCTGTGCGATTTCTTCCTGTAAGCTCCCAAAGTAAGTCTGCCATCTTGTCTTTCTTCTTCCTGCTCCAGCTGTAAGGCTACTTTCACATTTGACAGGATGCAAACCGCATATGACTGGATCCTGTGGATTGAATGTGCAACGCATGCAACCGCAATTGTTATTTTATTGTATGCTTCTACTTCTACTTGTGATGGATGAAGGGGAACACAGAATTTATCGGCTGGCACTGGAGTCAGCTGATCGGGAATAAGCTGAACTCCTGATCTCACAGTCCGCACACGCTGTGATGGATGCAGGTTAACAGCAATCACTGCCTGCTGCCGATCACGTGTGACCATGTTCGGGCTGTGTGGTCATGAGTTCAGCTGAGTTCAGATCAGCTGACTCCAGTGTTGCCCGATTACTTGTTCTGTGTCCCCCTGCATCTATCGCAGAGTGTTCGGGCTGGAGTTCAACAGAGTTCAGATCAGCTGACTCCAGTGTCGGCCGAATTCAGCTGACCTCACAGGCAGCACACGCTGCGATGGATGCAGGGGGACCCAGAACAAGTAATCGGCCAACACTGGAGTCAGCTGATCAGATTACTTGATCTGCTGGCTGTATGGTTAGAAGTAGGGATGAGTGAGCACTAAAATGCTCGGGTTCTCGGTAGCCCATGAGTATTTTTTTTTTAAATTCATTAAAAAATAAACAAAAACCCCAAACACATAACCCTAACTCTAGGGTTAGGGGGTAAAAAAAATAAAATGTGTGGACTCCCGCTGCATTTTCTATTGCTAAGGTAACCCAAGCAGCTACTGGCTGCTAACCCCCACTGCTTATATGACCTAAATATAAATATATATATATATAAAGCCTGAGATTGCTAATGTCAGGCCAAGTTTGACCCGGCCATTAAGAATCTCCAATAAAGGGTTAAAAAAAAGACATCACACAGAAAAAATACTTTATTAGAAAAAAATACACAGACACTTTATTGGAAATAAATACACAGACACACTTAGGGACTCCATCTTTATTACTCCTTCTCACCCCTTCACGATCCTGGTCTTCTGTCTGAGAGAGAGGGAGATTTCTGTATTGACCATGCCAAGCTGCTTTCTGGGCATGCTCAGTACAAAAAACAGGATTCTGTCTATCAGGATCCGGCGACTTCCGGTACAGCAGGATCGGGGTCATTGAAATACATTGCAGGTACCACTGCATGTACTAATACAGATGGCCACCTGGTGGCGCTATAACAACACAAAAATCTAATATCACCCATGTAACGCAGCCTAAGCCTCAAAGGCTACCATTACTATTACCGATAGAGCTAACAGCCATGAATCATCGTGATCCGGACTCACCTATAAAGTGCACTTATAACTGGATGTTTTGAGTAGCCCTGACACGCGGTTCTCACCTGGCTTCCTCGCTTGAGGAAAGTGTAATGTGTATGTTTTATTATGTGGTGTCTTGGGTGAGATCGTCGCTGTTTGGGCGCGTGCAGGGGGTGGGACGCCGCACATAGAGTCCGCCTCATCCAGTCATTCCAGGGGAAGCGTGGATCTGAAGAATACTTCCACTAACGTCAGTTAACCCATGCATCCGTCTAAGGAAGCTCCCTTGGTGGGGACTCATGCTGAGGCAGCCCCGCACATGCGCACCCAACGAGACCATATCTACTACTGGCAAGTGAAAGGGCACGACCAGGGTGGTAAGAAAATCATCCAAACATAAGGAGAATCAGCCTTAGCCTAAAGAATATGACCATGTATAGTCCTTAAAAGATTTTCTAATGTCCCTATATCATGCAGAGACAAAATTCATATAGTAATATGTGTATATATATATACCCCTAGATTCTAAATGGACCTTGCGATACCACAAATTTTCAATCCTGTGGGACCACAGTCATGGCGCAGCTTGAAATGTCTCTGGATCATCCTCAGGGAATCAAGATCCACAACATCACACACCGCAATTATGTCCCTAACATGTTCCCTCGTGCGGACGCGTTGTTCCCTTGATGTTAACCCAATATAAATTAGGCTACAGCCACATACTGCATAATAGATAACGTGACTTTTACTGCATGATTTGTAACTTTTTATTTTATACTCTTTAGGTCCATCCCAAGCTGACAACATCTCTGGGCAGACAAAAGGAAAACAACCAAATTTGGGACTCCCTTTCTCAATGCGAGATACCACCCTAGGTACGTAATGGTTCTTCACCAGCATATCCTTTAGGCTTTTCCCCCTTCTAACAGGTAAGAGTGGGCGATGAGTAAAACGTCGTTCAAACTCTAGTCGGTCTTCAGTAACGACCAGTGTTTGTTCAAGATCTGCCTGATCGCCCCCCTCTGACTGTTAACTTGGAGATGAAATGTATCTGTGAGGAAAAAGATTCTTCCCTCTTACTTGTTGATAATAATTGTACCCGTGGAGTACCCTTTTCTGTCTGGTACCCCATTTTTATATTATAGTCCAGAAAAACAATTGCCTCCCGATCTGCCTTATAGGTTAGTTTGATGTTATATGGGTTATTGTTCAACCAAGTCATGAAGCTCTGCAGTTCAGGACCGGTACCCCTCCAGATAATAAAGATGTCATCTATCTTACCACCTAGTGTAAAATTAATAGATTAGGGATAAGCCAAATGGACGACAATGTTTTAATTTTGTTACATACATTTTTCCTTCTGAGTCTTCTGATACCATACCAAAAAAATATTCAATGCACATGATTCAAAAGATAGATTTTCAGCGTAGTTTCTCCTTGATGAAAAATTAACCTTGAAATGGTAGCCTCATTTTAACCAAAACCTGGTATTAATAATTGGACAAATTGAAGAAGGACATGGCATTTGATTTACGAGTAATGCAACAACCTTTTCCCAGTTGATCAGTTTTAGACATCCTTAAAATTATCATTAGTGATGACTAGATATGGGCGAATGCTAAAATATTCGGGTTCGGATTGTTCAAATCCAATAATTTCTACATTTGTGTATTCATACCGAATAACGAACCCAATCCAAGTCAATGGGAAACTCGAATAATTTTCCAGAGGACGTTGGAAATAGGCCTGCGAGGGCTGTAAAAATATTGCAATGGATGGAAAATTGTTGAAACTGAATGGCAACAGCATGCGGAAGATGCCTGAATGTATTTCTGACTCACATTTTATTTCTGGGAGTAATTTTGCCAAAGTATTACGCCACTTTTATGGATAGTAGTGGTCACTCAGTTCAATGAGGTCAGGTTACCTGCGATCATAGGTGGATGACAATGGGCAGCTCCAGCTGTGACCGCAAATAACCTAAGTTACGTCACCACACATCGCTGCGACTCATTCTCTGCCTTAAGATCACAGCGGGTGGTCATATTCTATGCCCACGCACTGTCACTTCAGATGTAGCAGAGCTGGAATCGTTATGGGACCTCGTGTGGATTACATCAGACCTGGGAGTTTTTGGGGTTAATAAAGGAGTGAAAGAGGGTGTTGTTTTTATCTTATTTTGTGTTTGTGTTTATTTATTTTCACTTACAGATTAGTAATGGGGGTAGGGTTTTCATAGACCCTGCCATTGCTAATCTAGGGCTTAGTGGCAGATGTGAGCTGTTATTAACCCCTTATTAGCCTGATTGCCACCGCACCAGGGGAATCGGGAAGAATCGGGTAGAGTGCCAGGATTGTCACATCTAATGGATGTGACAATCCTGAGTGGCTGTGGGCTGCTATTGTTATAACGCGCCTGCTTTATTCTTATTTTCTTTATTTTTCCTTTTTTTATTTTTTATTTCCAAAGGTTCCGGATCTTTATCCGGAGTTCCCTGAGAACTCCAGGCCCGGGTCCAGTACTCGGGTATTTTTAAAACCTCTCGGATTCTAAATTTTACAGTCTGGGTCTGTCCATCACTAATCAATAGACAAACAAAAAAGTGCATAGTGTTCATGTTGTTGTGTAAACAGAAATATTATATGCAAAATTAAAAATGACATGCCATAAGGCAAGCAAAATCAAGAAATGCAAAAAACTAAATTATTGAGTAAATGTATTAAATATTAGTTGTATCCTAACTATAATTAAATTGTTGTACAATGTTTTTCTCCACTTTTCTTAGATAATAATCGTTTTTCTTATTTTCTCATAGGCACTTCATTCAGGGAAAAGACCCAATCAAAGTCAACATCTAAGTCACTGAGCGGGTCGCGTGAAGTACCTCAAAATTTGCAGACCACCTCAGGTATGGTTTTAGCATATACAGATCTCTAAATTATGGATAAAAAGAAAAAGAAACAATTAAAAAATAATTTAACACAAACAGTCCCATTCTCACACCACATAAAAATACCCAATTAAAGAAAGCAGTCAAAGCTCTCATTGAGCCCAATAGTAGTCCTTGTGTCCAATCTATAAATCCAATGACTCAAGTTGCGCAAGGGCCTTAAATAGGTTACCACCTCTAACCTCTGATCTATGGCCTTTATAATTAAAGGGGTTATCCGGCTTATTTTGACTTTTCTTCATTATTACCCTATTGGGCTACATTGGGGCAGGTAAGTAGCTAGTGATCTCTTACCTGCCCTGCTGTCAGCCTTTCTCCCCCGGCTCAGAGCGGTCATGTGATCGCTCCTGCCGCGATTTTGCTGCTTCCGGTCATTTCATGTCAACATGGGCAGGACCATGTTGACATGCAAATCTAGAACAGAATGTTGCCGCCCTGCTGGGCGAGTACAGTGCGTGGAGTCCCCGCACCTCTTCCCTGCACCCTCCCACACATTCCTCCGCACCCCGTACTCTCCCCGCCCACGGTGTCAACGCCAGCACCAGGCCCCCTGCTCAGGACAGCAGGAGTGCCCGTGCAGTCTGTGTCCCGCTCCAGCCCCGCGGCTGCCTTCATTGCAGGCTCAGCAGCCTCTCACATTGCAGTCCAATGGGGACAGTGTTGCCAATGTATGTAAAGCGCTGTGGAATTAATAGCGCTATATAAATGAATAAATATTATATATTATTATTATATGTAGGCCATTATACATTTTTGATTGCTATAGGGGCACCACTGGAGGGCTGTGTGGGTAACAGTTAGGCCTTGTATGCACACTGCGTTTTTTGAGTGCAGTTTTGGTAACAAAACTTCCTGCATTTCCTTCCCAGAAAAGTCTATGTGATTTCAGTTTTTCTGTTCACACTTTGCAGCTTTTTTTTGGCTGCATCTTTGTGGTGACCACAAAGATGCAGCATGTCAATTCTTACTGAATTTTTTCCTGCGTTTTTTGAGCTCTTCCAATCAATAGATGACTTAAAAAACACACTGAGCAAAAACGCAGTAAAACGTGGCAAATAATACATGCCGAGAGTGCGTTTTTTTGGGCCTAAAAACATGAATCTTTGTGGTCACCACAAAGATGCAGCGTGCGCACATAGCCTTATTCTGTTTAAAGGCCTATATGGTAGCCATTATACTATTTGGAAGGCTATGTGGGGCCCATTATACTGTGTGCAGACCGTTATAGAATATAAAGGGGCCATTCTACTGTATGAAGGGCTGTGTTGGGGCCATCGTACTGTGTTGGGGTTGTTGTGGGTGTATTATGCTTTGCTGGGTGGGAGGTGATGTAGAATCATCAAACTGTGCGTGGAGGGTACTGTGCAGGAATTCACTTTGGGTGTATCATACAGTGTTTGGGGGGCACTTTTGTTGGGATCATACTTTATGGGGGTCATGAAAGGGATTTCCTAATGTGTGGAAACACTAACGGGCAGCAATTTGCCATGTGCGCATGCTGCATCTTTGTGGAGACCACAAAGATGCACGGTTTTGGTCCCAAAAAACATACCCCTGGCGTGCATTTTTTTGCGTTTTTGCCCAGTGTATTTTTAAAGTCAATTCTATTGACTGGAAGGGCTCAAAAACACAGAAAGAATTGATATGCTGCATCTGTAGTCACCACAAAAACGCAGCAAAAAAAAAAAAAAGCTGCAATGTGCGCTTTGGTGCATACCGATGGGTTGTGTGGGTATGCTGGGAGTTGTTGTTCTACTTCAGAAAGGGAGCGTGAGGTTGCAGGTTGTTGTATTGTTATACCAGTGGGGTTGTCATTTGGATCTGCTGCTTTTCAGTGTTCCTACTGAGTCTTGTAGGATATACTCCGCGGCTGCCTTCATTGCAGGCTCAGCAGCCTCTCACATTGCAGCGCAGGCAGCCGCGGGGATAACGAGCGCTGCCATCAGGATGTTAGATGACATCATTGCCTGCTGTGACAATCTTCGCTTCACTCCTGTCAGCGCTGTCACTGGCTTCTATGCCGCTGCGTTCTCACGTCACTAGCGGTGACGTCTCGGGCGATAATGCTGAGAACGCGGCGGGCATAGAAGTCAGGGACAGCGCTGACAGGAGTGAAGCGAAGATCGTCACCGCAGGTAATGATTTCATTTAACCTCCTGACAGCAGCGCTCGGCATCCCCTGCAGTGACCTGGGCTATTGATGTTAGCTCAGGTCACTGCATTACTCTCCCAGCCAATGAGGAACATTCTGTTCTTCATTGACTGGGACATTGACTATGGTATGGATTGTCATGGGACCCCCTTATTGGATTATGCTGGACCTGGATTTGTTTTTCTTTTGAATAAATTGGTGAATGAGGGAATGTTTTGAGGAGTGTATTTTCAAATAAAACTTTTTTTTTTGTTGTCTATTTTTTTTTATTACTGACTGGGTTTCTGATGTCGGATATCTGATAGACGCGTGACATCACTAATCTCAGTGCTTGATGCCAGGTGACATTACACATTTGGCATCAACCCCATATATTACCCCGTTTGCCACCGCACCAGGGCACGGGATGAGTTGGGGCGAAGCACCAGGATTGGCACATCTAATGGATGTGCCACTTCTGGGGCGGCTGTGGCCTGCTAATTTTAGGCTGGGGAGTGTCCAATAACAGTGGGCCTCCCTAGTCTGAGAATACCAGACCACAGCTGTCTGCTTTACCTTGGCTGGTGATCCAATTTGGGGGGACCCCATGTTTTTTGTTTTAAATTATTTATTTAATTTAAAATAACAGCATGGGGTGCCCTCTGTTTTAGATTACCAGCCAAGCTGGTTGGCTCCTTCTCTGCACTTGCAGCCCGCTGATTTCTGTCGTCACAATGTGTCAGTTCAATCTCTGATTCCTCAGTCTTTTGTAGGATATCACCGTCTGACTCCACCGTAGCAGGTGTTATTAGCACCATGTCTTCATTAACCAGGCATGTCACTTTCTCTGCACCCTCAGACGGCATACCCTGTGCCCCCTCTCGGCGCTTATTACGTCTTCGGCGTCGGGAGGAAGTTTTGCCCTTCTCGCCCATCTGTACCACACTGTACTCGTTTGTCACCTTACTAGAGTCAGTATCTTTACTGGAGTCATCATCACTCCCCCTGGCATCCTGGACTATCATGTCCCCACTTAACCAGATATCTGCCTCCCTTTCTGGAGCTACCCCGTTTTTAACGGTCAGACTATCGGTTATTCCCTTAGTCCTTATGTCACTAAGTTGGGTCCGTCCATCATTTTCTTTGGTCACCCCTAACTTAGGACAGTCAATTTTAGGAGGTGCTATCTCCTCCTTACCACACATAACTGCACAACAAGGACCCCTTTTCACCTCCCAATGTGGTGGGGTTTCCTTTGGGCTGTTCCGGCTCTTACACAAGCAACCGTATACGTCCCCCTGCTTCCACAAGTGCACAAATAATTTAGAGTCCCAACCTATAATAATTGGGTGCAGTAAATCTGAGACTACTCCAACATCATGAGAACCACTGTCCCAGGCTGTCTTAATGACCACGCTGGATACCGGGTATTCTGTCTCATTACTGTGGGTGCAGCCGACGTGGATCTTCCTTCCAGGAATCAAGTGGACATCAGAGGTGGCCCTCACCAGGGTCACCAAGCTCCTTGAGTCTACGACCCCTGTTACAGATTCCCCATCCACTTCCACGGAACACAGACGTGGCTTCTCGTCGGATGGGTGGTCTATATTGCAAACAGGACACTTGTGGCATGAACACTGTTGTCCCTGGCTACAGTCCATCTGCGCCACTTGGATTTGGGATGCTCCGCACCCTTTTGGGGGACCACCGCTTTCTGGGGCTCCATCCCCTTATGGGCAACCACCCCTTTATGGGACTCCACCCCCTTATGGGCAACCACCCCTTTATGGGACTCCACCCCCTTATGGGCAACTATTCCCTTCTGGGACTCCGCCCCCTTTTGCGGTTGCCATGCAATGTCCTTAGCCGCCAGTTCACACTGTTTGCCCTTGTCTCCCTGGGCACCCAGTGTCCATACTGGCCCCCGAAGGGTACGCTCAAACTGGTCCATGGCTGCGACATCGCTACACACTGACAGCTTCTGCTGTCCCTGGACCAGGAACTGGTACAGCTCCTCCACAACGTCCGCAGGGACCATTCCCTCTTTTTGGCTTTTAGCCCCCACTGCTGTCACTGGACCTCCAGGCACATGCTGTTGGTGCTGCTGGCTCTGCAGCAGCTGGTTCAGGAGCTCCTCCATGCTTTCCGGGTTGTACCGCCCGTACAACCAGGATCTCCAGCCTGTGGTGTATCACTGCTCACCAAGCAGGGCCTTGCAATTCCGGCTGGCCTGGAACCTCCAGTCGCTGGACTCTCGCCACTGCAGCACGGGTCCCCAACGACCTGCTGATTCACCACCAGGTGCTTGAGAGCGCTGTCCCTGTTCGTGGACCCGCCGATCCACCGCCAGCTGCTTGAGTGCGCAGACAATTTTCGTGGACCCGCCGATCCACCGCAAACGGCTTCAAAAAATTTTCGTGGACCCGCCGATCCACCGCAAGCAGTCCGTATCCACAGGAATATGTCCTAGGGCGTTGCCCCTAGCAACCAGGCTGCGTTGCCCCTAGCAACCAGACCGCATGCCCGCATTCTCCACCATATGTAACGTTGCGCCCTGCAACGTGGGGGGTTTCACTCGCTTGCAGCGGTGTGAGGTAGCTTCAGCAACACACGTACACAGTCTCTTCATAGAAATTCTGGCAGTTTATTAAAAACACTCAGCATAAACTGCCCTCAAACATAAACAATAAGTCCATAATGGAAGTTTAGCAACTTCCCCACTCTCTGGCTCCTGCCAGCGTACAACTCTAGCCAAGGTTCCTTCCAGCACCCAGGGCCCTCTGCAGACCCCTGTCTGTCTCTCCTCCTGGAGAGATTCCGCCCTACAGCCCTGGCCTGGCTGCACTCACCTCAGACTCAATATCAGAGCCTTGTGATCAGCCTCCATGCAGGCTGATACACCCAAAGCTCCTGGCTCTGCTCTCACTTGTTTCCAGTCCACACACTGGACATCTAGAGCCAGTCTCTCTCTAGACTGCCCTAGACACACTTCATGCAGAACTCTCGGCTCTGCTCTCACTCTCTCCCAGCATACACACTGGAAGTCTAGAGCTAGTCTCTAACTAGACTGCCCTAGACACACTCCACCCAGGTTCAGAGACAGGATTGCTTTAACCCCTGGAGCCACACCCACAGGTGGTAAGGAGTGTGTAATCAGCATCACACACCCTTCCATGGCCCTGCATGTAATGCAATCCTGTGGAACCACAGGTCCCAGCCAGCTTCACATTGCAGAGCACCCACGCTTCTGCAAAACATACCGGCCCTTTGTAATACAGCCGGTTGATACCTCACAGTGTGTAGTGGGTGATGGGGGGATGTATTGTGTGTGTAGGGGGTCATGCATTGTATTGTGTGTGTGTAGGGGGTCATGCATTGTTTTGTGTGTTTGTGTGTGTGTGTATGTAGGGGGTGATTGGGGGGTGCATTGTGTGTGTGTGTGTGTGTGTGTAGGGGGTGATGGAGGGGTGCATTGTGTGTGTGTGTGTGTAGGGGGTGATGGGGGGGTGCATTGTGTGTGTGTGTGTGTGTGTGTAGGGGGTGATGCGGGGTGCATTGTGTGTGTGTAGGGGCTGATGGACGGTGCATTATGTGTGTGTGTGTGTGTGGGTGTAGGGAGTAATGGGGGTGCATTGTGTGTGTAGGGAGTAGTAGGGGTGCATTGTATTGTGAGTGTGTGTGTGTAGGGGGTGATGGGGGGTGCATTGTGTGTGTGTAGGGGCTGATGGACGGTGCATTGTGTGTGTGTTTGTGTAGGGAGTAATGGGGGTGCATTGTGTGTGTAGGGAGTAGTGGGGGTGCATTGTATTGTGTGTGTGTGTGTGTGTGTAGGGGGTGATGGGGGGTGCATTGTGTGTGTGTAGGGGCTGATGGACGGTGCATTGTGTGTGTGTGTGTGTAGGGAGTAATGGGGGTGCATTGTGTGTGTGTGTGTGTGTGTGTGTGTGTGGAGTAGTGGGGGTGCATTGTATTGTGGGTGTGTGTGTGTAGGGGGTGATGGGGGGTGCATTGTATTTGTGTGTGTAGCAGGTGAAGGGGGGATGTATTTGTGTGTGTGTGTGTGTGTGTGTGTGGGGGGGGGGTAATGGAGCGTGTATTGTGTGTGTGTGTGTGTATGTGTGAGGGTAATGGGGGTGCATTGTAGTGTGTGTGTGTAGGGGGTGATCGGGGGTGCATTGTGTGTGCGTAGGTGGGGATGGGGGAGTGCATTGTATTGTGTGCGTGGGGAGATGGTAATGGGGGGTGCATGGTATTTGGGTGTGTGTATGTAGTGGGTGATGGGGGGATGTATTGTATTGTGTGTGTGTGTGTGTGGAGAGGGGCGCGGAGTCATTAATCGAGCTATAGTTACATTTAATTCTCAAAATTTTCGTTTCATTCACCTTTTCCGTTCTAATATTTTACAATGTGAACGACCATGGCTTTGATCCTGGGTACGCCCATGCACAGGCCTGAGTGGGCCCCGGCACCCAGCCTTTCAATCGTAAACTTCAGTGATCGTACAAGTTCTGTATGATCACTGAAGTTTTCGCAGTTGCAGGACCTTTAGTGACATCACATGTGTCATGTGACTCACCAAAGGTCCTAGCGGTGCACTGCGGGAGTCCCCAGGCCTGCACCAACCGCGCCGGTATTCAGATGTATGCGCGTCTTTCAGGCGCGCAATACATTTGTACAGTGCGGCCGGTGACAGGAGGGAGAGCAGCTCTGCTCAGCCCCGCAACGTACCGTCATCGCCAGGGCTGCAGAGGAGCGCGCCTCAGTCCTGCACCGACATCATCATCACCGAGGCCGCAGCTGCAGGGATGAAGAGGAGGACGCGCAGGCACAGGTAAGCGCTCCAGAGGAGCCGAAGATGTACTTTTATATGAGGGGCTGCGGGTGGGGGAGGAGCAGTGTTATTTTACAAGTGGCATTAAGAAGCGGTGGGGGACTTTATGGAGCATATTATGGGGCAGTGGCGGACATAATAGGGCAGTGGGGGACATAATAGGGCAGTGGGGACATTATAGGGCAGTGGGGGACATTATAGGGCAGTGGGGGACATGCCTTACATGCGGTACAAGTAGCATAGAAAGCCTGTGTCTTGGCCCCTTTGCTTTTTGCGGACGACATGCTGTTGTCTAGCAATCTAGGAGGGTATATAGCCAAGAATAGCGACCGTACAATGCAATGTATCATACAAGCATAAAGTACAAATGAACACTGCGGCACTAGTGGGGTGAGCCCTCGAGGGCTGCTTACCGCCCGCTGAAAAGCGGGTGTGTGACCGCCAGAATCCCGTGCCTGGGTCTCCCAGAGCTCGTGTCCCTTCTCCACTCAGACTGCAAACAGGAATGGCTGCCGGCGTCCTGTGAAGAGGGGCGGGCCGTGGGCGTGCCCCAGACAAAGTGCGGGAAACTAGCGTCCCACTGTGCCTAGTGAGGGGGGTTGGAGTATGCTAAGCAGACTCCAGCCCTCGGCGCTGACGTTCTGACCAGCGTCCCGCCCTTCCCCTGACTGGCAGGCCTGGGGGCGGGAACGAAACGGAACTAGGCCGCAAAAGCCGGGGACTCGATTTATAAGCGCGGCCGTCGTATAAGCACGGCCAGCGCGGAAGTCCCCGGCGCACCACACGTCCCAGCCGCGCCGCAGTGTAAAAAACCGCCAGCCGCGGCCGGCGCAGCAGTTCCTAATACAGAAACTCACTCAGCAAAGCTGCAGTGAGTAAAGCACCAGCGCGCCGCGCTGCTGTCCCCGGCGCACTAACACACCCAGCAATGCTGGTGTGTGTGCGCGATCTGTACGGGGACCCAGAGTACCTTAATGTAGCAGGGCCCTGTCCCTGACGATACTCAGCTCCATGTCCAGCAGATTCCCAGGGGTTGTGGACGGAGCACGGTCTCCTGTGCTTGGAGACCGATAGGATCCCACTTCACCCAGAGCCCTAAGGAGATGGGGAAGGAAAGCAGCATGTCGGCTCCAGCCTCCGTACCCGCAATGGGTACCTCAACCTTAACAAACACCGCCAACAAAAGTGGGGTGAGAAGGGAGCATGCTGGGGGCCCTAGTATGGGCCCTCTTTTCTTCCATCCGACAAAGTCAGCAGCTGCTGCTGACTAAACAGTGGAGCTATGCGTGGATGTTAGCCTCCTTCGCACAAAGCATGAAAACTGAGGAGCCCGTGATCCCACGGGGGGTGTATAGGCAGTAGGGGAGGGGCCTTACACTTTTAAGTGTAATACTTTGTGTGGCCTCCGGAGGCAGTAGCTATACACCCAATTGTCTGGGTCTCCCAATAGAGCGACAAAGAAAAAGAGAATTTTGTTTACTTACCGTAAATTCTTTTTCTTATAGTTCCGACATGGGAGACCCAGACCATGGGTGTATAGCTTCTGCCTCCGGAGGACACACAAAGTACTACACTCAAACGTGTAGCTCCTCCCTCCGGGCTATATACACCCCCTGGATGACAATCTAACCAGTTCAGTGCAAAAGCTGAAGGAGGACATCCACCCATAAGTAGAGATAGAGTAAAACTCGGAAAAACCGGAACCTCTGTCTACAACAACAGCCGGTGAAACACACGGAACAAGAACTGCCAACAGGCAACAGGGAGGGTGCTGGGTCTCCCATGTCGGAACTATAAGAAAAAGAATTTACGGTAAGTAAAAAAAATTCTCTTTTTCTTCATCGTTCCTTATGGGAGACCCAGACCATGGGACGTCTCAAAGCAGTCCATGGGTGGGAAATAAACCAAACTGAGAAGTAGGCAAAACCTAACTTCACAAATGGGCGACAGCCGCCTGAAGGATGCGTCTGCCCAAACTCGCATCTGCCGAAGCATGAGCATGCACTTGGTAGTGCTTCGAAAAGGTGTGCAGACTAGACCAAGTGGCAGCCTGATAAACCTGCTGAGCCGTAGCCTGGTGCCTGAAAGCCCAGGAGGCACCGACAGCTCTGGTCGAGTGCGCCTTAATCCCTGGCGGTGGGGGCACCTGAGAACACTGGTAGGCATCGGAGATGGCCGACCTAATCCAACGAGCTAGGGTCGGTTTAGAAGCCGAGAGACCCTTGCGCTGACCCGTGGTTAGCACAAAAAGTGAGGTGCACCGCCTAAAAGCGGCGGTGCGTGACACATAGATTCGGAGCGCCCGCACCAAATCCAAGGTATGCAACGCCTTCTCAAAGCGATGCACAGGGGCCGGACAAAGGGAAGGCAACGAAATGTCCTGGTTAAGGTGGAAAGAAGACACCACCTTAGGGAGAAAATCCGGAGTCGGACGGAGAACCACCTTGTCTTGGTGAAACACTAAAAAAGGTGACTCCGAAGAGAGCGCAGCCAAATCAGAGACTCTCCTGAGAGAAGTTATGGCTACTAGAAAAACCACTTTCTGTGAAAGTCTAAACAAAGGAACCTCCCTAAGAGGCTCAAAGGGGGGTTTCTGTAAGGCCGTGAGGACCAGATTAAGATCCCAGGGATCCAAAGGCCGCCGGTAAGGAGGAATGAGGTGAGATGCGCCCTGCATGAAGGTGCGCACCTGAGCCAGTCGGGCGATACGCCGCTGGAATAATACCGACAGAGCCGACACCTGTCCCTTGAGGGAATTGAGGGACAGTCCTAGCTGCAGACCGGACTGTAGAAAGGACAGGATGGTCGGCAAGGAGAACGGCCAAGGAGCATGGCCGGAAGAGCGACACCAGGACAGGAAAATCTTCCAAGTCCTGTGGTAAATCTTGGCCGAGGAAGACTTCCGAGCCTGAGTCATAGTGGAGATGACCTCAGAAGGAATGCCTGAAGCCGTCAGGATCCAGGACTCAAGAGCCACGCCGTCAATCTGAGAGCCGCAGAATTCTGGCGGAAAAACGGACCTTGAGAGAGAAGGTCTGGGCGGTCCAGGAGATGCCACGGCATTTCTACGGACAGACGGAGCAGGTCTGGGTACCAAGCTCGCCTGGGCCAGTCTGGAGCAATGATTATGACCCGACGGCCCTCCATTCTGATCTTGCGCAGAACCCTGGGCAAGAGCGCTAGAGGAGGAAACACATAGGCCAGACGGAACTGGGACCAATCTTGAACCAGCGCGTCCGCTGCGAAGGCCTGAGGATCGTGGGAGCGAGCCACGTAAACCGGAACCTTGTTGTTGTGCCGGGATGCCATTAGATCCACTTCCGGAGTGCCCCACTTGCGGCAGATTGACCTGAACACTGCCGGATGCAGGGCCCACTCGCCGCTGTCCACGGTTTGACGGCTGAGATAATCGGCCTCCCAGTTTTCTACGCCTGGGATGTGGACTGCGGATATGGTGGACTTGGAGTCCTCCGTCCACTGAAGGATTCGTTGAACCTCCAACATCGCCAGGCGGCTGCGAGTCCCGCCCTGGTGATTGATGTAGGCAACCGCTGTCGCGTTGTCCGACTGGACTCGAATGTGCTTGCCCGCCAACAGGTGGTGAAAGGCTACGAGAGCTAGAAGAACAGCCCTGATTTCCAGCACATTGATCGAGAGGGCTGATTCGGACGGAGTCCAAGTGCCCTGTGCTCGGTGGTGGAGAAATACTGCTCCCCAGCCGGAGAGGCTGGCATCCGTGGTGAGGATCACCCAGGACGGAGTCAGGAAGGAGCGTCCCTGTGACAGAGAGAGGGGCCGAAGCCACAACTGAAGAGAGCTCCTGGTCTGCGGCGACAGAGCCACTAGCCTGTGCAAGGAAGAGGTCCGCTTGTCCCAACAGCGGAGAATGTCCAGCTGCAGGGGACGCAGATGGAACTGGGCAAAGGGAACCGCTTCCATTGACGCCACCATCTGACCCAGCACCTGCATGAGGTGCCTGATGGAATGACGGCGGGGCTTCAACAGAGAGCGCACCGCCAGATGAAGGGACTGCTGTTTGACTAAGGGCAGCTTCACAAGTGCCGGCAGAGTCTCGAATTGCATCCCTAGGTACATAAGTTCCTGGGTCGGGGTCAAAGTGGACTTGGGCAGATTGACAAGCCACCCGAATTGAACAAGCGTGTCGAGAGTGAGCGAGACGCTCCGCTGGCAGTCTGCACTGCATGAGGCCTTGACTAGAAGGTCGTCCAGGTAGGGGATTACTGCCAACCCCTGGAGATGCAGGACCGCAACCACTGCTGCCATGACCTTGGTGAAAACACGAGGGGCCGTGGCTAACCCGAAGGGGAGAGCCACGAATTGGAAATGTTCCTCTCCGACTGCAAAGCGTAGCCAACGTTGGTGTGAAACCGCAATAGGCACATGCAGATAGGCATCTCTGATGTCGATGGATGCTAGAAAATCTCCTTGGGTCATTGAGGCAATGACTGATCTCAGAGATTCCATGCGAAAGCGCCGCACCTGAACATGCTTGTTGAGAAGCTTGAGATCCAGGATGGGCCGGAAGGAACCGTCCTTCTTGGGGACTAGGAAGAGGTTTGAGTAGAAACCTCTGAACCGTTCCCGGGCGGGAACCGGAACAATTACACCGTTGGCCTGCAAGGATGCCACGGCCTGTGAGAAGGCGGCGGCTTTGGAGCAGGGGGGAATGGACAGAAAAAATCTGTTTGGCGGGCTGGAAGAAAATTCTATCCTGTAGCCGTGGGAGATGATATCCCGCACCCACTGATCGGAGACGTGCTGAAACCACACGTCGCCAAAGAGGGAGAGCCTGCCACCGACCAAGGACGTTGCTGGCGCAGCCAGATAGTCAAGAGGAGGCTGCCTTAGTGGCAGCGGCTCCTCCGTTCTTCTGAGGACGCGGCTTCGCGCGCCAGTTGGGTTTACGATCCTTGGCTGAGTTAGTGGACGAGGCTGAGGGCTTAGAGGACGACCAGTTAGAGGAACGAAAGGAACGAAACCTCGACTGGTTCCTGCCCTGGACAGGTTTCCTGGTTTTAGTTTGTGGCAAGGAAGTACTCTTCCCGCCAGTAGCTTCCTTAATAATTTCATCCAGTTGTTCACCGAACAGCCGGGACCCAGTAAAGGGGAGCCCAGCAAGGTACTTCTTAGAAGAAGCGTCTGCTTTCCACTCTCGAAGCCACAAAATCCTGCGGATCGCGAGAGAATTAGCGGAAGCCACCGCCGTGCGGTGAGAAGCCTCCAGAATGGCAGACATGGCGTAGGACGAAAAAGCCGAAGCCTGGGAAGTTAAGGCAACCATCTCGGGTATAGAGTCCCTGGCGAGGGAATGTATCTCCGCCAGAGAGGCAGAGACTGCCTTAAGAGCCCACACTGCTGCAAAAGACGGGGAGAACGAGGCTCCTGCCGCCTCATATACAGATTTGGCCAGAAGGTCAACCTGGCGGTCAGTGGGATCCTTAAGAGAGGTGCCATCGGCCACAGATACGACTGTCCGGGCTGAGATTCTAGACACCGGAGGGTCTACCTTTGGGGACTGAGCCCACTCCTTAACCACCTCTGGTGGAAAGGGAAAACGGTCATCAGAACTACGCTTTGGGAAGCGTTTGTCAGGACAGGCCCTGGGCTTGGTAACAGTGGCCTGAAAACTGGAGTGGTTAAAAAACGTACTCCTAGCTCTCTTAGGAGAGGTAAACTGGTGTATTTCTACCAGAGAGGCTTGTTCCTCTGACACTGGGGGATTGAGGTTCAGTACGGAGTTAATGGATGCAATCAAGTCACTAACATCCGCATCACCCTCAGATAAGTCAATGGGGTACATAGAGGTAGCGTCTGAGCCCACAGTAAAAGTATCCTCCTCGCCCTGCAATTCAGCTCGTGAATCAGAGCCGTGGGACGAGGAAGGAGAAGGGTTTCTGCGTCTCCGTTTAGGAGGACGGGGTCCTAAAACATGCTCTGAGAGCTCTGCAGAGCTCGGAGCAGCAGAGGCGCCCTGAGAAGGGGGCTGATTCATGGTCAGCAGAGTCCGGGACAGCTGTCCCATGGAGTCGGCAAAAGACTGGGAGATAGCTCTGGAAAAAGATGCTACCCAAGCCGGGGGTTCAGCCACCGGGGCCGGAGCAGCCGGAGGGACCCCTGAAGAGGCTCCAGGCTGAGGCACCACCATGTTAGAGCAGGCATCACAGTGTGGATAAGTGCTCGGTTCTTGCAGAATGAGCTTACATGCAGTGCATATAGCGTACAGCTTAGCAGACTTGCTCCTAGTGACAGACATGCTGCTGAGGTGGAGGCTCTGCAGTAAAGAATACACTCCTGTAGAATGACCCCCTGAGAGTGTATAATAAAGCCCACAACCAGAGGTTGTGGCTTACCAGACCGTGTGTGCCCTCCGGATTCCACAGCTCGGACCCCCAGTGAAGCGCTTTCCAGGATGCAGCAGCTGCAGCAGCCAGCGCCGATCAGTGTGAGAACGCTGATAAAATGGAGCTGGAGTGAGGAGGGGGGGCGGGGATTAGCCCAAGAGCGGGAAACCGGAGGGCCAAGGAGAGATACAGGGGAGGGAACATCTCCTCAGAGAGGAGTGTCCTCCCCTCTGCTGAACGGCCGGTGGGCGGAGCCACACTGTTCCCCTGCATGAATGACATGCAGGGGAAGCTGAAACCGAAACTAGGCCGCAACTGAAGCCGGGGCCTAGATTTTTACATGCGGCCGACGAGCAGGCACCCTCGGCGCGGTTCTCAGGAAAAACCCAGAGAACCGGCCGGAATTTACAGCAAAGTCAAAAGACACACTCTCCCCATAATAAATGTACCCGGGACCCCTGAGAAACGTCTCAATACTTAGCTTTTGAGACGCAGGGCCATGTCCCTGGGGGGGGGTTAAGCGCTCCGTCCGGCAGAATCCTGACAGGGCTGCGGATGGAGACCGGTCTCCTGCAAAGCAGAGAGGACCGTGATGGCTCCCACTTCAAGCCAGAGCCTCAGAGGATGGTGAAGGAGCGCGGCATGTGAAGGCTCCAGCCTTGTAAAGTCAACCTTAACAGCACCGCCGACACAGTGGGGTGAGAAGGGACATGCCGGGAGTCCAGACTGGACCCGCTTTTCTTCCATATCTTTGAAATCAAAAATCTTAAAAATTAAAAATCAGAGAATGCATGTGTGTGTGTGACCTCCTGAAACACAAAGCATTGAACTGGTTAGATTGTCATCCAGGGGGTGTATATAGCCCGGAGGGAGGAGCTACACGTTTGAGTGTAGTACTTTGTGTGTCCTCCGGAGGCAGAAGCTATACACCCATGGTCTGGGTCTCCCATAAGGAACGATGAAGAAAGTATCGTGATGTCTACACATTACATTGGAAGGAGCTTTTATGACATTTCATTCTAAATCCATGGTCATTTCCCTTTGCTGATATTGCAGCTTACACTCTTTTGGAAGGCTTTCTAACGAATTCTGAGGTATTTTTATGCAGACTTTGTTGATTTATCAGGTCAGCCACTGATGATGGACGAGAGGACCTGGTTTGCAATCTCTAGTTCAGGCCAAAAGGCGTTTGATGGGGTTGAGGTTAGGACTCTTTGAGGGCCAGTCAAGTTATTCAACACCAAACCAGGTCAGTTTTGCCATTCATGAAATGACTTGTGACAACATATTACAGCACCATGATCAGTGACCAGTAAGCTCTTTAGAATTTGTTATTGTTTCACAAATATTTGCAGAACAGATTGCATGTTTGAGGCTGGAATTTATATACCTGTGGCAGTGGGACCATATAAAAGACCTGAATTTAATGATTTAGAGTTGAGCACCAATACTTGTGTACGGTGTACATCAGATTGCTTTGACTATGGACAGGACATTTGTGGCGTAACAATCCCTGAGCATGAGGTTGTAATGACGCAGACATAGAACTTTTTCCCAGAATACTGTCATTTTTTTTCCTCTCCTACTGGGAGCCATAACTTTTTTAGTATTAGAAGCAAGAGGGCTTGCTATTTTTGCATGACACCATTTATTTTACCAAATAAGTGGAAATGGTGAAAAAAAAAACGCCAGTAATGTCACTTTAATTTTTTACTTGTTTGTAATAGCACTGGTCACTTTTTGGTTATCTGGTAGCGATCTTTTAACTTTTTCTAAGGGTACTTTCACACTTGCGTTATTTTCCTTCCGTTACAATCCGCCCTTTTGGGAAACAGCGGAATCCGTTAACGGATTCCGCTGTTTCCCATAGACTTGTATGGTTGACGGATTGTACCAAAAGGAGCTGCGTTGCTTCCGCTGGGCGACGCTCCGTTGCTTCCGCCCAGCGGGAGGAACGCAGCATGTAACGTTATTTTGAGCAGCGGAATCCTCTGGATTTCACTGCGCATGCTCTTTTTTTTTTTTTTTTTAAATCAAACTTTATTTTGGCTCGCGGTGGCCGAACGTTCAGCTGAGCGCCCGGCCGTCGGCAAGCGTCAGCGCTCAGCTGAATGACCGGCCACCAGCATGCCCGGCCGCCGGCAAGTCACAGCGCTCAGCTGAGCGCCCGCCCGCCGGCATGCCCGGGCGCCGGCAAGTGACAGCGATCAGCTGATCACCCGGCGGCCGGCTGCAGGGAGCGATCAGCTGATCACCCGGCGGCCGGGAGCGATCAGCTGATCACCCGGCAGCCGGCTGCAGGGAGCGATCAGCTGATCACCCGGCGGCCGGCTGCAGGGAGCGATCAGCTGATCACCCGGCGGCCGGGAGCGATCAGCTGATCACCCGGCAGCCGGCTGCAGGGAGCGATCAGCTGATCACCCGGCAGCCGGCTGCAGGGAGCGATCAGCTGATCACCCGGCGGCCGGCTGCAGGGAGCGATCAGCTGATCACCCGGCGGCCGGGAGCGATCAGCTGATCACCCGGCGGCCGGGAGCGATCAGCTGATCACCCGGCGGCCGGCTGCAGGGAGCGATCAGCTGATCACCCGGCGGCCGGCTACTGGGAGCAATCAGCTGATCACCCAGCGGCCGGCTGCAGGGAACGATCAGCTGATCGTTCACTATAGTCTGCCGCTGGTAAAACCGGGAAAAAAAAAAAAAAAAAAATCAAAACGAATTGCGTTGTTTTGCAGCATCCGTTGCATCCGTTGTGTCACTATATGCAACACATCCGTTGCATCCGTTACACAACGCAATGCAACGGATACCGTTCAACGCAAGTGTGAAAGTAGCCTAAGAGTCATGATTATGGGATGTCAAATTTATATATTTATTTTTTAATTTACTGCTCAAAAATTTTTTACAAAAACAATTTGGCTTCTGTCGCCATATTCTGCAAGTCATGTTTTGTTAAAAAAAAAAGGTGGGTGTAGAGTCAATATGCGATCATATTGATAGTGAGCCGTTACAGCAGACGAATGCCTTGACATCCATCCTGACTGTGGCCAAAATCAGGCACATACCTCTGGAGGGTATGCCGTCAGTGAGCACAAACACAGTGTGGACCTTGCCTTACAGTTGTCTCTGATCACACCAGTTTAACCTTTTCATGAATTAGGAGCATCTGACTCTTCATGCCCCCTAATTAGACCAGTGTGAACGCCATTCTAGATGAATCGCGACCAAAATATCTTAAAGTGTACCTCCAGTTCCAAATGAAAAACAGTTCCAATGCAAGACTTTGCTGTATACCGTATTTTTCGTTTTATAAGACGCACCAGATTATAAGATGCATCCCAAATTTGGAGGGAAAAAACCCCATATGGTGTCCGTTTTATAATTCGATGGTGTCTTACCAGGGAGGAGAGCGGCAGAGGAGCAGGGATCACAGGTGACAGGGG
This sequence comes from Anomaloglossus baeobatrachus, assembly GCF_048569485.1. NCBI lineage: Eukaryota > Metazoa > Chordata > Amphibia > Anura > Aromobatidae > Anomaloglossus > Anomaloglossus baeobatrachus. The sequence continues at coordinate 181,976 of NW_027443067.1, forward strand.
TGATACTGGAGTCCTTTGATGCTGTGAGTGGTACAGAGGGGACCCACTGCGGGCGCTGCTCTGTGTGGAGGATAAGGCACTGGCCATTATGAAGATGGCGGTGAGGGCCTCAAATAATGGTGGCCGGAGTCGTCGCATGTGACGCACAAACCGGGGCCGTGGGGCACTGTTACCAGGCCACGTTTCTGCTGCTGGGACGCCACGGTGGCAAGGCCCGGTTCCATGACCCCGGCGGTGTCATTTAATAAAGATGAAAGAGATGATGATGAATGATGGGGATGGTAGTTCGTGATGGCACCTGTGGTATTCGGCCAGAGATAGCCGACGCTGCGGATGGGACCCCGGGGTCAGTTGGTGATGTAGCTTTATTGGTATAGCTGTCCACAGGTAGAGCTGGGCCCTGGGGCGGATGGTGGTGGTAGTAGTCTATGATGGTGGTGGTTTGCAGAGCCGGAGGCGCAGGTGAATAACGGAGCGACACAGGAATGCAGTCTCAAGATGTTTACTCACTGTAGCAGGTTCCAAGGTAACACTACTAGCCAGTGATCGCCTTTAGAGTGCTGGGTATCACTGTGAAGGGCTCCAGCCGATCTCGGGTAGTTCGGAGGTCGAGTCCGGAGCAATTCTTTATTTGTCCCTTTCCTGGTCGCCTTCCTGTGCTTGCTTCTCCCTCCTGCTTTTGCGCCTTCGTACACAGAGCCCTGTGCCAGTGCCCGCGAGCCCTTTTGGGCGGTGTGAAGCTCTATCCCTTGGCCCTGTGAGGTCACCTTCCAGTGAACTCGTGTATGGATGTGGCCTATGTGCTTGCAGTCACCTCAGCCGTTGGTTTTACTAGCGGAGTACGTAGGTTCTTCTACTGTAGCCTAGGGACCAGTCCCCGATATGCGGCCAAGTTCCTCCACTTGGTTGCTGTATGTGGAACATGGCCACAGGTGGCTGGTGCACTTCCCGTGGTCCCTGGGACCCCTTCTGTCTGGCCCTGGGTCGAGGTGAACCAGCTCCAGACCAAAGGTCTCTTCACTCCTCTACTTCTCCTTCCCTCTCCACACTCACATTCCTGTTCCCACTTTACTACTGTTTTCCCACTCCTAAGACTCCACCCTTTCAGCCTGGCTTCAGGTACAGCACTCCCTTGCCATTTCTGATGAGGTGTTGCTGAATCAGGGTGTTGTGCTTTTGTGTGAACCAGTGGATGACCTCCTTCATACTCAAGATGGAATACCACACCTCTGGATGAGGTGCAGTACCTCTGTGGCGACTGAAGCCTCAGTGGTGCCACACATGCGCAGATGAAAGATTAAGCCGAGAGCTCCATCTGCGCATGCGCCGACTTTAGGCGCCATTATTTAAAGCGCTCACCGCCATATTCAGAATGGCCCGTGCCTCATTGCCTGCCGCACAGAGCCGAGACGCACAGAGCTGAGCAGCCCCACACAGAGCAGAGCCGCCGAGCCCCGCCTCATACCAACTCATTTGTTATCACAGAGTTCAGAAATGCCCAGTCTATCAAAATATAAAATGAACTAATATGATCGGTAGACGGCGTAGCCGTAAAAAAAAATTACAACCGGCAAAGTTAAGTTTTTTGGTCTTCGCAAATTTTGAGCAAAATGCAATACCAGGGAGTCAAAACGTAGCGTCTGCGCAAAAATGGTTCGGCTAAAAATGCAAACAAATAAGCTATCAGTGAGCCCCACATCCCGAAAAATGAGAACACTATAAGTTGCAGAAAATGGCGCTGAAAGTGCTCCAATTTTTTGGACAAATCTTTCTTTAACCCCTTATATAAAAGTAAACCTAAACATGTTTGGTATTAACGAACTCATACCAACCTGAAGTATCACACCCACCCATCAGTTTTACCATAAAGTGAACACGGTGAATAAAGCACCCCACAAACCATTGTCCAATCACACTTTTTTGGAATTTTTCCGCACGTGGACATTTTTTGCGGTTTTCCAGTACCATATATGTTAAAACTCATGGTTTCACTTAAAAGACCAATACGTCCCGCAAATAACAAGCCCTCTTATGGCAAGATTGACGGGAAAAATAAAAAAGTTACGACTCTCGGAAAAAGGGGAGCAAAAAACAAAAACGGAAAAATCGTCCAGGGGTTAGGGGGTTAAAGGTGGGAGTCCGTGAGCGCATCAGGGACATTGAGAAAACAAAGACTCTGCATGAGATGGAACACCTAAAATCCCTACCAAAACATTTCCAATTGTAAAGCAAATTAATTATAAAGGCCATAGATCAGAGGTTAGAGGTGGTAACCTATTTAAGGCCCTTGCGCAACTTGAGTCACTTTATTTATAGATTGGACACAAGGACTCCTATTGGGCTCAATGAGAGCTTTCTTTAATTGGGTATTTTTATGTGGTGTGAGAATGGGACTGTTTGTGTTAAAATTATTTTTAATAGTTTTTTTATCCATAATTTAGAGATCTGTATATGCTAAAACCATACCTGTGGTGGTCTGCAAATTTTGAGGTACTTCACTCGACCTGCTCAGTGACTTAGATGTTGACTTTGATTGGGTATTTTCCCTGAATGAAGTGCCTATGAGAAAATAAGAAAAAAGATTATTATCTAAGAAAAGTGGAGAAAAACATTGTACAACAATTTAATTATAGTTTGGATACAACTAATATTTACTACATTTACTCAATAATTTAGTTTTTTGCATTTCTTGATTTTGCTTGCCTTATGGCATGTCATTTTTAATTTTGAATATCATATTTCTGTTTACACAACTACATAAACACCATGTACTTTTTTGTTTGTCTATTGATTAGTGATGGACAGACCCGGACTGTAAAATTTAGGATCCGAGCGATTTTAAAAATACCCGAGTACCGGACCCGGGCCTGAAGTTCTCAGGGAACTCCGGATAATGATCCGGAACCTTTGGAAATAAAAAATAAATAAAGGGAAATTAAATAAAATAAGATTAAAGCAGGCGCGTTATAACAATAGCAGCCCACAGCCACCCAGGATTGTCACATCCATTATATTTGACAATCCTGGCACTTTACCCGGCTCTTCCCGATTGCACTGGTGCGGTGGCAATCAGGCTAATAAGGGGTTAATAACAGCTCACAGCTGCCACTAAGCTCTAGATTAGTAATGGCAGGGTCTATGAAAACCCTACCCCCATCACTAATCTGGAAGTGAAAAGAAATAAACACAAACACAAAATAAGATAAAAACAATACCCTATTTCACTCCTTTATTAACCCCAAAAACACGCAGGTCTGTGGAAATCCACACGAGGGCCCATGACTATTCCAATTGCCTTTCTACACCGCCATAGGAGGCCCCGTAACGCTATCATAGGAAGCCGATGGTTGCCATGGTAGCACAGGGTTATGTGATGACTCCTGTCGCTATCATGACTCACATCCTGTTACAGCCGGCTGGCTTTAAAAGGACAGCAGCATTTCAGCTGATCAGAGCTCTGCCGCTCTGATCAGCAGAAATGAACAAGCGATCAGACGGCTAATCCTTACCCCTAGAGAAACTATTAAAATAAAAAAAGTAAAAAAAAAGTTTTATAGAATTAAAAAAACAACTAAAAGTTTAAATCATTCTCCATTCGCCCCACTAAAAATCAAAGGGTTAAAAAAGTAAAAAATATACACTCATTTGGTATCGCAGAGTTCAGAAATGCCCAGTCTATCAAAATATAAAATGAATCAATTAGATCGGTAGATGGCGTAGCCGTAAAAAAAAATCCAACTGGCAAAGTTACGTTTTTTGGTCTTTGCAAATTTTCAGCAAAATGCAATACCAAGGAGTCAAAACGTAGCATCTGCGCAAAAATGGTACAGCTACAAATGCAAACAAATAAGCCATCAGTGAGCCCCATATCCCGAAAAATGAGAACACTACAAGTTGCAGAAAGTGCTCCAATTTTTTGGACAAACCTTTTTTTAACCCCTTACATAAAAGTAAACCTAAACATGTTTGGTATCAATGAACTCATACCAACCTGAAGTATCACACCCACCCATCAGTTTTACCATACAGTGAACACGGTGAATAAAGTACCCCATAAACCATTGTCCAATCACACTTTTTTGTAATTTTTCCGCACGTGGAAATTTTGTGCTGTTTTCCAGTACCATATATGGTAAAACTCATGATTTCACTTAAAAGACCAATACGTCCTGCAAAAAACAAGCCTTCTTATAGCAAGATTGACGGGAAAAATAAAAAAGCTACGACTCTCGGAAAGAAGGGAATTTTGTTTACTTACCGTAAATTCCTTTTCTTCTAGCTCCTATTGGGAGACCCAGACAATTGGGTGTATAGCTTCTGCCTCCGGAGGCCACACAAAGTATTACACTTTAAAAAGTGTAACCCCTCCCCTCTGCCTATACACCCTCCCGTGCATCACGGGCTCCTCAGTTTTGGTGCAAAAGCAGGAAGGAGAAAACTTATAAATTGGTCTAAGGTAAATTCAATCCGAAGGATGTTCGGAGAACTGAAAACCATGAACCAAAAGAACAATTCAACATGAACAACATGTGTACACAAAAGAACAAACAGCCCGAAGGGAACAGGGGCGGGTGCTGGGTCTCCCAATAGGAGCTAGAAGAAAAGGAATTTACGGTAAGTAAACAAAATTCCCTTCTTCTTTGTCGCTCCATTGGGAGACCCAGACAATTGGGACGTCCAAAAGCAGTCCCTGGGTGGGTAAAAGAATACCTCGATAAAAAGAGCCGAAAACGACCCCCTCTTACAGGTGGGCAACCGCCGCCTGAAGCACTCGCCTACCTAGACTGGCGTCTGCCGAAGCATAGGTATGCACCTGATAGTGTTTCGTGAAAGTGTGCAGACTAGACCAGGTAGCTGCCTGACACACCTGCTGAGCCGTAGCCCGGTGCCGCAATGCCCAGGACGCACCCACGGCTCTGGTAGAATGGGCTTTCAGCCCCAAAGGAAGCGGAAGCCCAGAAGAACGGTAGACTTCAAGAATCGGTTCCTTGATCCACCGAGCCAAGGTTGACTTGGAAGCCTGCGAACCCTTACGCTGGCCAGCGACAAGGACAAAGAGCGCATCCGAACGGCGCAGGGGCGCCGTGCGAGACACGTAGAGCCGGAGAGCTCTCACCAGATCTAACGAGTGCAAATCCTTTTCACATTGGTGAACTGGATGAGGGCAAAATGAAGGTAAGGAGATATCCTGATTGAGATGAAAAGGGGATACTACCTTAGGGAGAAATTCCGGGACCGGATGCAGAACCACCTTATCCTGGTGAAAAACCAGGAAGGGGGCTTTGCATGACAGCGCTGCCAGCTCCGACACTCTACGGAGCGATGTAACTGCCACTAGAAATGACACCTTCTGCGAAAGACGTGATAAAGAGACATCCCGCAGCGGCTCGAAAGGTGGTTACTGAAGAGCCGTTAGCACCCTGTTAAGATCCCAGGGTTCCAGCGGACGCTTGTAAGGTGGGACTATGTGGCAAACTCCCTGCAGGAACGTGCGGACCTGCGGAAGCCTGGCTAGACGCTTTTGAAAAAATACGGATAGCGCCGATACTTGTCCCTTGAGAGAGCCGAGAGACAAACCCTTGTCCATTCCGGATTGAAGGAATGAAAGAAAAGTGGGTAAGGCAAAGGGCCAGGGAGAAAAACCCTTATCAGAGCACCAGGATAAGAAGATCCTCCAAGACCTGTGATAGATCTTGGCGGACGTTGGTTTCCTGGCCTGTCTCATAGTGGCAATGACATCTTGAGATAACCCTGAGGACGCTAGGAGCCAGGACTCAATGGCCACACAGTCAGGTTGAGGGCCGCAGAATTCAGATGGAAAAACGGTCCTTGAGACAGCAAGTCTGGGCGGTCTGGGAGCGCCCACGGTTGACCCACCGTGAGATGCCACAGATCCGGGTACCACGACCGCCTCGGCCAATCTGGGGCGACGAGAATGGCGCGACGACATTGCGCAGCACTCTGGGCAGCATCGCCAGAGGAGGAAATACATAGGGCAGTCGAAACTGCGACCAATCCTGAACTAATGCGTCCGCCGCCAGAGCTCTGTGATCTTGAGACCGGGCCATGAATGCCGGGACTTTGTTGTTGTGCCGTGACGCCATGAGATCGACGTCCGGCGTTCCCCAGCGGCGACAGATCTCTCGAAACACGTCTGGGTGAAGAGACCATTCCCCCGCGTCCATGCCCTGTCGGCTGAGAAAATCTGCTTCCCAGTTTTCTACGCCCGGGATGTGAACTGCGGAGATGGTGGAAGCTGTGGCTTCCACCCACTGCAGAATTCGTCGGACTTCCTGGAAGGCTTGACGACTGCGAGTGCCGCCTTGGTGGTTGATGTATGCGACGGCAGTGGCGTTGTCCGACTGGATCCGGATCTGCCTGCCCTCCAGCCACCGATGAAAGGCCAATAGGGCTAGATACACTGCCCTTATCTCCAGAATATTGATCTGAAGGGATGACTCTATCGGAGTCCAGGTTCCCTGAGCCCTGTGGTGGAGAAAAACCGCCCCCCACCCTGACAGGCTCGCGTCCGTCGTGACCACAGCCCAGGTGGGGGGTAGGAAGGATTTTCCCTGCGATAGAGAGTTGGGAAGGAGCCACCACTGAAGTGACGTCTTGGTTGCAAGGGAAAGAGAGACGTTCCTGTCGAGTGAAGTCGACCTCCTGTCCCATTTGCGGAGAATGTCCCACTGGAGTGGCCGCAGATGGAATTGCGCGAAGGGCACTGCCTCCATCGCTGCCACCATCTTCCCCAGGAAGTGCATGAGGCGCCTCAAGGGGTGTGACTGACCCCGAAGAAGAGATTGCACCCCTGCCTGCAGCGAAAGCTGCTTGTCCAGCGGTAGCATGACTACTGCTGACTGAGTATGAAACTCCATCCCAAGGTACGTCAGTGATTGGGTCGGTGTCAACTTGGATTTTGGGAAGTTGATGATCCACCCGAACTGCTGGAGAGTCGCCAGAGCGACGGAAAGGCTGTTTTCACACGCCATCTGAGAGGGTGCCCTGACCAGAAGATCGTCTAAGTAGGGAATCACCGAGTGGCCCTGAGAGTGTAGGACCGCCACAACAGATGCCATGACCTTGGTGAACACCCGTGGGGCTGTCGCCAGGCCGAAAGGCAATGCCACGAACTGAAGGTGTTCGTCCCCGATGGCGAAACGCAAAAAGCGTTGATGTTCGGGTGCGATCGGCGCATGGAGATAAGCATCCTTGATGTCGATCGATGCTAGGAAGTCTCCTTGTGACATCGAAGCGATGACAGAGCGGAGAGACTCCATCCGAAACCGTCTGGTGCTCACATGTCTGTTGAGCAGTTTGAGGTCCAGAACGGGACGGAACGAGCCGTCCTTCTTTGGCACCACAAACAAGTTGGAGTAAAAGCCGCGACCATGTTCCTGAAGGGGAACAGGGATCACAACTCCTTCTGTCTTCAGAGCGTTCACCGCCTGAAAAAGTGCATCGGCTCGCTCGGGGGGGCGGAGATGTTCTGAAGAAACGAGTCGGGGGACGAGAGCTGAACTCTATCCTGTAACCGTGAGACAGAATGTCTCTCACCCATCGGTCTTGAACATGTGGCCACCAGGTGTCGCAAAAGCAGGAGAGCCTGCCTCCGACCGAGGATGCGGTTCGGGGATGCCGAGAGTCATGAGGAGGCCGCCTTGGAAGCAGTGCCTCCTGCGGCCTTTTGGGGGCGTGACTTGGACCGCCACGCATAGGAGTTCCTCTGGCCTTTCTCCAGCCTGCTGGACGAAGAGGATTGGGGCTTGGCGGAGGGACGAAAGGACCGAAACCTCGATTGTATTTTCCGTTGCTGAGGTCTCTTTGGTTTGGACTGGGGTAAGGAGGAGTCCTTTCCCTTGGATTCCTTAATAATCTCATCCAATCGTTCACCAAACAAGCGGTCGCCAGCAAACGGCAAACCGGTTAAGAACCTCTTGGAAGCAGAGTCTGCCTTCCATTCGCGCAGCCACATGGCCCTGCGGACTGCCACAGAGTTAGCGGATGCCACCGCTGTACGGCTAGCAGAGTCTAAAACTGCGTTCATGGCGTAGGAAGAAAAAGCTGACGCCTGAGAAGTCAAAGACGCAACCTGCGGAGCAGAATTACGTGTGACCGCATTAATCTCAGCCAGACAAGCTGAGATAGCTTGTAGTGCCCACACGGCTGCAAAGGCCGGGGCAAATGACGCGCCCGTGGCTTCATAGATGGATTTTACCAGGAGCTCTATCTGCCTGTCAGTGGCATCCTTTAGCGATGATCCATCTGCAACCGATACCACAGATCTAGCCGCCAATCTAGAGACTGGGGGATCCACCTTGGGACATTGAGCCCAACCCTTAACCACGTCAGAGGGGAAGGGGTAACGTGTGTCAGTAAGGCGCTTAGTAAAGCGCTTGTCCGGAACCGCTCTGGGCTTCTGGACAGCATCTCTGAAGTTAGAGTGATCAAAAAACGCACTCCGTGTACGTTTAGGGAACCGAAACTGGTGTTTCTCCTGCTGAGAAGTCGACTCCTCTACCGGTGGCGGCGGGGGAGAGATATCTAACACCTGGTTGATGGACGAGATAAGGTCATTTACTATGGCGTCCCCTTCAGGTGTATCAAGATTGAGAGCAACGTCAGTGTCAGAGCCCTGAGCTGCGACGTCCGCCTCGTCCTCCAGAGAGTCCTCACGCTGGGAACCCGAGCAGCGTGAAGAAGTCGGGGAAGATTCCCAGCGGGCCCGCTTAGCCGGTCTGGGACTGTGGTCCGGGCCGGAGTCCTCCACGTGAGACCTAGGGCCACCCCTGGGAACGTGCTGCGGCGCGGACAGAGAGGGGCCTGGAGGTGAAGATCCAACAGGGCCCGGGGCTTGTGTAAGGACCGGTCTGGACTGCAAAGCTTCAAGCAGCTTGGCAGACCATTTGTCCATAGACTGAGCCATGGATTGTGAGAGTGACTCAGAGAGTTTTTCAGCAAAAACTGCAAACTCTGTCCCTGCCGCCTGGACAGGGGGAGCAAGGGGTTCTACCTGAGCCGAGGGGCCCACTAGTGACCGAGGCTCGGGTTGAGGAAGCAAAACAGAGGTTGAGCATTGCTCACAGTGAGGGTAGGTGGAACCCGCAGGAAACTTAGCCGCACAAGAGGTACAGGCACCCTTGGCACCCTTGCTCCTTGTGGACGACATGCTGTTGTCTCCTAGGAGAGTGATCACTGAGGGTATATGGGAAGGGTATACAGCCCGACCGAACAGAAATATATAAATATATATATAGTATCTATTCCGGCACCCTAAGGGGACCAGCACCGGGTGACCGGTGTGGCTTACCGACCGCTAAAAAGCGGAGTGTGTGTCCTCCAGATTCCCTGCCTTAGGTCTCCCAGCGTTGCAGAGCTCTTCCCAGGAAATCCTCCACAGGCAGAATGCCAAAGAAATGGCTGCCGGAGCTCTCAGGGGAGGAGTGGAGCCGTGGGCGGCGTTAGAAAAAGTGCGGGAATCTGGAGTCCCCACAGTGATCAGTGAGGGGGGAGGAAACATACAGGATGTTCCGGCCCTCACAGCCGACGTCAGGCCGGCCGTCCCGCCCTTACCCCTGATAGGCCCGGGGGCGGGAGTTTTGCTACTAGGCCGCAATTGAAGCCGGGGACTAAATTTAAGACCGCGGCCGACAAACAGGCGCGGTCGGCGCGGAAGTCCGCCGGCCGTCACAAATAAGCAGCTGCTGCAGCGTCCGGGATGAAGGCGCATCATGCAAATCCCCCATGGGGATACAGAGTACCTTAGTGATGCAGGGCCCGGTCCCTGAGGATAAATAAACTCCTGTCCGACAGATTCCCACAGGGGCTGCGGAGGGAGCACGGTCCCAGTGGATGGATGACCGCTCAGGATCCCACTTCTCCCAGAGCCGCTAAGGGATGGTGAAGGAGACGGCATGAGGCTCCGGCCTTTGTACCCGCAATGGGTACCTCAACCTTAACAGCACCGCCGACTTAGTGGGGTGAGAAGGGAACATGCCGGGGGCCCCGTGGGGGCCCACTTTTCTTCCAACCGATATAACTAATCTGAGAATTCATGAGTGGATGTGTGCCTCCTTCCACACAAAGCATAAAACTGAGGAGCCCGTGATGCACGGGAGGGTGTATAGGCAGAGGGGAGGGGTTACACTTTTTAAAGTGTAATACTTTGTGTGGCCTCCGGAGGCAGAAGCTATACACCCAATTGTCTGGGTCTCCCAATGGAGCGACAAAGAAAAGGGGAGCAAAAAACAAAAACGGAAAAATCGTCCAGGGGTTAGGGGGTTAAAGGTGGGAGTCCGTGAGCACATCAGGGACATTGAGAAAACAAAGACTCTGCATGAGACGGAACACCTAAAAACCCTACCAAAACATTTCCAATTGTACCATAAATCTGACTCAAGCAAATTAAAGGAGTTGTCCAACATTAGCTTACCAAAAAATGTTGAGTTTATCTGTGCTGTATTGTCATATAAAACACCCCTATATTGTTATTTTTTGTTTTCTAACTTTTGTTCCACTTGAATTATCCCTTTATTCTCTGCAGTTCTTTGTTTACATTTTGCTCTAGCAAACTGACCACTTCCTGTGCAAAACCTCAGTTAGAGCTGGCACTGCCCGGCCTCAGGGTCCAGCCCCGTCCCCTGCCCGCCCCTTGCACACACATTCCCTGTCAGTATTCTACCCCAGCAACTGATCTGTTATCACTCTAGCAATGAAAATAACAGCCCCACATCGGGCTCTGTGCCAAACACACACACACATACACACACACACACACATACACATCGGGCTCTGCGCCACACACATCAGGCTCTGCAACCCTCCCCCACACACACATACACACACGGCGCTCTGTACCGACCTCCCCCTCACCATCGTTCTGTACCGACCCCTACCCCCATAGGGAACACATGTAGGCTACATTCACATGACCGTTCCGTTTTTGCAGTCGGCAAAAAATGGCCAATTTTTTCACGGATACATCTGTGTGTCATCCGTGTGCCTTCCGTTTTTTTTGCGGACCGCAAAAAACGGAAGCAGCAAGAAAGATAAATAGATGAGTAGATATAGAGATGAATAGATAGATATAGAGACAGAGAGATAGAGGGATGAATGAATGAACAGAGGGATAGACAGATAGATAAATAGATAGATAGATAGATAGATGAGAAAGACATATAATGTCCTACCCCCCTGCATATTCTAAGCTGGCACCCTTTAGTGACTTTCATGTGGCACGAAAGTGTGCTTAGCCTTGTATTTATCAAAAAAATAAATAAAAAATAATTTAAAAAAACCAAACGACAATGGGTCCCCCATACTTTTGTAGCCAGCTAGGGTAAAGCAGATGGCTGCAACCTGCAAACCACAGCTGGCAGCTTCAGCTTGGCTGGTAATCTAAAACAGAGGGCACCCCACGCTGTTATTTTAAATTAAATAAATAATTTAAAACAAAAAACATGGGGTCCCCCCAAATTGGATCACCAGCCAAGGTAAAGCAGACAGCTGTGGTCTGGTATTCTCAGACTAGGGAGGCCCACTGTTATTGGACACTCCCCAGCCTAAAAATAGCAGGCCACAGCCGCCCCAGAAGTGGCACATCCATTAGATGTGCCAATCCTGGTGCTTCACCCCAACTCATCCCGTGCCCTGGTGCGGTGGCAAACGGGGTAATATATGGGGTTGATGCCAGATGTGTAATGTCACCTGGCATCAAGCCCTGGGGTTAGTGATGTCACGCGTCTATCAGATATCCGACATGACAAACCCAGTCAGTAATAAAAAAAAAATAGACAACAAAAAAAAAAGTGTTATTTGAAAAAACACTCCTCAAAACATTCCCTCATTCACCAATTTATTCAAAAGAAAAACAAATCCTGGTCCAGCATAATCCAATAAGGGGGTCTCATGACAATCCATACCATAGTCAATGTCCCAGTCAATGAAGAACAGAATGTTCCTCATTGGCTGGGAGAGTAATGCAGTGACCTGAGCTAACATCAATAGCCCAGGTCACTGCAGGGGATGCCGAGCGCTGCTGTCAGGAGGTTAGATGAAATCATTACCTGCGGTGACGATCTTCGCTTCACTCCTGTCAGCGCTGTCCCTGACTTCTATGCCCGCCGCGTTCTCAGCAGTATCGCCCGAGATGTCACCGCTAGTGACGTGAGAACGCAGCGGCATAGAAGGCACTGACAGCGCTGACAGGAGTGAAGCGAAGATTGTCACAGCAGGCAATGATGTCATCTAACATCCTGATGGCAGTGCTCGTTATCCCCGCGGGGGCCTGGTGCTGGCGGTGACACCGTGGGCGGGGAGAGTACGGGGTGCGGAGGAATGTGTGGGAGGGTGCAGGGAAGAGGGGCGGGGAATTCACGCAGGGCGGCAACATGCTGTTCCAGATTTGCATGTTAACATGGTCCTGCCCATGTTGACATGAAATGACCGGAAGCAGCAAAATCGCGGCAGGAGCGGTCACATGACCGCTCTGAGCCGGGGGAGAAAGGCTGACAGCAGGGCAGGTAAGTGATCACTAGCTACTTACCTGCCCCAATGTAGCCCAAAAGGGTAATAATGAAGAAAAGTCAAAATAAGCCGGATAACCCCTTTAATTATAAAGGCCATAGATCAGAGGTTAGAGGTGGTAACCTATTTAAGGCCCTTGCGCAACTTGAGTCATTGGATTTATAGATTGGACACAAGGACTCCTATTGGGCTCAATGAGAGCTTTGACTGCTTTCTTTAATTGGGTATTTTTATGTGGTGTGAGAATGGGACTGTTTGTGTTAAATTATTTTTAATTGTTTCTTTTTCTTTTTATCCATAATTTAGAGATCTGTATATGCTAAAACCATACCTGAGGTGGTCTGCAAATTTTGAGGTACTTCACGCGACCCGCTCAGTGACTTAGATGTTGACTTTGATTGGGTCTTTTCCCTGAATGAAGTGCCTATGAGAAAATAAGAAAAACGATTATTATCTAAGAAAAGTGGAGAAAAACATTGTACAATTTAATTATAGTTAGGATACAACTAATATTTAATACATTTACTCAATAATTTAGTTTTTTGCATTTCTTGATTTTGCTTGCCTTATGGCATGTCATTTTTAATTTTTCATATAATATTTCTGTTTACACAACACTGCACTTTTTTTGTTTGTCTATTGATTAGTGATGGACAGACCCGGACTGTAAAATTTAGAATCCGAGAGGTTATAAAAATACCCGAGTACCGGACCCGGGCCTGGAGTTCTCAGAGAACTCCGGATAATGATCCGGAACCTTTGGAAATAAAAAATGGAAAAATAAAGAAAAGAGGAATAAAGCAGGCGCGTTATAATAATAGCAGCCCACAGCCACTCAGGATTGTCACATCCATTAGATGTGACAATCCTGGCACTTTACCCGATTCTTCCTGATTCCCCTGGTGCGGTGGCAATCAGGCTAATAAGGGGTTAATAACAGCTCACATCTGCCACTAAGCCCTAGATTAGCAATGGCAGGGTCTATGAAAACCCTTCCCCCATTACTAATCTGGAAGTGAAGATAAATAAACACAAACACAAAATAAGATAAAAACAACACCCTCTTTCACTCCTTTATTAACCCCAAAAACACTCAGGTCTTATGTAATCCACACGAAGGCCCATGACTATTCCAATTGCCTTTCTACACCGCCATCGGAGGCCCCGTAACGCGATTATGGGAAGCCGATGGTTGCCATGGTAGCACAGGGTTATGTGATGACTCCTGTCGCTATCATGACTCACATCCTGTTACAGCCGGCTGGCTTTAACAAGACAGCAGCATTTCAGCTGATCAGAGCTCTGCCGCTCTGATCAGCAGAATTGAACAAGCAAGCAGACGGCTAATCCTTACCCCTAGAGAGACTATTGAAATAAAAAAAAGTAAAAAAAAAGTTTTATAGAATTAAAAAAACAACTAAAAGTTTAAATCATTCTCCATTCGCCCCACTAAAAATCAAAGGGTTAAAAAAATAAAAATTATACACTCATTTGGTATTGCAGAGTTAAGAAATGCCCAGTCTATCAAAATATAAAATGAATCAATTAGATCGGTAGATGGCGTAGCCGTAAAAAAAAATCCAACTGGCAAAGTTACGTTTTTTGGTCTTCGCAAATTTTCAGCAAAATGCAATACCAAGGAGTCAAAACGTAGCATCTGCGCAAAAATGGTACAGCTAAAAATGCAAACAAATAAGCCATCAGTGAGCCCCATATCCCGAAAAATGAGAACACTACAAGTTGCAGAAAATGCTGCAGAAAGTGCTCCAATTTTTTGGACAAACCTTTTTTTAACCCCTTAGATAAAAGTAAACCTAAACATGTTTGGTATCAACAAACTCATACCAACCTGAAGTATCACACCCACCCATTAGTTTTACCATACAGTGAACACGGTGAATAAAGTACCCCATAAACCATTGTCCAATCACACTTTTTTGTAATTTTTCCGCACATGGAAATTTTGTGCTGTTTTCCAGTACCATATATATATTCTTTGTTTACATTTTGCTCTAGCAAACTGACCACTTCCTGTGCAAAACCTCAGTTAGAGCTGGCACTGCCCGGCCTCAGTGTCCAGCCCCGTCCCCTGCCCGCCCCCTGCACACACATTCCCTGTCAGTATTCTACCCCAGCACCTGATCTGTTATCTCTCTAGCAATGAAAATAACAGCCCCACATCGGGCTCTGTGCCACACACACACACACACACACACACACACATACACATCGGGCTCTGCGCCACACACATCAGGCTCTGCAACCCTCCCCCACACACACACACACACACACACACACACACGGCGCTCTGTACCGACCTCCCCCTCACCATCGTTCTGTACCGACCCCTACCCCCATAGGGAACACATGTAGGCTACATTCACATGACCGTTCCGTTTTTGCGGTCCGCAAAAAATGGCCAATTTTTTCACAGATACATTTGTGTGTCATCCGTGTGCCTTACGTTTTTTTTGCGGACCGCAAAAAACAGAAGCAGCAAGAAAGATAAATAGATGAGTAGATATAGAGATGAATAGATAGATAGATATAGAGACAGAGAGATAGAGGGATGAATGAATGAACAGAGGGATAGACAGAGAGATAGATAGATAGATGAGAAAGACATATAATGTCCTACCCCCCTGCATATTCTAAGCTGGCACCCTTTAGTGACTTTCTTGTGGCACTAAAGTGTGTTTAGCCTTGTATTTATCCAAAAAATAAATAAAAAATAATTTAAAAAAAACCAAACGACAATGGGTCCCCCATACTTTTGTAGCCAGCTAGGGTAAAGCAGATGGCTGCAGCCTGCAATCCACAGCTGGCAGCTTCAGCTTGGCTGGTAATCTAAAACAGAGGGCACCCCACGCTGTTATTTTAAATTAAATAAATAATTTAAAACAAAAAACATGGGGTCCCCCCAAATTGGATCACCAGCCAAGGTAAAGCAGACAGCTGTGGTCTGGTATTCTCAGACTAGGGAGGCCCACTGTTATTGGACACTCCCCAGCCTAAAATTAGCAGGCCACAGCCGCCCCAGAAGTGGCACATCCATTAGATGTGCCAATCCTGGTGCTTCGCCCCAACTCATCCCGTGCCCTGGTGCAGTGGCAAACGGGGTAATATATGGGGTTGATGCCAAATGTGTAATGTCACCTGGCATCAAGCCCTAGGGTTAGTGATGTCACGCGTCTATCAGATATCCGACATGACAAACCCAGTCAGTAATAAAAAAAAAATAGACAACAAAAAAAAAAGTTTTATTTGAAAAAACACTCCTCAAAACAATCCCTCATTCACCAATCTATTCAAAACAAAAACAAATCCTGGTCCAGCATAATCCAATAAGGGGGTCCCATGACAATCCATACCATAGTCAATGTCCCAGTCAATGAAGAACAGAATGTTCCTCATTGGCTGGGAGAGTAATGCAGTGACCTGAGCTAACATCAATAGCCCAGGTCACTGCAGGGGATGCCGAGCGCTGCTGTCAGGAGGTTAGATGAAATCATTACCTGCGGTGACGATCTTCGCTTCACTCTTGTCAGCGCTGTCCCTGACTTCTATGCCCGCCGCGTTCTCAGCAGTATCGCCCGAGACGTCACCGCTAGTGACGGGAGAACGCAGCGGCATAGAAGGCAGTGACAGCGCTGACAGGAGTGAAGCGAAGATTGTGACAGCAGGCAATGATGTCATCTAACATCCTGATGGCAGCGCTCGTTATCCCCGCGGCTGCCTGCACTGCAATGTGAGAGGCTGCTGAGCCTGCAATGAAGGCAGCCGCGGGGCTGGAGCGGGACACAGACTGCACGGGCACTCCTGCTATCCTGAGCAGGGGGCCTGGTGCTGGCGGTGACACCGTGGGCGGGGAGAGTACGGGGTGCGGAGGAATGTGTGGGAGGGTGCAGGGAAGAGGGGCGGGGACTCCACGCACTGTACCCGCCCAGCAGGGCGGAAATATGCTGTTCCAGATTTGCATGTCAACATGGTCCTGCCCATGTTGACATGAAATGACCGGAAGCAGCAAAATCGCGGCAGGAGCGGTCACATGACCGCTCTGAGCCGGGGGAGAAAGGCTGACAGCAGGGCAGGTAAGTGGTCACTAGCTACTTACCTGCCCCAATGTAGCCCAATAGGGTAATAATGAAGAAAAGTCAAAATAAGCCGGATAACCCCTTTAATTATAAAGGCCATAGATCAGAGGTTAGAGGTGGTAACCTATTTAAGGCCCTTGCGCAACTTGAGTCATTGGATTTATAGATTGGACACAAGGACTACTATTGGGCTCAATGAGAGCTTTGACAGCTTTCTTTAATTGGGTATTTTTATGTGGTGTGAGAATGGGACTGTTTGTGTTAAATTATTTTTAATTGTTTCTTTTTCTTTTTATCCATAATTTAGAGATCTGTATATGCTAAAACCATACCTGTGGTGGTCTGCAAATTTTGAGGTACTTCACGCGACCCGCTCAGTGACTTAGATGTTGACTTTGATTGGGTATTTTCCCTGAATGAAGTGCCTATGAGAAAATAAGAAAAAAGATTATTATCTAAGAAAAGTAGACAAAAACATTGTACAACAATTTAATTATAGTTAGGATACAACTAATATTTAATACATTTACTCGATAATTTAGTTTTTTGCATTTCTTGATTTTGCTTGCCTTATGGCATGTGATTTTTAATTTTGCATATAATATTTCTGTTTACACAACAACATGAACACTATGCACTTTTTTTGTTTGTCTATTGAGTAGTGATGGACAGACCCGGACTGTAAAATTTAGAATCCGAGAGGTTTTAAAAATACCCGAGTACCGGACCCGGGCCTGGAGTTCTCAGGGAACTCCGGATAATGATCCGGAACCTTTAGAAATAAAAAATAAAAAAAGGAAAAATAAAGAAAATAAGAATAAAGCAGGCGCGTTATAACAATAGCAGCCCACAGCCACTCAGGATTGTCACATCCATTAGATGTGACAATCCTGGCACTTTACCCGATTCTTCCCGATTCCCCTGGTGCGGTGGCAATCAGGCTAATAAGGGGTTAATAACAGCTCACAGCTGCCACTAAGCCCTAGATTAGCAATGGCAGGGTCTATGAAAACCCTACCCCCATTACTAATCTGTAAGTGAAAATAAATAAACACAAAATAAGATAAAAACAACACCCTCTTTCACTCCTTTAATAAGCCCAAAAACACCCAGGTCTGATGTAATCCACACGAGGTCCCATATCGATTCCAGCTCTGCTACATCTGAAGTGACAGCGCGTGGGCATAGAATATGACCACCCGCTGTGATCTTAAGGCAGAGAATGAGTCACAGCGATGTGTGGTGACGTAACTTAGGTTATTTGCGGTCACAGCTGGAGCTGCCCATTGTCATCCACCTATGATCGCAGGTAACCTGACCTCAGGTGACCTCATTGAACTGAGTGACCACTACTATCCATAAATGTGGCGTAATACTTTGGCAAAATTACTCTCAGAAATAAAATGTGAGTCAGAAATACATTCAGGCATCTTCCGCATGCTGTTGCCATTCAGTTTCAACAATTTTCCATCCATTGCAATATTTTTACAGCCCTCGCAGGCCTATTTCTAAGGTCCTCTGGAAAATTATTCGAGTTTCCCATTGACTTGGATTGGGTTCGTTATTCGGTATGAATACACAAATGTACAAATTATTGGATTTGAACAATCTGAATCCGAATATTTTAGCATTCGCCCATATCTAGTCATCACTAATGATAATTTTAATAATTTTAAGGATGTCTAAGGATGTCTAAAACTGATCAACTGGGAAAAGGTTGTTGCATTACTCGTAAATCAAATGCCATGTCCTTCAAATTGTCCAATTATTAATACCAGGTTTTGGTTAAAATGAGGCTACCATTTCAAGGTTCATTTTCCATCAAGGAGAAACTACGCTGAAAATCTATCTTTCTCTATCGCTTCATTGGAGGACACAGGAAACCATGGGTGTATGCTGCTGGGACTAGGAGGTGACACTATGCAAATAAGAAAGTTGGCTCCTCCCACATAGTATACACCCACTGACTGGAGCTGAGGAGATCAGTTTTTGCTTAGTGTCCGAGGAGGTTGGACACGCAGGGGCTGCTCTCAGCCCCTCAGGTTTGTATTGTTGTGTTTTATTAATGTTTTCCCTTTGTTTTTCAGACACAGCTCGTCGGGCGACAGGGTGTAATCGCTCACCCTGCTCTCCCACATAGAGACCGGTCGCACAGAAGTGGGGTCCGTCCGCCACTTCCGTTGTCCTCCGTGTCTGTCTGGCAGGACCCTACCCCCCTAACACTTTCAAGACGGTTTGGGGGGCATCCGCACAGAGGAACAGGTGGATGGTCCTTGCCCCCCTCCCCAAACTCTCTCGCTTCCGAGCCTGATTGTGGGGTAGGAGGACGAAGACCGTACCCAGGATGGAGAGGTACCCTTCCGGTCTCCCCTCGACTATGCCCGGGACGACCGTCGAGATGTCTTCGCTCGCCTTCCAGGATGGGTCCAGGATCACCTCAAGACAAGCCGGGACCTCCGATAAGTACTCACTCCCCCCTCCTCTTCCCCGTCCCGGGTTATGGGGAGGGATCCCGGGTATAGAAACCCCACAGCCCCTTCTCCACTTGGGTCAGGGGGTCCTACATCTCCCTTAGAGCCCCCTCCACAGGCCCCTCTGTAGTTGGCTTCGGCGACCTACCTTAGAATTTAGCCCCCGGCTCCATTGCGGCCCGGCGTCCCCTCCGGTGGCCCACTTTCAAATTTATCCCCCGGCTCCATTGCGGCCCGGCGTCCCCTCCGGTGGCCCACTTTTAAAATATAGGCCCCGGCTCCATTGCGGCCCCCTCAGTGTCCGCGCGCCTCTCCAGGCCACGCCCCCAGCCGGAATTCTGTCCGCGCGCGTGGGCTTTTCAAATCTTCCGCCTCTTTTTTCTCGCGCGGTCCCAGTCCTCTCCCGGTGTCTGTCGTCATTTCCGGGCGCCAATCCCCGGCACGCGTCATTCCTGTGCCTCCACTGGACCAGGCCCCTCCCTCCGGGTAAGCGACGCTGCTGCCGCCGCGAGGCCCGATACTCCCCGCCCGGGTAGGTCGACTCTGCAGCCGCCTCAGGACCCGAGCCTCCGACCGGGTAAGCGCCGCTATCGCCGCCGCCGCGCCTGTGCCTACACCCGGGTAAGCGCTGCCAGCGCCGCCACCAGGCCCGATCCACCGACCGGGTCAGCGCTCCTAGCGCCGCTGCGTCCCCCCCTTCCCAGAACCGCCGCAAGTTTGCGACATAGCGCCCACCCGCAGGCAGTGTTGGCCCCAGCGCACCCTCACTGGCAGGGTTTAGTCCACTGCTCCCCAGACTTCAGTGTCAGTCAGCGCCCCGGGCATCAGGCTGTCATCTCTCTCAGGGCTCATTCCCAGGGTACTGTTGTCTCTGAACATGCAGGCCCATTCACTGTGGTGCTATTTGTGAAGAAACAAGTCCATTCAATATGGTACTGGTTGTGAGGAAGCAGGCCCATTCCCTATGGTACTGTTTGGGAAGTGGCAGGCCCACTCACTGTGGTACTGTTTGTGAGGATGCAGGCCCATTCACTATGGTACTAGTTGTGAAGGGGCAGGCCCATTCACTATGGTACTGCTTTGGGAAGAAGCCGAATGTCGCACAATTTTTTTGTCTCCTGTTTTTGTGATGTACATTCACAGACATTCTCCTCACATCTTGCCTAGCACAGATGTGCTCCTGAATTCTGGGCGTTCACTGTCAGTTTGCCATTCTGTCTCCCAGGTATTATACGCCTGTAACACTAATCACTGATCCTATGTGTCCAGCTGTATTATACGCCTGTGGCTCTAATCACGGACGTCTCTACAGCACTCTAAATCTTCCCAGAGTATCGCTCTTGCGCCCGATTATCCGTCACGTTACGGATAGATTATGGCGCTCTACCCAGCAGTCAGAAACCCATATTTCGCTACACACGCTGCTTGCCCAGCGGTCCATGACATGGCCCTTTCCGTGAACGCTCCAGTGTCTCCGTGAACCTGTCAGCCTTCCAGTGTGTTCCAGGTTTACGCCCTGTGTTTCCATGTGCCTATCCTCTAGCCTACGTGTCAGTGTCTCTACGTGCTACCTGTCTGTTACAGTCCGTAGGTGCCTTTCTCTCTACACCAGTCTTCACCAGTGTGCAAGTGCCACCAGTGTGCCAGTGTTCTTTAGGTACTAGTCCTCTTCGGTGTGCTAGTGTTTCCTCGTACTTGTCCACTATCCAGTGGGCCAGCGTTTCTATATGCACTGACCTACTCCCGTGTGCCAGCGTTTCCCTGTACCTGTCCACTATCCAGAGTGCCAATGTCTGCGTCATGCCTGTGTGCTCCAATACCCAGGTGCTTTGGGGACCCTGCCCGCTATTCCGTGGGCCAGTGTTTCTACGTGCATTTGTTTACTCTGGTGTACCAGTGTTTTCCACGAGCCCTTACACTACTCAGTGTAATTAGGTTTTTATGCGCACCTGTCTACACCACCGTAATAGTGTTGTGTGAACCCTCCCACTGTTTAGGGGGTCAGGTTTCTTCTTGCACCTGTGAGTTTTAGTGTGCTATAACCTTTTCTGTCAACCTGTCCACCATCCAGATTGACAGTTCCATAGACCTGTCCACTTGCTCGTGTGCCAGTGTCTCTATATGTCGGTCCATCTTCCAGGGTGCCAGTATACACTATCCAGTGTTTCTCTATGCACCTACCCACCATCCGGTGCGCTAGTCTTGCCAGAATGTACCCTCTATCCTGTGTGCCAGTGTTTCTGTAGGCACCTGTCTACTACAGCGGGAGAGTGATTTGATGAGCCTGCCCACTTGCCTATGGGCCAGCACTTATCAGCACCAGAAGCCGGATACAGCAACAGGCTTGAGTGCCTTGTTCAACTTTTCCGCTCATCTTCGACTGAGGCGAGTGCTCCATCCAACACTACCCCATGAGGCGGCACGCCAGCAGCTGTCACGTTCAGTTCCAGTATTCAAGATCAATGATCCTGCCCGCTATCCAATAGGCTAGCGTTTCTCCGGACCAGAAGCTGGATACTGTAACAAGTATGTGTTGCTCTGCTCACGACCCAGTGACTCGAACAGTCTTCCTCACCTAGTGGGTCATGTATCTCCTTCATCTTCGACTGAGGCGAGGACTATGGTCTCCATGGACCCCTAACGTGGTACGGCAGCAACGGTCATTAGGTTGCTTCCCAGTGACCCAGGGGTTTTTTCCTACTTCAGACCACCCATTCAGGAAAACAGAAGGTAAGCCAGAATCCTCTGGCCAGTTCATTGTCTTCTCTTTCTGCAGCAGTTATTTACTCACTCTTCAGCGATCTGCATCCATCTCCTACCTCACACCATGCGTGTAACGTGATCTCGAGGTAAGGTTACACGCGACCTTCTGACTGGAGGGTCGTGTGATTCACTCCCTGCAGCAACCACAGACCTCATGACGCAGCACGGCAGCAGCAGTTCTCATCCGGTCGCTTCCCAGTGGCCCGGGACCTTCTCCTACCTTGCCCCATTCATCTAAGGTAGCCACAAGGTAGGGCTTTTCTCTCTTGACCGTACGTTGGCTGCATCGCTTCTTGAAGCAGCAGTCATTTTGGTTTTCAAATGAGGTAAGCAAGGGGCAGCTCTGTCTGCTAACCAATATGTTGTCCATTTTACTTCCTGCCACCTTCCTCGGGTGGTTCATAGTTCTTCTGGTATCTGCCTATTCTTTGGCCTAGACCAGCCTTGGCCGCGCCCTCCACTAGGGTTCCGGCCAGGTACTGTATAGGTTTAAAACCATAGGTCGTTACTTACATTCTCTTTCTTTCAGATAGAGATCAGATTTCCTCAGTCCCTTCACAGTCAACAGATGAAGTTAAGAACCAGACACAGAATCGTCTAACCAGTATTGATTCCACGGAGGACCAGCTTCACCAAGGGACTTCTAGTATCCTGACGGCCCAGTCATTGGGCCCACTCTTCCGGACAAGCTGTAAGGTTTCATATAATTGTATTCTGTCTACTTTCCGCAGCAGAATTCTTCAGGGAACCCAGAATGCTCAGGCCACTGGGTGTCTCCACCCGAACACTCAACACTACAGCGAGTGGTCCCCGTCTAATCTGCCAATCTCCACTAACACCTAGACATGACCTGCTTCAGTTTCAGGCCAAGAGGGATCTTCATTTCCCCTGTCCCGGGTCTACCTCCTTTTCCCCCTCTCGTAGCCATTCTGGATGGCCCTTGGAGATATGCTAGATCTCTCCGAAGTCCCCGCCATACCAAACTCCGCGACCACTCGCCACCGCTTGGTCTCATTTCTGCACTTTTCAATTAGAGTTCCTGCCAGACCATTTAAACTCCCATATTCTGTCATTTCTTTCCCTTCGTCGTCACCTCGGGTTGTGACGTGGTGACGCGTTTTATAATAATAATAGTAATAATAATAACACTTTACTCATTCTTCCGTCACTCCTCCGTTTTTTCCTTGCCACCTTCCAAGGATAGGCGTCACTACTCTGGTCGACGAGCGCTTAGGCCGGTCACATAGTCCAACCCTTCCTTGAGTCCCCTCGAAAGGGTTTTTCCTTCTCCCATTACAGGTCATACTTCCCAGGTCTTGGGCTCCTTTTTTTTCATTCGCAAGAGCCCTCTCCTATAGGGGGTTCTCTTTCCAGTAATTCACTTCAAGGGGCATCTAGTACCCGAGTCCAGAGTTCGAGTTTTCCCAGCCACGCCATTGTAGATGCCCGGACTCCCTTCTCCTGTCTGTCAGGTCATAGAGGTAATTGGTTATTGGATTTCCTTGGCTCCTTAACCTTCTCCTTTTTCTCCGGACTTCACAGGTTCTCTAGACCGCTTCTATACACAGGGGATTTATCTCCCGTATCATCTTCCCGCCTGCAGGCTGTTTCGTCCACTAGGGTCAGATCACTTCCCTCAGGTGCTGTGTAACCAACAGGTCAAGTTCCCCTATGGCGGAATCCCCTCACAGTATCTCGTCTCCCCTGCACTTTTTTAGGCAGTCGGTTTTCCTTTTAGTTGTCCGGTGGCAGTAAAGGCCCAAGGCTCCGTTCGCCTCCACTTACCTGGCACCTTCCTCTACCAGGTACCCTAGTTCTTCGCTCATTCTTACTCTCTCAGGCGTAGTACCATGGCCTGTCGGGTTTTTGCTCCTAGCCGACCTATTGCTGTCAGTCGCCTTAGATCCTTAGCTTTCTTAGGTACAGATTTCAAAGGATGCAGTTTCTCCCTGATCATCCTATTCCCCAGCACACGCATTTTACACTAGTTCTTAGTACTCCCTAGTACTCTAACTCTTCTCCTATACTTCGGCCCCTGGCCGGGTAGGGGTTCTTTATGGGGTCTACGACCAGTTTTCGGTCACAGAATCTTGTCTCTGCTAACCCTGTTTTCGGGTCGCTTTCTTCCCACCCTTGGGGACTGCTTTAGGACGTCCCATTGTTTCCTGTGTCCCCCAATGAAGCGATAGAGAAAAGTAGATTTTGGGTACTCACCGTAAAATCTCTTTCTCGGAGCCTTCATTGGGGGACACAGCACCCGCCCTTTTCTAAGACTTCAATGGATCCGGAATGTTCTAGATTTCAAGCTTCTCCTCGTACTGCTTTTACACAAACTGATCTCCTCAGCTCCAGTCACTGGGTGTATACTACGTGGGAGGAGCCAACTTTCTTATTTGCATAGTGTCACCTGCTAGTCCCAGCAGCATACACCCATGGTTTCCTGTGTCCCCAAATGAAGGCTCCGAGAAAGAGATTTTACGGTGAGTACCCAAAATCAACTTTTTGAACCATGTGCATTGAATATTTTTTTGGTATGGTATCAGAGGACTCAGAAGGAAAAATGTATGTAACAAAATTAAAACATTGTCGTCCATTTGGCTTATCCCTAATCTATTAATTTTACACTAGGTGGTAAAATAGATGACATCTTTATTATCTGGAGGGGTACCGATCCTGAACTGCAGAGCTTCATGACTTGGTTGAACGATAACCCATATAACATCAAACTAACCTATAAGGCAGATCGGGAGGCAATTGATTTTCGGGACTATAATATAAAAATGGGGTACCAGACAGAAAAGGGTACTCCACGGGTACAATTATTATCAACAAGTAAGAGGGAAGAATCTTTTTCCTCACAGATACATTTCATCTCCAAGTTAACAGTCAGAGGGGGCGATCGGCAGATCTTGAACAAACACTGGTCGTTACTGAAGACCGACCAGAGTTTGAACGACGTTTTACTCATCGCCCACTCTTACCTGTTAGAAGGGGGAAAAGCCTAAAGGATATGCTGGTGAAGAACCATTACGTACCTAGGGTGGTATCTCGCTTTGAGAAAGGGAGTCCCAAATTTGGTTGTTTTCCTTTTGTCTGCCCAGAGATGTTGTCAGCTTGGGTTGGACCTAAAGAGTATAAAATAAAAAGTTACAAATCATGCAGTAAAAGTCACGTTATCTATTATGCAGTATGTGACTGTAGCCTAATTTATATTGGGTTAACATCAAGGGAATAACGCGTCCGCACGACGGAACATGTTAGGGACATAAATGCGGTGTGTGATGTTGTGGATCTTGATTCCCTAAGGATGATCCAGAGACATTTCAAGCTGCACTATGACTGTGGTCCCACAGGATTGAAAATTTGTGGTATCGAAAGGTCCATTTAGAATCTAGGGGTATATATATATATATATATATATATATATATATATACACACATATTACTATATGAAATTTGTCTCTGCATGATATAGGGACATTAGAAAATCTTTTAAGGACTATACATGGTCATATTCTTTAGGCTAAGGCTGATTCTCCTTATGTTTGGATGATTTTCTTACCTCCCTGGTCGTGCCCTTTCACTTGCCAGTAGTAGATATGGTCTCGTTGGGTACGCATGTGCGGGGCTGCCTCAGCATGAGTCCCCGCCAAGGGAGCTTCCTCAGAAGGATGCATGGGTTAACTGACGTTAGTGGAAGTATTCTTCCGATCCACGCTTCCCCTGGAATGACTGGATGAGGCGGACTCTATGTGCGGCGTCCCACCCCCTGCACGCGCCCAAACAGCGACGATCTCGCCCAAGACACCACATAATAAAACATGCACATTACACTTTCCTCAAGCGAGGAAGCCAGGTGAGAAACGCTTGTCAGGGCTACTCAAAACATACAGTTATAAGTGCACTTTATAGGTGAGTCCGGATCACGATGATTCATGGCTGTTAGCTCTATCGGTAATAGTAATGGTAGCCTTTGAGGCTTAGGCTGCGTTACATGGGTGATATTAGATTTTTGTGTTATTATAGCGTCACCAGGTGGCCAACTGTATTAGTACATGCAGTGGTACCTGCAATGTATTTCAATGACCCCGATCCTGCTGTACCGGAAGTCGCCGGATCCTGATAGACAGAATCCTGTTTTTTGAACTGAGCATGCCCAGAAAGCAGCTTGGCATGGTCAATACAGAAATCTCCCTCTCTCTCAGACAGAAGACCAGGATCGTGAAGGGGTGAGAGGGAGTAATAAAGATGGAGTCCCTAAGTGTGTCTGTGTATTTATTTCTAATAAAGTGTCTGTGTATTTTTTTCTAATAAAGTATTTTTTCTGTGTGATGTCTTTTTTTTAACCCTTTATTGGAGATTCTTAATGGCCGGGTCAAACTTGGCCTGACATTAGCAATCTCAGGCTTTATACCAGCAGTTAAAACAAAGCTGGTATTAACCCCTTATTACCCAACATGCCACCCGGCACCACGGCCGCTGGGAGAGATGTTGGATACAACGCCAGAAGATAGCGCTTTTAAGAAAGCGCCATTTTCTGGGGTGACTGTTGACTGCAATTCGCAGCGGGGGGGGCCAAGAAAGCTTGGGCCACCCTGCACTGCGTATTCCCATCTCCAGCTGCCTAGTTGTACCTGGCTCGTCACAAAAATTGGGCAAAGCCCATGTGTTTTTTTTTGTTTTTTTTAATTATTTCATGAAATTCATGAAATAATTAAAAAAGGGCTTCCCTGTATTTTTGGTTCCCAACCAAGTACAAATAGGCAGCTGGGGGTTGGGGGCAGCGCGTACCTGCTTGCTGTACCCTGCTAGCATACAAAAACAGGGTGAAGCTGTCTTTTTTTTTAGTTTTTCGGCAAAAAACGTTAAAAAAAGGGCTTCCCTGGATTTTCCATTGCCAGTGAAGGTCATATAAGCAGTGGGGGTTAGCAGCCAGTAGCTGCTCGGGTTACCTTAGCAATAGAAAATGCAGCGGGAGTCCACACATTTTATTTTTTGACCCCCTAACCCTAGAGTTAGGGTTATGTGTTTGGGGTTTTTGTTTATTTTTTAATGAATTTAAAAAAAAAAATACTCATGGGCAACCGAGAACCCGAGCATTTTTAGTGCACACTCATCCCTACTTCTAACCATACAGCCAGCAGATCAAGTAATCTGATCAGCTGACTCCAGTGTTGGCCGATTACTTGTTCTGGGTCCCCCTGCATCCATCGCAGCGTGTGCTGCCTGTGAGGTCAGCTGAATTCGGCCGACACTGGAGTCAGCTGATCTGAACTCTGTTGAACTCCAGCCCGCACACTCTGCGATGGATGCAGGGGGACACAGAACAAGCAATCGGCCAACACTGGAGTCAGCTGATCTGAACTCAGCTGAACTCATGACCACACAGCCCGAACATGGTCACACGTGATCGGCAGCAGGCAGTGATTGCTGTTAACCTGCATCCTTCACAGCGTGTGCGGGCTGTGAGATCAGGAGTTTAGCTTATTCCCGATCAGCTGACTCCAGTGCCAGACGATAAATTCTGTGTTCCCCTTGATCCATCACAAGTAGAAGAAGAAGCATACAATAAACTAACAATTGCGGTTGCATGCGTTGCACATTCAATCCACAGGATCCGGTCATATGCGGTTTGCATCCTGTCAAATGTGAAAGTAGCCTTACAGCTGGAGCAGGAAGAAGAAAGACAAGATGGCAGACTTACTTTGGGAGCTTACAGGAAGAAATCGCACAGACCAATTTTTGGGGCTCCACTCAAGGGGATCTGGGGCTGAGAAAAAAAGGAGACCGTCAGCTGATGATGAAATAGCTAGCAAAGTTATTGATCATTATCTCAAACCCATTGCCTCCTCTCTCTAGTCCGGCATTTCCTCTCTGCGGCGATCGCCATCCTCCTTCTTCTGAGGCCCATGTGCATGACGCGTCCTACATCATGCTCACTAGCTGGCATTGAGGTCCTGCGCAGGCGCACTTTGATCTGCCCTGCTCAAAGCAGATCCATGTATTGTAGTGCATATGCGTAAGAGATCTTTAACCCCTTAACGATCTGGTGGCTATCATGATAGCACAGGATCATGTGATGACTCCTGTAGCTCACATGACTCAGGTCCTGTAAGAAAAAGCCAAATACTGGCTGTTACAAGAGATGATAATTTCTCCCAGTCTAAATTGTGCTGCTCTGATTGGGATAAATAAATGAGTGATCAGACAGCTGATCCTAATAGCCCCCTAGGGGTACTAGTCAAATTTAAAAAAAAATTTAAGAAAAAGTTTTGAAAAAGTAAAAAAAAAAGTAAAAACACCTAAAAGTTCAAATCATCCCTTTTTTGCCCCACTGAAAAATAAAGGGTTAAAAAAAAATATATTCACACATTTGGTATCGCTGTCTTCAGTCCGAATATATATCATAATATAAAATCATTTGTTCTGTTTGGTAAATGGCGTAGCAGCAAAAAAATTCCAAATGCCAAAATTACGCTTTTTGGTTGCCACAAATTTTAAGCAAAATGCAATAACAGGCAATGAAAACATAGCATCTGCGCAAAAATGATACTGTTAAAAACGTCAGCTCGAGATACAAAAAAAAGCCATAACTGAGCCATAGATTTAAAAAAATGAGAACGCTATGGGTCTCAGAAAATGGCGCAAAAAAGAGAATTTTGTTTACTTACCGTAAATTCTTTTTCTTATAGTTCCGACATGGGAGACCCAGACCATGGGTGTATAGCTTCTGCCTCCGGAGGACACACAAAGTACTACACTAAAAAGGTAGCTCCTCCCTCCGAGCATATACACCCCCTGGATGACCAAATCTAGCCAGTTTAGTGCAAAAGCTGAAGGAGGACATCCACCCACAAGTAGAGATAGAGTAAAACCCGGAATAACCGGAACCTCTGTCTACAACAACAGCCGGTGAAAACACACGGAACAAGAACTGCCAACAGGCAACAGGGAGGGTGCTGGGTCTCCCATGTCGGAACTATAAGAAAAAGAATTTACGGTAAGTAAACAAAATTCTCTTTTTCTTCATCGTTCCTTATGGGAGACCCAGACCATGGGACGTCTCAAAGCAGTCCATGGGTGGGAAATAAACAGAAAACTGAGAAGTAGGCAAAACCTAACTTCACAAATGGGCGACAGCCGCCTGAAGGATGCGTCTGCCCAAGCTCGCATCTGCCGAAGCATGAGCATGCACTTGGTAGTGCTTCGAAAAGGTGTGCAGACTAGACCAAGTGGCAGCCTGACAGACCTGCTGAGCCGTAGCCTGGTGCCTGAAAGCCCAAGAGGCACCGACAGCTCTGGTCGAGTGCGCCTTAATCCCCGGCGGGGGAGGCACCTGAGTACATTGGTAGGTATCGGATATGGCCGACCTAATCCAACGAGCTAGGGTCGGTTTAGAAGCCGAGAGACCCTTGCGCTGACCTGTGGTCAGCACAAAAAGAGAGGTGCACCGCCTAAGAGCAGCGGTGCGTGACATATAGATCCGGAGCGGCCGCACCAAATCTAAAGTATGCAACACTTTCTCAAAGCGATGCACAGGGGCCGGACAAAGGGAAGGCAATGAAATGTCCTGGTTAAGGTGGAAAGGAGACACCACCTTAGGGAGAAAGTCCGGAGTCGGACGGAGAACCACCTTGTCTTGGTGAAAAACCAAAAAGGGTGACTCCGAAGAGAGAGCAGCCAAATCAGAGACTCTCCTGAGAGAAGTTATGGCCACCAGAAAGACCACTTTCTGGGAAAGTCGAAAGAAAGAAACCTCCCTAAGAGGCTCAAAGGGGGGTTTCTGTAAGGCCGTGAGGACCAGATTAAGGTCCCAGGGATCCAAAGGCCGCCGATAAGGAGGAATGATGTGAGATGCGCCCTGCATGAAGGTGCGCACCTGGGCCAGTCGGGCGATATGCCGCTGGAACAACACTGACAGAGCCGAGACCTGTCCCTTGAGGGAATTGAGGGATAGTCCTAGCTGCAGACCGGACTGTAGAAAGGACAGGATGGTCGGCAAGGAAAAAGGTCAAGGAGCATGTCCGGAAGAGCGACACCAGGACAGGAAAATTCTCCAAGTCCTGTGGTAAATCCTGGCCGAGGAAGACTTCCGAGCCTGAGTCATAGTGGAGATGACCTCGGAAGGAATGCCTGAAGCCGTCAGGATCCAGGACTCAAGAGCCACGCCGTCAATCTGAGAGCCGCAGAATTCTGGCGAAAAACGGACCTTGTGAGAGAAGGTCTGGGCGGTCCGGGAGATGCCACGGCACCTCTACGGACAGACGGAGCAGGTCTGGGTACCAAGCTCGCCTGGGCCAGTCTGGAGCAATGATTATGACCCGACGGCCCTCCATTCTGATCTTGCGCAGGACTCTGGGCAAGAGATGTAGAGGGGGAAACACGTAGGCCAGACGGAACTGGGACCAATCCTGAACCAGCGCATCCGCTGCCAAGGCCTGAGGATCGTGGGAGCGAGCCACGTAAACCGGGACCTTGTTGTTGTGCCGGGATGCCATGAGATCCACTTCCGGAGTGCCCCACTTGCGGCAGATTGACCGGAACACTGCCGGATGCAGGGCCCACTCGCCGCTGTCCACGGTTTGACGGCTGAGATAATCTGCCTCCCAGTTTTCTACGCCTGGGATGTGGACTGCGGATATGGTGGACTTGAAGTCCTCCGTCCACTGAAGGATACATTGAACCTCCAACATTGCTAGGCGGCTGCGAGTCCCGCCCTGGTGATTGATGTAGGCAACCGCTGTCGCGTTGTCTGACTGGACTCGAATGTGCTTGCCCGCCAACAGGTGGTGAAAAACTACGAGAGCTAGGAGCACAGCTCTGATTTCCAGCACATTGATCGAGAGGGCTGATTCGGACGGAGTCCAAGTGCCCTGTGCTCGGTGGTGGAGAAACACTGCTCCCCAGCCGGATAGACTGGCATCCGTGGTGAGAATCACCCAGGACGGGATCAGAAAGGAGCGTCCCTGGGATAGCGAGAGGGGCCGAAGCCACCACTGAAGAGAGCTCCTGGTCTGTGGCGACAGAGCCACTAGCCTGTGCAAGGAAGAGGTCCGCTTGTCCCAACAGCGGAGAATGTCCAGCTGCAGGGGACGCAGATGGAACTGGGCAAAGGGAACCGCTTCCATTGACGCCACCATCTGACCCAGCACCTGCATGAGGTGCCTGATGGAATGACGGCGGGGCCTCAACAGAGAGCGCACCGCCAGATGAAGGGACTGCTGTTTGATTAAGGGCAGCTTCACAAGTGCCGGCAGAGTCTCGAATTGCATCCCTAGGTACGTAAGTTTCTGGGTCGGGGTCAGAGTGGACTTGGGCAGATTGACAAGCCACCCGAATTGAACAAGCGTGGCGAGAGTGAGCGAGACACTCCGATGACAGTCTGCACTGGATGAAACCTTGACTAGAAGGTCGTCCAGGTAAGGAATTACTGCCAACCCCTGGAGGTGCAGAACCGCAACCACAGCTGCCATGACCTTGGTGAATACTCGAGGGGCCGTGGCTAACCCGAAGGGGAGAGCCACGAATTGGAAATGTTCCTCTCCGATTGCAAAACGTAGCCAACACTGGTGTGAAACTGCAATTGGCACATGCAAATAGCCATCTCTGATGTCAATGGATGCTAGAAAATCTCCTTGGGTCATTGAGGCAATGACTGATCGCAGAGATTCCATGCGAAAGTGCCGCACCTGAACATGCTTGTTGAGAAGCTTGAGATCCAGGATGGGCCGGAAGGAACCGTCCTTCTTGGGGACTAGGAAGAGATTTGAGTAGAAACCTCTGAACGGTTCCCGGGCGGGAACCGGTACAATTACTCCGTTGGCCTGCAAGGATGCCACGGCCTGAGAGAAGGCGGCGGCTTTGGAGCAGGGGGGAGTGGACAGAAAAAATCTGTTTGGCGGGCTGGAAGAGAATTCTATCCTGTAGCCGTGGGAGATGATATCCCGCACCCACTGATCAGAGACGTGTTGAAACCACACATCGCCAAAGTGGGAGAGCCTGCCACCGACCAAGGACGTTGCTGGCGCGGCCAGATAGTCAAGAGGAGGCTGCCTTAGTGGCAGCGGCTCCTCCGTTCTTCTGAGGACGCGGCTTCGTGCGCCAGCTGGGTTTTCGATCCTTGGCTGAGTTAGTGGACGAGGCTGAGGGCTTAGAGGATGACCAGTTAGAGGAACGAAAGGAACGAAACCTCGACTGGTTCCTGCCCTGGACAGGTTTCCTGGTTTTAGTTTGTGGCAAGGAAGTACTCTTTCCGCCAGTAACATCCTTAATAATTTCATCCAGTTGTTCACCGAACAGCTGGGACCCAGCAAAAGGGAGCCCAGCAAGGTACTTCTTGGAAGAAGCGTCTGCTTTCCACTCTCGAAGCTACAAGATCCTGCGGATCGCGAGGGAATTAGCGGAAGCCACCGCCGTGCGGTGAGAAGCCTCCAGAATGGCAGACATGGCATAGTATGAAAAAGCCGAATCCTGGGACGTTAAGGCAACCATTTCGGGCATAGAGTCCCTGGTGAGGGAATGCATCTCCGCCAGAGAAGCAGAGACGGCCTTAAGAGCCCACACTGCTGCAAAAGACGGGGAGAACGAGGCCCCTGCCACTTCATATACAGATTTGGCCAGAAGGTCAACCTGGCGGTCAGTGGAATCCTTAAGTGAGGTGCCATCCGCCACAGATACAACTGTCCGGGCTGAGATTCTAGACACCGGAGGATCTACCTTTGGTGAATGAGCCCACTCCTTGACCACCTCTGGTGGAAAGGGAAAACGGTCATCAGAACTACGCTTTGGAAAGCGTTTGTCAGGACAGGCCCTGGGTTTGGTCACAGTGGCCTGAAAACTGGAGTGGTTAAAAAACATACTCCTTGCTCTCTTAGGTGAGGTAAACTGGTGTTTTTCTACCAGAGAGGCTTGTTCCTCTGACACTGGTGGATTGAGGTTCAGTACGGAATTAATGGACGCAATCAAATCACTAACATGTGCATCACCTTCGGTTAGATCAATGGGGTACATAGAGGTAGCGTCCGAGCCCACAGTAAAGGCATCCTCCTCGCCCTGCGATTCAGCTCGTGAATCAGAGCCATGGGACGAGGAAGGAGAAGAGTCCCTGCGTCTCCGTTTAGGAGGACGGGGTCTGGGAACAGATGAAAAATCCTCTGTGAGCTCTGCAGAGCGAGTCGGAGCAGCAGAGGCGCCCTGAGAAGGGGGCTGATGCATGGTCAGCAGAGTCCGGGACAGCTGTCCCATGGAGTCGGCAAAGGACTGGGAGATAGCTTTAGAAAACGATGCTACCCAAGCCGGGGGTTCAGCCACCGGGGCTGGAGCAGCCGGAGGGACCCCTGGGGAGACTCCAGGCTGAGGCATCACCATGTTAGAGCAGGCATCACAATGTGGATATGTGCTCGGTTCAGCAGTATGAGCTTACATGCAGTGCATATAGAGTAAAGCCTTGCAGCCTTGCTCCTAGTGAGAGACATGCTGCTGAGGTGGAGGCTCTGCAGTAAAGAACACACTCCTTCAGAATGACCCCCAGAGAGTGTATAAGAAAGTCCACAACCAGAGGTTGTGGCTTACCAGACCGTTTTGTGTGCCCTCCGGATTCCACAGCTTGGACCCCCAGACAGATTGCAGAGCTGCAGCAGCCAGCGCCGATCAGTGTGTGAACGCTGATAAAATGGCGCCGGAGTGAGGAGGGGGGGCGGGGTTTAGTCCAAGAGCGGGAACCGGAGGGCCAAGGAGAAATACAGGGGAGGGAAACATCTCCTCAGAGAGGAGTGTCCTCCCCTGTGCTGAACGGCCGGTGGGCGGCGCCGCACTGTCCCCCTGCATGACTGACATGCAGGGGCAGTGAAACCGAAAGTAGGCCGCAGCCGAAGCCAGGGCCTACATTTTTCCATGCGGCCGACGAGCAGGCACCCTCGGCGCGGTTCTCAGGAAAAAAACCAGAGAACCGGCCGGAATCACAGCAAAGTTAAATAACACACTCTCCCCACAATAAATGTACAAGGGACCCCTCAATAACGTCTCAATACTTAGCTTATGAGACGCAGGGCCAGGTCCCTGAGGGATGAGCGCTCCGTCCTGCAGGGTCCTGAAAGGGCTGCGGATGGAGACCGGTCTCCTGCAAAGCAGTGAGAACCGTGATGGCTCCCACTTCAAGCCAGAGCCCGGGGGATGGTGAAGGAGCGCGGCATGTAAGGCTCCAGCCTTGTAAAATCAACCTTAACAGCACCGCCGACACAGTGGGGTGAGAAGGGACATGCCGGGAGTCCAGCTTGGACCCGCTTTTCTTCCAACTCTTTAAAATCAAAAATCAAAAATGAATGCATGTGTGGATGTGTGACCTCCTGAACACAAAGCATTGAACTGGCTAGATTTGGTCATCCAGGGGGTGTATATGCTCGGAGGGAGGAGCTACACTTTTTAGTGTAGTACTTTGTGTGTCCTCCGGAGGCAGAAGCTATACACCCATGGTCTGGGTCTCCCATAAGGAACAATGAAGAAACGTCCGTCACTTTTTTCGGACAAACTTCTGATTATTTTTTTAACCCCTTAGATAAAAGTAAACCTATTCATGTTTGGTGTCTACAAACTTGCAGTAACCTCAGGCATCACAGCAGCACATCAGGTTTACCATATAGTGAACACAGTGAATAAAATGTCTCAAAAACAATAGAGCAATCACACTTTTTTTTGCAATTTCTCCACATTTGGAATTTTTTTGCCATTTTACAGTACACTGCATGGTAAAACTCACGGTTTCATTTAAAATTACAGCTCATTCTGCAAAAATTGAGCCCTCACATGACCATATTGACTGAAAAATAAAAAAGTTACGTCTGTCAGAAGAATGGCAAACTCCCCACAAATACCGGAAAGTGTAAAGTCGGTCGGTCGTGAAGGGGTTAACCTTTCCTCGCGCCTGCTCATTACAGTACTTTGATCAGCAGGGCAGATGAATGCGCCTGCGCAGGACCGCAATGTCGGCTCGTGTGGATGACGTAGACACATCATCCACACCGGACTAGGAAGAAGGAGGCCTAAGATCGCAGCAGAGAGGATGCGTCAGACCTGAAAGAGGAGGCACCGCACTGGAGAGCTGCGACACCCATTGGACTGGACCCACCCTAGGTGAGTATTATAAAAGTACTTTTTCCGTTTTACAGAGCGGCCTAGGCTCTTATATACAGTATTTTGGAATGCTGTATATAAGAACTCAGTGGTATTGGACACAGCTTGTAGTCCCCAAATCTGGTGACAGATTCCCATTAAAAAATCGGAAGGAACACAAACTTACACAATAAATCACCAACATATTTGTGCTTCTAAGGGCGTGATTTATTACGCCCAGTCTCCATGCCAGAAAATCTACATAGGAATGACCACAAGCGACTTAACCTCTTACAGACATTGGACGTACTGGGTACATCGTAGATAATGGCGGTGTAATCATCGTCGGCTGCTGCTGCAGTAAACCGGCACCGATTTCCGCACATATATGCTGATCTGAACAGCAGACATGTGTAGCTTACAAGCAAAGGTAGATCCACGATTCACCCATGCCTTTTAATCCCTTAGACCGCGCTGTCAAATACTGACAGCGCAATGTAAATGGCCATGGCAGGGAAATTTCCTTTCCTCGACGCCATCGGAGTCCCCGTGATGCGATCACGGGAAGCCGATGGTTGCCATGGTAGCACAGGGTTATGTCATGACTCATGTCGCTATCATGACTCACATCCTGTTACAGCCGGCTGGTTGTAACAGGACAGCAGCATTTCAGCTGATCAGAGCTCTGCCGCTCTGATCAGCAGAAATGAACAAGCGATCAGACAGCTAATCCTTACCCCTAGGGGGACTATTAAAATAAAAAAAGTTTAAAAAAAAGTTTTAAAGAATTAAAAAAAACAACTAAAAATTTAAATCACTCCCCATTCGCCCCACTAAAAATCAAAGGGTTAAAAAAATAAAAAATATACACTCATTTGGTAATACAGAGTTCAGAAATGCCCAGTCTATCAAAATATAAAATGAATTAATATGATCGGTAGACGGCGTAGCTGTAACAAAGAAGGGAATTTTGTTTACTTACCGTAAATTCCTTTTCTTCTAGCTCCTATTGGGAGACCCAGACAATTGGGGTGTATAGCTTCTGCCTCCGGAGGCCACACAAAGTATTACACTTTAAAAAGTGTAACCCCTCCCCTCTGCCTATACACCCTCCCATGCATCACGGGCCCATCAGTTTTGGTGCCAAAGCAGGAAGGAGGAAACTTATAAATTGGTCTAAGGTAAATTCAATCCGAAGGATGTTCGGAGAACTGAAACCATGAACCAAAAGAACAATTCAACATGAACAACATGTGTACACAAAAGAACAAACAGCCCGAAGGGAACAGGGGCGGGTGCTGGGTCTCCCAATAGGAGCTAGAAGAAAAGGAATTTACGTTAAGTAAACAAAATTCCCTTCTTCTTTGTCGCTCCATTGGGAGACCCAGACAATTGGGACGTCCAAAAGCAGTCCCTGGGTGGGTAAAAGAATACCTCGATAAAAAGAGCTGAAACAACGGCCCCCTCTTACAGGTGGGCAACCGCCGCCTGAAGGACTCGCCTACCTAGGCTGGCATCTGCCGAAGCATAGGCATGCACCTGATAGTGT
Organism: Anomaloglossus baeobatrachus; assembly: GCF_048569485.1. Classification (NCBI taxonomy): domain Eukaryota; kingdom Metazoa; phylum Chordata; class Amphibia; order Anura; family Aromobatidae; genus Anomaloglossus; species Anomaloglossus baeobatrachus. The sequence goes on from NW_027443067.1 coordinate 218,485, forward strand.
TTTGTGAAAGTGTGCAGACTCGACCAGGTAGCCGCCTGACACACCTGCTGAGCCGTAGCCTGGTGCCGCAATGCCCAGGATGCACCCACGGCTCTGGTAGAATGGGCTTTCAGCCCTGAAGGAATCGGAAGCCCAGAAGAACGGTAGGCTTTAAAAATCGGTTCCTTGATCCACCGAGCCAAGGTTGACTTGGAAGCCTGCGACCCCTTACGCTGGCCAGCGACAAGGACAAAAAGCGCATCAGAACGGCGCAATGGCGCCGTGCGAGACACGAAAATCCGGAGAGCCCTCACTAGATCTAACAAATGCAAATCCTTTTCACATTGGTGAACTGGATGAGGGCAAAATGAAGGTAAGGAGATATCCTGATTGAGATGAAAAGGGGATACCACCTTAGGGAGAAATTCCGGGACAGGACGCAGAACCACCTTATCCTTGTGAAATACCAGGAAAGGGGCTTTGCATGACAGCGCTGCAAGCTCTGACACTCTTCGGAGTGATGTAACCGCCACTAGAAATGCCACCTTCTGCGAAAGACGTGATAGAGAGACATCCCGCAGCGGCTCAAAAGGTGGTTTTTGAAGAGCCCGTAGAACCGTGTTGAGATCCCAGGGTTCCAGCGGACGCTTGTAAGGTGGGACTATGTGGCAAACTCCCTGCAGGAACGTGCGGACCTGCGGAAGCCTGGCTAGACGCTTTTGAAAAAATACGGATAGCGCCGATACTTGTCCCTTGAGAGAGCCGAGGGACAAACCCTTGTCCAATCCAGCTTGAAGGAAGGAAAGAAACCTGGGTAAGGCAAACGGCCAGGGGGTAAACCCCTTCTCAGAGCACCAGGCTAAGAAGATCCTCCAAGTTCTGTGATAGATCTTGGCTGACGTTGGTTTCCTGGCCTGTCTCATAGTGGCAATGACATCTTGAGATAACCCTGAGGACGCTAGGAGCCAGGACTCAATGGCCACACAGTCAGGTTGAGGGCCGCAGAATTCAGATGGAAAAATGGCCCTTGAGACAGCAAGTCTGGTCGGTCTGGGAGCGCCCACGGTTGACCCACCGTGAGGTGCCACAGATCCGGGTACCACGACCGCCTCGGCCAATCTGGAGCGACGAGGATGGCGCGGCGGCAGTCGGACCTGATCTTGCGCAACACTCTGGGCAGCATTGCCAGAGGAGGGAATACATAAGGCAGTTGAAACTGCGACCAATCCTGAACTAAGGCGTCCGCCGCCAGAGCTCTGTGATCCTGAGACCGTGCCATGAAGGCCGGGACCTTGTTGTTGTGCCGAGACGCCATGAGATCGACGTCCGGCGTTCCCCAGCGGCAACAGATCTCTTGAAACACGTCCGGGTGGAGAGACCATTCCCCCGCGTCCATGCCCTGGCGACTGAGAAAGTCTGCTTCCCAGTTTTCTACGCCCGGGATGTGAACCGCGGAGATGGTGGAGGCTGTGGCCTCCGCCCACAGCAGAATCCGCCGGACTTCTTGGAAGGCTTGACGACTGCGAGTGCCGCCCTGGTGGTTGATGTACGCAACCGCCGTGGCGTTGTCCGACTGTACGCGTATCTGCCTGCCCTCCAGCCACCGATGGAACGCTTTGAGGGCTAGATACACTGCCCTTATCTCCAGAACATTGATCTGAAGGGAGGACTCTGTCGGAGTCCAGGTTCCCTGAGCCTTGTGGTGGAGAAAAACCGCTCCCCATCCTGACAGGCTCGCGTCCGTCGTGACCACAGCCCAGGATGGGGGCAGAAAGGATTTTCCTTTCGACAGAGAAGTGGGGAGAAGCCACCACTGAAGAGAGGTCTTGGTTGCCAGAGAAAGAGAGACGTTCCTGTCTAAGGACGCCGATCTCTTGTCCCATTTGCGGAGAATGTCCCATTGGAGTGGACGCAGATGAAATTGCGCAAATGGAACTGCCTCCATTGCTGCCACCATCTTCCCCAGGAAGTGCATGAGGCGCCTCAAGGGGTGCGACTGGGCCTGAAGAAGGGATTGCACCCCTGTTTGCAGCGACTGCTGTTTGTCCAGCGGCAGCTTGACTATCGCTGAGAGAGTATGAAACTCCATCCCGAGGTAAGTCAGTGACTGGGTCGGAGTCAATTTTGACTTTGGAAAATTGATGATCCACCCGAACCTCTGGAGAGTCTCCAGAGCAACGGTCAGACTGTGTTGACAAGCCACCCGGGAGGGTGCCTTTACTAGGAGATCGTCTAGGTAAGGGATCACCGAGTGGCCCTGAGAATGTAGGACCGCTACAACGGATGCCATGACCTTGGTGAAGACCCGTGGGGCTGTCGCCAGGCCGAAAGGCAGTGCCACAAACTGAAGGTGTTCGTCCCCAATGGCGAAACGCAAGAAGCGTTGATGCTCTGGAGCGATCGGCACATGGAGATAGGCGTCTTTGATGTCGATTGATGCTAGGAAGTCTCCTTGGGACATCGAAGTGATGACCGATCGGAGGGATTCCATGCGAAACCGCCTGGTTCTCACATGTCTGTTGAGCAATTTGAGGTCCAAAACGGGACGGAATGAGCCGTCCTTTTTTGGCACCACGAACAGGTTGGAGTAAAAACCGCGACCGCGTTCCTGAAGGGGAACGGGGATCACCACTCCTTCTGACTTCAGAGTGTCCACCGCCTGAAAAAGCGCAACGGTTCGCTCGGGGGGCGGAGATGTTCTGAAAAAGCGAGTCAGAGGACGAGAGCTGAACTCTATCCTGTAACCGTGAGACAGAATGTCTCTCACCCATCGGTCTTGGACATGTGGCCACCAGGCGTCGCAAAAGCGGGAGAGCCTGCCACCGACCGAGGATGCGGTTTGGGGCAGCCGAGAGTCATGAGGAGGCCGCCTTGGAGACGGTGCCTCCGGCGGTCTTTGGAGGACGTGACTTAGACCGCCATGCAGAAGAGTTTCTCTGGCTCTTCTGTGGCCTGTTGGACGAGGAGGATTGGGATCTGGCTGAGGGCCGAAAGGACCGAAACCTCGCTTGAACTTTCCGTTGCTGAGGTCTGTTTGGTTTGGGCTGGGGCAAGGACGAGTCCTTTCCCTTGGATTGCTTAATAATTTCATCCAATCGCTCGCCAAACAGTCGGTCGCCAGAAAACGGCAAATCGGTCAAGAACTTTTTGGAAGCAGAGTCTGCCTTCCATTCGCGTAGCCACATGGCCCTGCGGACTGCCACAGAATTGGCGGATGCTACCCCTGTACGGCTAGACGAGTCCAGGACAGCATTCATGGCGTAGGATGCAAATACTGACGCCTGAGAGGTCAAAGGTGCTACTTGTGGCGCAGCGGTACGGGTGACCGCATTAATCTCAGACAGACAAGCTGAGATAGCCTGGAGTGCCCACACTGCTGCAAAGGCTGGGGCAAAAGACGCGCCTATGGCTTCATAGATGGATTTGAGTAGGAGCTCTATCTGCCTGTCCGTGGCATCCTTGAGCGATGCACCGTCAGCCACTGCTACTACGGATCTAGCCGCCAGTCTAGAGACTGGAGGATCCACCTTGGGACATTGAGCCCAACCCTTAACCACGTCAGAGGGGAAGGGGTAACATGTGTCATTAAGACGTTTAGTAAAGCGCTTGTCCGGGAAAGCCCTGTGCTTCTGGACAGCATCTCTAAAGTTAGAGTGATCGAAGAAAGCACTCCGTGTACGTTTAGGAAACCTAAACTGGTGTTTCTCCTGTTGTGAAGCCGACTCCTCTACAAGCGGAGTTGGAGGAGAAAGATCTAGCACCTGGTTGATGGACGCTATAAGGTCATTTACTATGGCGTCCCCTTCAGGTGTATCAAGATTGAGAGCAACGTCAGGGTCAGAGTCCTGGGCTGCGACCTCCGTCTCATCCTCTATGGAATCCTCAAGCTGAGACCCCGAACAGCGTGATGAAGTCGGGGAAGATTCTAAGCGAGCCCGCTTAGCTGGTCTGGGACTGCGGTCCGTGCCGGAGTCCTCCACGTAATAACTAGAGGCCACACCAGGAGCACGCTTCGTCGCAGACCGAGAGGGGCCTGGGGGTGATCCCGCAGTGCCCGGGGCCTGTGTAAGGGCCGGTCTGGACTGCAAAGCCTCTAGAAACTTAGCAGACCATTTATCCATAGACTGAGTCATGGAATGTGAAAGCGACTCAGAGAGTTTGTCAGCTAAAACGGCAAACTCTGTCCCTGCTATCTGGACAGGGGGAGCTGGCAGTTCTACCTGGGCCGAGGGACCCCCTAGTGTCTCAGGCTCCGGCTGAGCGAGTGCCCCAGTGCCCGAGCATTGCTCACAGTGAGGGTAGGTAAAAGGTAGGGTAGGTAGAAAAAATGGTTCAGCTAAAAATGCAAACAAATAAGCCATTAGTGAGCTCCATATCCCGAAAAATGGGAACACTATAAGTTGCAGAAAATGTTTCGCAGATGCTGCGTTTTGACTCCCTGGTATTGCATTTTGCTCAAAATTTGCGAAGACCAAAAAACTTAACTTTTGCCGGTTGGAATTTTCTTTGTCGCTCCATTGGGAGACCCAGACAATTGGGGTGTATAGCTTCTGCCTCCGGAGGCCACACAAAGTATTACACTTTAAAAAGTGTAACCCCTCCCCTCTGCCTATACACCCTCCCGTGCATCACGGGCCCATCAGTTTTTATGCTTTGTGTTGAAGGAGGCACACATTCACACAATGCTCCACATTTTAGTCAGCAGCAGCTGCTGATTATATCGGATGGAAGAAAAGAGGGCCCCTAACAGGGCCCCCGGCATGCTTCCTTCTCACCCCACTGAGTCGGCGGTGTTGTTAAGGTTGAGGTACCCATTGCGGCTACGCAGGCTGGAGCCCACATGCCGTTTTCCTTCCCCATCCCTTAGGGGCTCTGGGTGAAGTGGGATCCATAACCGGTCATCCAGGCACTGGGACCGGGCTCCCTCCACAGCCCCTGGGGGAATCTGCTGGACAGGAGACTGAGTATCGTCAGGGACAGGGCCCTGCATCTACAGGTACTCTGTGTCCCCTTTGGGACAGCGCATGGAGCACCTTGGCCTCAGACGCTGCAGCGACTGCGGTGTTGATTTTTGACCGGGACTACCGCGCCGACCGTGCCTGCTTGCCGGCCGCGGTTTTTACTTTAGTCCCCGGCTTTTGCGGCCTAGTGCATTAAACTCCCGCCCCCGGGCCTGCCAGTCAGGGGTAAGGGCGGGACGGTCGGTCTGACGCCGACAGTGAGGGCTGGAGCACACGTAGCTGTCCTCCTCCCCCCTCACTAATCACTCTGGGGCACCAGATTCCCGCACTTTTGTAAGTTACGCCCACGGCTCCCTCCTCCCCTGTGAACGCCGACAGCCATGTTTTAACACATTCTGCCGGTGGAGGACTTCTGGCAGCAGCTCTGGGAGACCCGAGGCAGGGAATCTGGTGGCCACACACCGCTGGAGCGGTCGGTAAGCCACACCGGTCACCCGGTGCTGGTCCCCCTAGAGTGCTGAACTGTATATAGATACATTATATTTGTATACATTTTCCGGTTCGGCTGTACCATTAGCTTGTGGCTATATACCCTCAGTGATCACGCTCCTGGGAGACAACAGCATGTCGTTCACAAGGAGCAAGGGTGCCAAGACACAGGGTTATTTTGCTACCTGTACCTCTTGTGCGGCTATGCTACCTGCAGGTTCCACCTACCCTCACTGTGAGCAATGCTCGGGCACTGGGGCACTCGCTCAGCCGGAGCCTGAGACACTAGGGGGTCCCTCGGCCCAGGTAGAACTGCCAGCTCCCCCTGTCCAGATAGCAGGGACAGAGTTTGCCGTTTTAGCTGACAAACTCTCTGAGTCGCTTTCACATTCCATGACTCAGTCTATGGATAAATGGTCTGCTAAGTTTCTAGAGGCTTTGCAGTCCAGACCGGCCCTTACACAGGCCCCGGGCACTGCGGGATCACCCCCAGGCCCCTCTCGGTCTGCGACGAAGCGTGCTCCTGGTGTGGCCTCTAGTTATTACGTGGAGGACTCCGGCACGGACCGCAGTCCCAGACCAGCTAAGCGGGCTCGCTTAGAATCTTCCCCGACTTCATCACGCTGTTCGGGGTCTCAGCTTGAGGATTCCATAGAGGATGAGACGGAGGTCGCAGCCCAGGACTCTGACCCTGACGTTGCTCTCAATCTTGATACACCTGAAGGGGACGCCATAGTAAATGACCTTATAGCGTCCATCAACCAGGTGCTAGATCTTTCTCCTCCAACTCCGCTTGTAGAGGAGTCGGCTTCACAACAGGAGAAACACCAGTTTAGGTTTCCTAAACGTACACGGAGTGCTTTCTTCGATCACTCTAACTTTAGAGATGCTGTCCAGAAGCACAGGGCTTTCCCGGACAAGCGCTTTACTAAACGTCTTAATGACACATGTTACCCCTTCCCCTCTGACGTGGTTAAGGGTTGGGCTCAATGTCCCAAGGTGGATCCTCCAGTCTCTAGACTGGCGGCTAGATCCGTAGTAGCAGTGGCTGACGGTGCATCGCTCAAGGATGCCACGGACAGGCAGATAGAGCTCCTACTCAAATCCATCTATGAAGCCATAGGCGCGTCTTTTGCCCCAGCCTTTGCAGCAGTGTGGGCACTCCAGGCTATCTCAGCTTGTCTGTCTGAGATTAATGCGGTCACCCGTACCGCTGCGCCACAAGTAGCACCTTTGACCTCTCAGGCGTCAGTATTTGCATCCTACGCCATGAATGCTGTCCTGGACTCGTCTAGCCGTACAGGGGTAGCATCCGCCAATTCTGTGGCAGTCCGCAGGGCCATGTGGCTACGCGAATGGAAGGCAGACTCTGCTTCCAAAAAGTTCTTGACCGATTTGCCGTTTTCTGGCGACCGACTGTTTGGCGAGCGATTGGATGAAATTATTAAGCAATCCAAGGGAAAGGACTCGTCCTTGCCCCAGCCCAAACCAAACAGACCTCAGCAACGGAAAGTTCAAGCGAGGTTTCGGTCCTTTCGGCCCTCAGCCAGATCCCAATCCTCCTCGTCCAACAGGCCACAGAAGAGCCAGAGAAACTCTTCTGCATGGCGGTCTAAGTCACGTCCTCCAAAGACCGCCGGAGGCACCGTCTCCAAGGCGGCCTCCTCATGACTCTCGGCTGCCCCAAACCGCATCCTCGGTCGGTGGCAGGCTCTCCCGCTTTTGCGACGCCTGGTGGCCACATGTCCAAGACCGATGGGTGAGAGACATTCTGTCTCACGGTTACAGGATAGAGTTCAGCTCTCGTCCTCTGACTCGCTTTTTCAGAACATCTCCGCCCCCCGAGCGAACCGTTGCGCTTTTTCAGGCGGTGGACACTCTGAAGTCAGAAGGAGTGGTGATCCCCGTTCCCCTTCAGGAACGCGGTCGCGGTTTTTACTCCAACCTGTTCGTGGTGCCAAAAAAGGACGGCTCATTCCGTCCCGTTTTGGACCTCAAATTGCTCAACAGACATGTGAGAACCAGGCGGTTTCGCATGGAATCCCTCCGATCGGTCATCACTTCGATGTCCCAAGGAGACTTCCTAGCATCAATCGACATCAAAGACGCCTATCTCCATGTGCCGATCGCTCCAGAGCATCAACGCTTCTTGCGTTTCGCCATTGGGGACGAACACCTTCAGTTTGTGGCACTGCCTTTCGGCCTGGCGACAGCCCCACGGGTCTTCACCAAGGTCATGGCATCCGTTGTAGCGGTCCTACATTCTCAGGGCCACTCGGTGATCCCTTACCTAGACGATCTCCTAGTAAAGGCACCCTCCCGGGTGGCTTGTCAACACAGTCTGACCGTTGCTCTGGAGACTCTCCAGAGGTTCGGGTGGATCATCAATTTTCCAAAGTCAAAATTGACTCCGACCCAGTCACTGACTTACCTCGGGATGGAGTTTCATACTCTCTCAGCGATAGTCAAGCTGCCACTGGACAAACAGCAGTCGCTGCAAACAGGGGTGCAATCCCTTCTTCAGGCCCAGTCGCACCCCTTGAGGCGCCTCATGCACTTCCTGGGGAAGATGGTGGCAGCAATGGAGGCAGTTCCATTTGCGCAATTTCATCTGCGTCCACTCCAATGGGACATTCTCCGCAAATGGGACAAGAGATCGGCGTCCTTAGACAGGAACGTCTCTCTTTCTCTGGCAACCAAGACCTCTCTTCAGTGGTGGCTTCTCCCCACTTCTCTGTCGAAAGGAAAATCCTTTCTGCCCCCATCCTGGGCTGTGGTCACGACGGACGCGAGCCTGTCAGGATGGGGAGCGGTTTTTCTCCACCACAAGGCTCAGGGAACCTGGACTCCGACAGAGTCCTCCCTTCAGATCAATGTTCTGGAGATAAGGGCAGTGTATCTAGCCCTCAAAGCGTTCCATCGGTGGCTGGAGGGCAGGCAGATACGCGTACAGTCGGACAACGCCACGGCGGTTGCGTACATCAACCACCAGGGCGGCACTCGCAGTCGTCAAGCCTTCCAAGAAGTCCGGCGGATTCTGCTGTGGGCGGAGGCCACAGCCTCCACCATCTCCGCGGTTCACATCCCGGGCGTAGAAAACTGGGAAGCAGACTTTCTCAGTCGCCAGGGCATGGACGCGGGGGAATGGTCTCTCCACCCGGACGTGTTTCAAGAGATCTGTTGCCGCTGGGGAACGCCGGACGTCGATCTCATGGCGTCTCGGCACAACAACAAGGTCCCGGCCTTCATGGCACGGTCTCAGGATCACAGAGCTCTGGCGGCGGACGCCTTAGTTCAGGATTGGTCGCAGTTTCAACTGCCTTATGTATTCCCTCCTCTGGCAATGCTGCCCAGAGTGTTGCGCAAGATCAGGTCCGACTGCCGCCGCGCCATCCTCGTCGCTCCAGATTGGCCGAGGCGGTCGTGGTACCCGGATCTGTGGCACCTCACGGTGGGTCAACCGTGGGCGCTCCCAGACCGACCAGACTTGCTGTCTCAAGGGCCATTTTTCCATCTGAATTCTGCGGCCCTCAACCTGACTGTGTGGCCATTGAGTCCTGGCTCCTAGCGTCCTCAGGGTTATCTCAAGATGTCATTGCCACTATGAGACAGGCCAGGAAACCAACGTCAGCCAAGATCTATCACAGAACTTGGAGGATCTTCTTAGCCTGGTGCTCTGAGAAGGGGTTTACCCCCTGGCCGTTTGCCTTACCCAGGTTTCTTTCCTTCCTTCAAGCTGGATTGGACAAGGGTTTGTCCCTCGGCTCTCTCAAGGGACAAGTATCGGCGCTATCCGTATTTTTTCAAAAGCGTCTAGCCAGGCTTCCGCAGGTCCGCACGTTCCTGCAGGGAGTTTGCCACATAGTCCCACCTTACAAGCGTCCGCTGGAACCCTGGGATCTCAACACGGTTCTACGGGCTCTTCAAAAACCACCTTTTGAGCCGCTGCGGGATGTCTCTCTATCACGTCTTTCGCAGAAGGTGGCATTTCTAGTGGCGGTTACATCACTCCGAAGAGTGTCAGAGCTTGCAGCGCTGTCATGCAAAGCCCCTTTCCTGGTATTTCACAAGGATAAGGTGGTTCTGCGTCCTGTCCCGGAATTTCTCCCTAAGGTGGTATCCCCTTTTCATCTCAATCAGGATATCTCCTTACCTTCATTTTGCCCTCATCCAGTTCACCAATGTGAAAAGGATTTGCATTTGTTAGATCTAGTGAGGGCTCTCCGGATTTTCGTGTCTCGCACGGCGCCATTGCGCCGTTCTGATGCGCTTTTTGTCCTTGTCGCTGGCCAGCGTAAGGGGTCGCAGGCTTCCAAGTCAACCTTGGCTCGGTGGATCAAGGAACCGATTTTTAAAGCCTACCGTTCTTCTGGGCTTCCGATTCCTTCAGGGCTGAAAGCCCATTCTACCAGAGCCGTGGGTGCATCCTGGGCATTGCGGCACCAGGCTACGGCTCAGCAGGTGTGTCAGGCGGCTACCTGGTCGAGTCTGCACACTTTCACAAAACACTATCAGGTGCATGCCTATGCTTCGGCAGATGCCAGCCTAGGTAGGCGAGTCCTTCAGGCGGCGGTTGCCCACCTGTAAGAGGGGGCCGTTGTTTCAGCTCTTTTTATCGAGGTATTCTTTTACCCACCCAGGGACTGCTTTTGGACGTCCCAATTGTCTGGGTCTCCCAATGGAGCGACAAAGAAGAAGGGAATTTTGTTTACTTAACGTAAATTCCTTTTCTTCTAGCTCCTATTGGGAGACCCAGCACCCGCCCCTGTTCCCTTCGGGCTGTTTGTTCTTTTGTGTACACATGTTGTTCATGTTGAATTGTTCTTTTGGTTCATGGTTTCAGTTCTCCGAACATCCTTCGGATTGAATTTACCTTAGACCAATTTATAAGTTTCCTCCTTCCTGCTTTGGCACCAAAACTGATGGGCCCGTGATGCATGGGAGGGTGTATAGGCAGAGGGGAGGGGTTACACTTTTTAAAGTGTAATACTTTGTGTGGCCTCCGGAGGCAGAAGCTATACACCCCAATTGTCTGGGTCTCCCAATAGGAGCTAGAAGAAAAGGAATTTACGGTAAGTAAACAAAATTCCCTTCTTTGTTACAGCTACGCCGTCTACCGATCATATTAATTAATTTTATATTTTGATAGACTGGGCATTTCTGAACTCTGTATTACCAAATGAGTGTATATTTTTTATTTTTTTAACCCTTTGATTTTTAGTGGGGCGAATGGGGAGTGATTTAAATTTTTAGTTGTTTTTTTTAATTCTTTAAAACTTTTTTTTAAACTTTTTTTATTTTAATAGTCCCCCTAGGGGTAAGGATTAGCTGTCTGATCGCTTGTTCATTTCTGCTGATCAGAGCGGCAGAGCTCTGATCAGCTGAAATGCTGCTGTCCTGTTACAACCAGCCGGCTGTAACAGGATGTGAGTCATGATAGCGACATGAGTCATGACATAACCCTGTGCTACCATGGCAACCATCGGCTTCCCGTGATCGCATCACGGGGACTCCGATGGCGTCGAGGAAAGGAAATTTCCCTGCCATGGCCATTTACATTGCGCTGTCAGTATTTGACAGCGCGGTCTAAGGGATTAAAAGGCATGGGTGAATCGTGGATCTACCTTTGCTTGTAAGCTACACATGTCTGCTGTTCAGATCAGCATATATGTGCGGAAATCGGTGCCGGTTTACTGCAGCAGCAGCCGACGATGATTACACCGCCATTATCTACGATGTACCCAGTACGTCCAATGTCTGTAAGAGGTTAAGTCGCTTGTGGTCATTCCTATGTAGATTTTCTGGCATGGAGACTGGGCGTAATAAATCACGCCCTTAGAAGCACAAATATGTTGGTGATTTATTGTGTAAGTTTGTGTTCCTTCCGATTTTTTAATGGGAATCTGTCACCAGATTTGGGGACTACAAGCTGTGTCCAATACCACTGAGTTCTTATATACAGCATTCCAAAATACTGTATATAAGAGCCTAGGCCGCTCTGTAAAATGGAAAAAGTACTTTTATAATACTCACCTAGGGTGGGTCCAGTCCAATGGGTGTCGCAGCTCTCCAGTGCGGTGCCTCCTCTTTCAGGTCTGACGCATCCTCTCTGCTGCGATCTTAGGCCTCCTTCTTCCTAGTCCGGTGTGGATGATGTGTCTACGTCATCCACACGAGCCGACATTGCGGTCCTGCGCAGGCGCATTCATCTGCCCTGCTGATCAAAGTACTGTAATGAGCAGGCGCGAGGAAAGGTTAACCCCTTCACGACCGACCGACTTTACACTTTCCGGTATTTGTGGGGAGTTTGCCATTCTTCTGACAGACGTAACTTTTTTATTTTTCAGTCAATATGGTCATGTGAGGGCTCAATTTTTGCAGAATGAGCTGTAATTTTAAATGAAACCGTGAGTTTTACCATGCAGTGTACTGTAAAATGGCAAAAAAATTCCAAATGTGGAGAAATTGCAAAAAAAAGTGTGATTGCTCTATTGTTTTTGAGACATTTTATTCACTGTGTTCACTATATGGTAAACCTGATGTGCTGCTGTGATGCCTGAGGTTACTGCAAGTTTGTAGACACCAAACATGAATAGGTTTACTTTTATCTAAGGGGTTAAAAAAATAATCAGAAGTTTGTCCGAAAAAAGTGACGGACGTTTCTTCATTGTTCCTTATGGGAGACCCAGACCATGGGTGTATAGCTTCTGCCTCCGGAGGACACACAAAGTACTACACTAAAAAGTGTAGCTCCTCCCTCCGAGCATATACACCCCCTGGATGACCAAATCTAGCCAGTTCAATGCTTTGTGTTCAGGAGGTCACACATCCACACATGCATTCATTTTTGATTTTTGATTTTAAAGAGTTGGAAGAAAAGCGGGTCCAAGCTGGACTCCCGGCATGTCCCTTCTCACCCCACTGTGTCGGCGGTGCTGTTAAGGTTGATTTTACAAGGCTGGAGCCTTACATGCCGCGCTCCTTCACCATCCCCCGGGCTCTGGCTTGAAGTGGGAGCCATCACGGTTCTCACTGCTTTGCAGGAGACCGGTCTCCATCCGCAGCCCTTTCAGGACCCTGCAGGACGGAGCGCTCATCCCTCAGGGACCTGGCCCTGCGTCTCATAAGCTAAGTATTGAGACGTTATTGAGGGGTCCCTTGTACATTTATTGTGGGGAGAGTGTGTTATTTAACTTTGCTGTGATTCCGGCCGGTTCTCTGGTTTTTTTCCTGAGAACCGCGCCGAGGGTGCCTGCTCGTCGGCCGCATGGAAAAATGTAGGCCCTGGCTTCGGCTGCGGCCTACTTTCGGTTTCACTGCCCCTGCATGTCAGTCATGCAGGGGGACAGTGCGGCGCCGCCCACCGGCCGTTCAGCACAGGGGAGGACACTCCTCTCTGAGGAGATGTTTCCCTCCCCTGTATTTCTCCTTGGCCCTCCGGTTCCCGCTCTTGGACTAAACCCCGCCCCCCCTCCTCACTCCGGCGCCATTTTATCAGCGTTCACACACTGATCGGCGCTGGCTGCTGCAGCTCTGCAATCTGTCTGGGGGTCCAAGCTGTGGAATCCGGAGGGCACACAAAACGGTCTGGTAAGCCACAACCTCTGGTTGTGGACTTTCTTATACACTCTCTGGGGGTCATTCTGAAGGAGTGTGTTCTTTACTGCAGAGCCTCCACCTCAGCAGCATGTCTCTCACTAGGAGCAAGGCTGCAAGGCTTTACTCTATATGCACTGCATGTAAGCTCATACTGCTGAACCGAGCACATATCCACATTGTGATGCCTGCTCTAACATGGTGATGCCTCAGCCTGGAGTCTCCCCAGGGGTCCCTCCGGCTGCTCCAGCCCCGGTGGCTGAACCCCCGGCTTGGGTAGCATCGTTTTCTAAAGCTATCTCCCAGTCCTTTGCCGACTCCATGGGACAGCTGTCCCGGACTCTGCTGACCATGCATCAGCCCCCTTCTCAGGGCGCCTCTGCTGCTCCGACTCGCTCTGCAGAGCTCACAGAGGATTTTTCATCTGTTCCCAGACCCCGTCCTCCTAAACGGAGACGCAGGGACTCTTCTCCTTCCTCGTCCCATGGCTCTGATTCACGAGCTGAATCGCAGGGCGAGGAGGATGCCTTTACTGTGGGCTCGGACGCTACCTCTATGTACCCCATTGATCTAACCGAAGGTGATGCACATGTTAGTGATTTGATTGCGTCCATTAATTCCGTACTGAACCTCAATCCACCAGTGTCAGAGGAACAAGCCTCTCTGGTAGAAAAACACCAGTTTACCTCACCTAAGAGAGCAAGGAGTATGTTTTTTAACCACTCCAGTTTTCAGGCCACTGTGACCAAACCCAGGGCCTGTCCTGACAAACGCTTTCCAAAGCGTAGTTCTGATGACCGTTTTCCCTTTCCACCAGAGGTGGTCAAGGAGTGGGCTCATTCACCAAAGGTAGATCCTCCGGTGTCCAGAATCTCAGCCCGGACAGTTGTATCTGTGGCGGATGGCACCTCACTTAAGGATTCCACTGACCGCCAGGTTGACCTTCTGGCCAAATCTGTATATGAAGTGGCAGGGGCCTCGTTCTCCCCGTCTTTTGCAGCAGTGTGGGCTCTTAAGGCCGTCTCTGCTTCTCTGGCGGAGATGCATTCCCTCACCAGGGACTCTATGCCCGAAATGGTTGCCTTAACGTCCCAGGATTCGGCTTTTTCATACTATGCCATGTCTGCCATTCTGGAGGCTTCTCACCGCACGGCGGTGGCTTCCGCTAATTCCCTCGCGATCCGCAGGATCTTGTAGCTTCGAGAGTGGAAAGCAGACGCTTCTTCCAAGAAGTACCTTGCTGGGCTCCCTTTTGCTGGGTCCCAGCTGTTCGGTGAACAACTGGATGAAATTATTAAGGATGTTACTGGCGGAAAGAGTACTTCCTTGCCACAAACTAAAACCAGGAAACCTGTCCAGGGCAGGAACCAGTCGAGGTTTCGTTCCTTTCGTTCCTCTAACTGGTCATCCTCTAAGCCCTCAGCCTCGTCCACTAACTCAGCCAAGGATCGAAAACCCAGCTGGCGCACGAAGCCGCGTCCTCAGAAGAACGGAGGAGCCGCTGCCACTAAGGCAGCCTCCTCTTGACTATCTGGCCGCGCCAGCAACGTCCTTGGTCGGTGGCAGGCTCTCCCACTTTGGCGATGTGTGGTTTCAACACGTCTCTGATCAGTGGGTGCGGGATATCATCTCCCACGGCTACAGGATAGAATTCTCTTCCAGCCCGCCAAACAGATTTTTTCTGTCCACTCCCCCCTGCTCCAAAGCCGCCGCCTTCTCTCAGGCCGTGGCATCCTTGCAGGCCAACGGAGTAATTGTACCGGTTCCCGCCCGGGAACCGTTCAGAGGTTTCTACTCAAATCTCTTCCTAGTCCCCAAGAAGGACGGTTCCTTCCGGCCCATCCTGGATCTCAAGCTTCTCAACAAGCATGTTCAGGTGCGGCACTTTCGCATGGAATCTCTGCGATCAGTCATTGCCTCAATGACCCAAGGAGATTTTCTAGCATCCATTGACATCAGAGATGGCTATTTGCATGTGCCAATTGCAGTTTCACACCAGTGTTGGCTACGTTTTGCAATCGGAGAGGAACATTTCCAATTCGTGGCTCTCCCCTTCGGGTTAGCCACGGCCCCTCGAGTATTCACCAAGGTCATGGCAGCTGTGGTTGCGGTTCTGCACCTCCAGGGGTTGGCAGTAATTCCTTACCTGGACGACCTTCTAGTCAAGGTTTCATCCAGTGCAGACTGTCATCGGAGTGTCTCGCTCACTCTCGCCACGCTTGTTCAATTCGGGTGGCTTGTCAATCTGCCCAAGTCCACTCTGACCCCGACCCAGAAACTTACGTACCTAGGGATGCAATTCGAGACTCTGCCGGCACTTGTGAAGCTGCCCTTAATCAAACAGCAGTCCCTTCATCTGGCGGTGCGCTCTCTGTTGAGGCCCCGCCGTCATTCCATCAGGCACCTCATGCAGGTGCTGGGTCAGATGGTGGCGTCAATGGAAGCGGTTCCCTTTGCCCAGTTCCATCTGCGTCCCCTGCAGCTGGACATTCTCCGCTGTTGGGACAAGCGGACCTCTTCCTTGCACAGGCTAGTGGCTCTGTCGCCACAGACCAGGAGCTCTCTTCAGTGGTGGCTTCGGCCCCTCTCGCTATCCCAGGGACGCTCCTTTCTGATCCCGTCCTGGGTGATTCTCACCACGGATGCCAGTCTATCCGGCTGGGGAGCAGTGTTTCTCCACCACCGAGCACAGGGCACTTGGACTCCGTCCGAATCAGCCCTCTCGATCAATGTGCTGGAAATCAGAGCTGTGCTCCTAGCTCTCGTAGTTTTTCACCACCTGTTGGCGGGCAAGCACATTCGAGTCCAGTCAGACAACGCGACAGCGGTTGCCTACATCAATCACCAGGGCGGGACTCGCAGCCGCCTAGCAATGTTGGAGGTTCAATGTATCCTTCAGTGGACGGAGGACTTCAAGTCCACCATATCCGCAGTCCACATCCCAGGCGTAGAAAACTGGGAGGCAGATTATCTCAGCCGTCAAACCGTGGACAGCGGCGAGTGGGCCCTGCATCCGGCAGTGTTCCGGTCAATCTGCCGCAAGTGGGGCACTCCGGAAGTGGATCTCATGGCATCCCGGCACAACAACAAGGTCCCGGTTTACGTGGCTCGCTCCCACGATCCTCAGGCCTTGGCAGCGGATGCGCTGGTTCAGGATTGGTCCCAGTTCCGTCTGGCCTACGTGTTTCCCCCTCTACATCTCTTGCCCAGAGTCCTGCGCAAGATCAGAATGGAGGGCCGTCGGGTCATAATCATTGCTCCAGACTGGCCCAGGCGAGCTTGGTACCCAGACCTGCTCCGTCTGTCCGTAGAGGTGCCGTGGCATCTCCCGGACCGCCCAGACCTTCTCTCACAAGGTCCGTTTTTCGCCAGAATTCTGCGGCTCTCAGATTGACGGCGTGGCTCTTGAGTCCTGGATCCTGACGGCTTCAGGCATTCCTTCCGAGGTCATCTCCACTATGACTCAGGCTCGGAAGTCTTCCTCGGCCAGGATTTACCACAGGACTTGGAGAATTTTCCTGTCCTGGTGTCGCTCTTCCGGACATGCTCCTTGACCTTTTTCCTTGCCGACCATCCTGTCCTTTCTACAGTCCGGTCTGCAGCTAGGACTATCCCTCAATTCCCTCAAGGGACAGGTCTCGGCTCTGTCAGTGTTGTTCCAGCGGCATATCGCCCGACTGGCCCAGGTGCGCACCTTCATGCAGGGCGCATCTCACATCATTCCTCCTTATCGGCGGCCTTTGGATCCCTGGGACCTTAATCTGGTCCTCACGGCCTTACAGAAACCCCCCTTTGAGCCTCTTAGGGAGGTTTCTTTCTTTCGACTTTCCCAGAAAGTGGTCTTTCTGGTGGCCATAACTTCTCTCAGGAGAGTCTCTGATTTGGCTGCTCTCTCTTCGGAGTCACCCTTTTTGGTTTTTCACCAAGACAAGGTGGTTCTCCGTCCGACTCCGGACTTTCTCCCTAAGGTGGTGTCTCCTTTCCACCTTAACCAGGACATTTCATTGCCTTCCCTTTGTCCGGCCCCTGTGCATCGCTTTGAGAAAGTGTTGCATACTTTAGATTTGGTGCGGCCGCTCCGGATCTATATGTCACGCACCGCTGCTCTTAGGCGGTGCACCTCTCTTTTTGTGCTGACCACAGGTCAGCGCAAGGGTCTCTCGGCTTCTAAACCGACCCTAGCTCGTTGGATTAGGTCGGCCATATCCGATACCTACCAATGTACTCAGGTGCCTCCCCCGCCGGGGATTAAGGCGCACTCGACCAGAGCTGTCGGTGCCTCTTGGGCTTTCAGGCACCAGGCTACGGCTCAGCAGGTCTGTCAGGCTGCCACTTGGTCTAGTCTGCACACCTTTTCGAAGCACTACCAAGTGCATGCTCATGCTTCGGCAGATGCGAGCTTGGGCAGACGCATCCTTCAGGCGGCTGTCGCCCATTTGTGAAGTTAGGTTTTGCCTACTTCTCAGTTTTCTGTTTATTTCCCACCCATGGACTGCTTTGAGACGTCCCATGGTCTGGGTCTCCCATAAGGAACGATGAAGAAAAAGAGAATTTTGTTTACTTACCGTAAATTCTTTTTCTTATAGTTCCGACATGGGAGACCCAGCACCCTCCCTGTTGCCTGTTGGCAGTTCTTGTTCCGTGTGTTTTCACCGGCTGTTGTTGTAGACAGAGGTTCCGGTTATTCCGGGTTTTACTCTATCTCTACTTGTGGGTGGATGTCCTCCTTCAGCTTTTGCACTAAACTGGCTAGATTTGGTCATCCAGGGGGTGTATATGCTCGGAGGGAGGAGCTACCTTTTTAGTGTAGTACTTTGTGTGTCCTCCGGAGGCAGAAGCTATACACCCATGGTCTGGGTCTCCCATGTCGGAACTATAAGAAAAAGAATTTACGGTAAGTAAACAAAATTCTCTTTTTTGCGCCATTTTCTGAGACCCATAGCGTTCTCATTTTTTTAAATCTATGGCTCAGTTATGGCTTTTTTTTGTATCTCGAGCTGACGTTTTTAACAGTATCATTTTTGCGCAGATGCTATGTTTTCATTGCCTGTTATTGCATTTTGCTTAAAATTTGTGGCAACCAAAAAGCGTAATTTTGGCATTTGGAATTTTTTTGCTGCTACGCCATTTACCAAACAGAACAAATGATTTTATATTATGATATATATTCGGACTGAAGACAGCGATACCAAATGTGTGAATATATTTTTTTTTAACCCTTTATTTTTCAGTGGGGCAAAAAAGGGATGATTTGAACTTTTAGGTGTTTTTACTTTTTTTTTTACTTTTTCAAAACTTTTTCTTAAATTTTTTTTTAAATTTGACTAGTACCCCTAGGGGGCTATTAGGATCAGCTGTCTGATCACTCATTTATTTATCCCAATCAGAGCAGCACAATTTAGACTGGGAGAAATTATCATCTCTTGTAACAGCCAGTATTTGGCTTTTTCTTACAGGACCTGAGTCATGTGAGCTACAGGAGTCATCACATGATCCTGTGCTATCATGATAGCCACCAGATCGTTAAGGGGTTAAAGATCTCTTACGCATATGCACTACAATACATGGATCTGCTTTGAGCAGGGCAGATCAAAGTGCGCCTGCGCAGGACCTCAATGCCAGCTAGTGAGCATGATGTAGGACGCGTCATGCACATGGGCCTCAGAAGAAGGAGGATGGCGATCGCCGCAGAGAGGAAATGCCGGACTAGAGAGAGGAGGCAATGGGTTTGAGATAATGATCAATAACTTTGCTAGCTATTTCATCATCAGCTGACGGTCTCCTTTTTTTCTCAGCCCCAGATCCCCTTGAGTGGAGCCCCAAAAATTGGTCTGTGCGATTTCTTCCTGTAAGCTCCCAAAGTAAGTCTGCCATCTTGTCTTTCTTCTTCCTGCTCCAGCTGTAAGGCTACTTTCACATTTGACAGGATGCAAACCGCATATGACCGGATCCTGTGGATTGAATGTGCAACGCATGCAACCGCAATTGTTAGTTTATTGTATGCTTCTTCTTCTACTTGTGATGGATCAAGGGGAACACAGAATTTATCGTCTGGCACTGGAGTCAGCTGATCGGGAATAAGCTGAACTCCTGATCTCACAGCCCGCACACGCTGTGAAGGATGCAGGTTAACAGCAATCACTGCCTGCTGCCGATCACGTGTGACCATGTTCGGGCTGTGTGGTCATGAGTTCAGCTGAGTTCAGATCAGCTGACTCCAGTGTTGGCCGATTGCTTGTTCTGTGTCCCCCTGCATCCATCGCAGAGTGTGCGGGCTGGAGTTCAACAGAGTTCAGATCAGCTGACTCCAGTGTCGGCCGAATTCAGCTGACCTCACAGGCAGCACACGCTGCGATGGATGCAGGGGGACCCAGAACAAGTAATCGGCCAACACTGGAGTCAGCTGATCAGATTACTTGATCTGCTGGCTGTATGGTTAGAAGTAGGGATGAGTGTGCACTAAAAATGCTCGGGTTCTCGGTTGCCCATGAGTATTTTTTTTTTTAAATTCATTAAAAAATAAACAAAAACCCCAAACACATAACCCTAACTCTAGGGTTAGGGGGTCAAAAAATAAAATGTGTGGACTCCCGCTGCATTTTCTATTGCTAAGGTAACCCGAGCAGCTACTGGCTGCTAACCCCCACTGCTTATATGACCTTCACTGGCAATGGAAAATCCAGGGAAGCCCTTTTTTTAACGTTTTTTGCCGAAAAACTAAAAAAAAAGACAGCTTCACCCTGTTTTTGTATGCTAGCAGGGTACAGCAAGCAGGTACGCGCTGCCCCCAACCCCCAGCTGCCTATTTGTACTTGGTTGGGAACCAAAAATACAGGGAAGCCCTTTTTTAATTATTTCATGAATTTCATGAAATAATTAAAAAAAACAAAAAAAAACACATGGGCTTTGCCCAATTTTTGTGACGAGCCAGGTACAACTAGGCAGCTGGAGATGGGAATACGCAGTGCAGGGTGGCCCAAGCTTTCTTGGCCCCCCCCGCTGCGAATTGCAGTCAACAGTCACCCCAGAAAATGGCGCTTTCTTAAAAGCGCTATCTTCTGGCGTTGTATCCAACATCTCTCCCAGCGGCCGTGGTGCCGGGTGGCATGTTGGGTAATAAGGGGTTAATACCAGCTTTGTTTTAACTGCTGGTATAAAGCCTGAGATTGCTAATGTCAGGCCAAGTTTGACCCGGCCATTAAGAATCTCCAATAAAGGGTTAAAAAAAAGACATCACACAGAAAAAATACTTTATTAGAAAAAAATACACAGACACTTTATTAGAAATAAATACACAGACACACTTAGGGACTCCATCTTTATTACTCCCTCTCACCCCTTCACGATCCTGGTCTTCTGTCTGAGAGAGAGGGAGATTTCTGTATTGACCATGCCAAGCTGCTTTCTGGGCATGCTCAGTTCAAAAAACAGGATTCTGTCTATCAGGATCCGGCGACTTCCGGTACAGCAGGATCGGGGTCATTGAAATACATTGCAGGTACCACTGCATGTACTAATATAGATGGCCACCTGGTGACGCTATAATAACACAAAAATCTAATATCACCCATGTAACGCAGCCTAAGCCTCAAAGGCTACCATTACTATTACCGATAGAGCTAACAGCCATGAATCATCGTGATCCGGACTCACCTATAAAGTGCACTTATAACTGTATGTTTTGAGTAGCCCTGACAAGCGTTTCTCACCTGGCTTCCTCGCTTGAGGAAAGTGTAATGTGCATGTTTTATTATGTGGTGTCTTGGGCGAGATCGTCGCTGTTTGGGCGCGTGCAGGGGGTGGGACGCCGCACATAGAGTCCGCCTCATCCAGTCATTCCAGGGGAAGCGTGGATCGGAAGAATACTTCCACTAACGTCAGTTAACCCATGCATCCTTCTGAGGAAGCTCCCTTGGCGGGGACTCATGCTGAGGCAGCCCCGCACATGCGTACCCAACGAGACCATATCTACTACTGGCAAGTGAAAGGGCACGACCAGGGAGGTAAGAAAATCATCCAAACATAAGGAGAATCAGCCTTAGCCTAAAGAATATGACCATGTATAGTCCTTAAAAGATTTTCTAATGTCCCTATATCATGCAGAGACAAAATTCATATAGTAATATGTGTGTATATATATATATATATATATATATATATATACCCCTAGATTCTAAATGGACCTTTCGATACCACAAATTTTCAATCCTGTGGGACCACAGTCATAGTGCAGCTTGAAATGTCTCTGGATCATCCTTAGGGAATCAAGATCCACAACATCACACACCGCATTTATGTCCCTAACATGTTCCGTCGTGCGGACGCGTTATTCCCTTGATGTTAACCCAATATAAATTAGGCTACAGTCACATACTGCATAATAGATAACGTGACTTTTACTGCATGATTTGTAACTTTTTATTTTATACTCTTTAGGTCCAACCCAAGCTGACAACATCTCTGGGCAGACAAAAGGAAAACAACCAAATTTGGGACTCCCTTTCTCAAAGCGAGATACCACCCTAGGTACGTAATGGTTCTTCACCAGCATATCCTTTAGGCTTTTCCCCCTTCTAACAGGTAAGAGTGGGCGATGAGTAAAACGTCGTTCAAACTCTGGTCGGTCTTCAGTAACGACCAGTGTTTGTTCAAGATCTGCCGATCGCCCCCTCTGACTGTTAACTTGGAGATGAAATGTATCTGTGAGGAAAAAGATTCTTCCCTCTTACTTGTTGATAATAATTGTACCCGTGGAGTACCCTTTTCTGTCTGGTACCCCATTTTTATATTATAGTCCCGAAAATCAATTGCCTCCCGATCTGCCTTATAGGTTAGTTTGATGTTATATGGGTTATCGTTCAACCAAGTCATGAAGCTCTGCAGTTCAGGATCGGTACCCCTCCAGATAATAAAGATGTCATCTATTTTACCACCTAGTGTAAAATTAATAGATTAGGGATAAGCCAAATGGACGACAATGTTTTAATTTTGTTACATACATTTTTCCTTCTGAGTCCTCTGATACCATACCAAAAAAATATTCAATGCACATGGTTCAAAAAGTTGATTTTGGGTACTCACCGTAAAATCTCTTTCTCGGAGCCTTCATTTGGGGACACAGGAAACCATGGGTGTATGCTGCTGGGACTAGCAGGTGACACTATGCAAATAAGAAAGTTGGCTCCTCCCACGTAGTATACACCCAGTGACTGGAGCTGAGGAGATCAGTTTGTGTAAAAGCAGTACGAGGAGAAGCTTGAAATCTAGAACATTCCGGATCCATTGAAGTCTTAGAAAAGGGCGGGTGCTGTGTCCCCCAATGAAGGCTCCGAGAAAGAGATTTTACGGTGAGTACCCAAAATCTACTTTTCTCTATCGCTTCATTGGGGGACACAGGAAACAATGGGACGTCCTAAAGCAGTCCCCAAGGGTGGGAAGAAAGCGACCCGAAAACAGGGTTAGCAGAGACAAGATTCTGTGACCGAAAACTGGTCGTAGACCCCATAAAGAACCCCTACCCGGCCAGGGGCCGAAGTATAGGAGAAGAGTTAGAGTACTAGGGAGTACTAAGAACTAGTGTAAAATGCGTGTGCTGGGGAATAGGATGATCAGGGAGAAACTGCATCCTTTGAAATCTGTACCTAAGAAAGCTAAGGATCTAAGGCGACTGACAGCAATAGGTCGGCTAGGAGCAAAAACCCGACAGGCCATGGTACTACGCCTGAGAGAGTAAGAATGAGCGAAGAACTAGGGTACCTGGTAGAGGAAGGTGCCAGGTAAGTGGAGGCGAACGGAGCCTTGGGCCTTTACTGCCACCGGACAACTAAAAGGAAAACCGACTGCCTAAAAAAGTGCAGGGGAGACGAGATACTGTGAGGGGATTCCGCCATAGGGGAACTTGACCTGTTGGTTACACAGCACCTGAGGGAAGTGATCTGACCCTAGTGGACGAAACAGCCTGCAGGCGGGAAGATGATACGGGAGATAAATCCCCTGTGTATAGAAGCGGTCTAGAGAACCTGTGAAGTCCGGAGAAAAAGGAGAAGGTTAAGGAGCCAAGGAAATCCAATAACCAATTACCTCTATGACCTGACAGACAGGAGAAGGGAGTCCGGGCATCTACAATGGCGTGGCTGGGAAAACTCGAACTCTGGACTCGGGTACTAGATGCCCCTTGAAGTGAATTACTGGAAAGAGAACCCCCTATAGGAGAGGGCTCTTGCGAATGAAAAAAAAGGAGCCCAAGACCTGGGAAGTATGACCTGTAATGGGAGAAGGAAAAACCCTTTCGAGGGGACTCAAGGAAGGGTTGGACTATGTGACCGGCCTAAGCGCTCGTCGACCAGAGTAGTGACGCCTATCCTTGGAAGGTGGCAAGGAAAAAACGGAGGAGTGACGGAAGAATGAGTAAAGTGTTATTATTATTACTATTATTATTATAAAACGCGTCACCACGTCACAACCCGAGGTGACGACGAAGGGAAAGAAATGACAGAATATGGGAGTTTAAATGGTCTGGCAGGAACTCTAATTGAAAAGTGCAGAAATGAGACCAAGCGGTGGCGAGTGGTCGCGGAGTTTGGTATGGCGGGGACTTCGGAGAGATCTAGCATATCTCCAAGGGCCATCCAGAATGGCTACGAGAGGGGGAAAAGGAGGTAGACCCGGGACAGGGGAAATGAAGATCCCTCTTGGCCTGAAACTGAAGCAGGTCATGTCTAGGTGTTAGTGGAGATTGGCAGATTAGACGGGGACCACTCGCTGTAGTGTTGAGTGTTCGGGTGGAGACACCCAGTGGCCTGAGCATTCTGGGTTCCCTGAAGAATTCTGCTGCGGAAAGTAGACAGAATACAATTATATGAAACCTTACAGCTTGTCCGGAAGAGTGGGCCCAATGACTGGGCCGTCAGGATACTAGAAGTCCCTTGGTGAAGCTGGTCCTCCGTGGAATCAATACTGGTTAGACGATTCTGTGTCTGGTTCTTAACTTCATCTGTTGACTGTGAAGGGACTGAGGAAATCTGATCTCTATCTGAAAGAAAGAGAATGTAAGTAACGACCTATGGTTTTAAACCTATACAGTACCTGGCCGGAACCCTAGTGGAGGGCGCGGCCAAGGCTGGTCTAGGCCAAAGAATAGGCAGATACCAGAAGAACTATGAACCACCCGAGGAAGGTGGCAGGAAGTAAAATGGACAACATATTGGTTAGCAGACAGAGCTGCCCCTTGCTTACCTCATTTGAAAACCAAAATGACTGCTGCTTCAAGAAGCGATGCAGCCAACGTACGGTCAAGAGAGAAAAGCCCTACCTTGTGGCTACCTTAGATGAATGGGGCAAGGTAGGAGAAGGTCCCGGGCCACTGGGAAGCGACCGGATGAGAACTGCTGCTGCCGTGCTGCGTCATGAGGTCTGTGGTTGCTGCAGGGAGTGAATCACACGACCCTCCAGTCAGAAGGTCGCGTGTAACCTTACCTCGAGATCACGTTACACGCATGGTGTGAGGTAGGAGATGGATGCAGATCGCTGAAGAGTGAGTAAATAACTGCTGCAGAAAGAGAAGACAATGAACTGGCCAGAGGATTCTGGCTTACCTTCTGTTTTCCTGAATGGGTGGTCTGAAGTAGGAAAAAACCCCTGGGTCACTGGGAAGCAACCTAATGACCGTTGCTGCCGTACCACGTTAGGGGTCCATGGAGACCATAGTCCTCGCCTCAGTCGAAGATGAAGGAGATACATGACCCACTAGGTGAGGAAGACTGTTCGAGTCACTGGGTCGTGAGCAGAGCAACACATACTTGTTACAGTATCCAGCTTCTGGTCCGGAGAAACGCTAGCCTATTGGATAGCGGGCAGGATCATTGATCTTGAATACTGGAACTGAACGTGACAGCTGCTGGCGTGCCGCCTCATGGGGTAGTGTTGGATGGAGCACTCGCCTCAGTCGAAGATGAGCGGAAAAGTTGAACAAGGCACTCAAGCCTGTTGCTGTATCCGGCTTCTGGTGCTGATAAGTGCTGGCCCATAGGCAAGTGGGCAGGCTCATCAAATCACTCTCCCGCTGTAGTAGACAGGTGCCTACAGAAACACTGGCACACAGGATAGAGGGTACATTCTGGCAAGACTAGCGCACCGGATGGTGGGTAGGTGCATAGAGAAACACTGGATAGTGTATACTGGCACCCTGGAAGATGGACCGACATATAGAGACACTGGCACACGAGCAAGTGGACAGGTCTATGGAACTGTCAATCTGGATGGTGGACAGGTTGACAGAAAAGGTTATAGCACACTAAAACTCACAGGTGCAAGAAGAAACCTGACCCCCTAAACAGTGGGAGGGTTCACACAACACTATTACGGTGGTGTAGACAGGTGCGCATAAAAACCTAATTACACTGAGTAGTGTAAGGGCTCGTGGAAAACACTGGTACACCAGAGTAAACAAATGCACGTAGAAACACTGGCCCACGGAATAGCGGGCAGGGTCCCCAAAGCACCTGGGTATTGGAGCACACAGGCATGACGCAGACATTGGCACTCTGGATAGTGGACAGGTACAGGGAAACGCTGGCACACGGGAGTAGGTCAGTGCATATAGAAACGCTGGCCCACTGGATAGTGGACAAGTACGAGGAAACACTAGCACACCGAAGAGGACTAGTACCTAAAGAACACTGGCACACTGGTGGCACTTGCACACTGGTGAAGACTGGTGTAGAGAGAAAGGCACCTACGGACTGTAACAGACAGGTAGCACGTAGAGACACTGACACGTAGGCTAGAGGATAGGCACATGGAAACACAGGGCGTAAACCTGGAACACACTGGAAGGCTGACAGGTTCACGGAGACACTGGAGCGTTCACGGAAAGGGCCATGTCATGGACCGCTGGGCAAGCAGCGTGTGTAGCGAAATATGGGTTTCTGACTGCTGGGTAGAGCGCCATAATCTATCCGTAACGTGACGGATAATCGGGCGCAAGAGCGATACTCTGGGAAGATTTAGAGTGCTGTAGAGACGTCCGTGATTAGAGCCACAGGCGTATAATACAGCTGGACACATAGGATCAGTGATTAGTGTTACAGGCGTATAATACCTGGGAGACAGAATGGCAAACTGACAGTGAACGCCCAGAATTCAGGAGCACATCTGTGCTAGGCAAGATGTGAGGAGAATGTCTGTGAATGTACATCACAAAAACAGGAGACAAAAAAATTGTGCGACATTCGGCTTCTTCCCAAAGCAGTACCATAGTGAATGGGCCTGCCCCTTCACAACTAGTACCATAGTGAATGGGCCTGCATCCTCACAAACAGTACCACAGTGAGTGGGCCTGCCACTTCCCAAACAGTACCATAGGGAATGGGCCTGCTTCCTCACAACCAGTACCATATTGAATGGACTTGTTTCTTCACAAATAGCACCACAGTGAATGGGCCTGCATGTTCAGAGACAACAGTACCCTGGGAATGAGCCCTGAGAGAGATGACAGCCTGATGCCCGGGGCGCTGACTGACACTGAAGTCTGGGGAGCAGTGGACTAAACCCTGCCAGTGAGGGTGCGCTGGGGCCAACACTGCCTGCGGGTGGGCGCTATGTCGCAAACTTGCGGCGGTTCTGGGAAGGGGGGGACGCAGCGGCGCTAGGAGCGCTGACCCGGTCGGTGGATCGGGCCTGGTGGCGGCGCTGGCAGCGCTTACCCGGGTGTAGGCACAGGCGCGGCGGCGGCGATAGCGGCGCTTACCCGGTCGGAGGCTCGGGTCCTGAGGCGGCTGCAGAGTCGACCTACCCGGGCGGGGAGTATCGGGCCTCGCGGCGGCAGCAGCGTCGCTTACCCGGAGGGAGGGGCCTGGTCCAGTGGAGGCACAGGAATGACGCGTGCCGGGGATTGGCGCCCGGAAATGACGACAGACACCGGGAGAGGACTGGGACCGCGCGAGAAAAAAGAGGCGGAAGATTTGAAAAGCCCACGCGCGCGGACAGAATTCCGGCTGGGGGCGTGGCCTGGAGAGGCGCGCGGACACTGAGGGGGCCGCAATGGAGCCGGGGCCTATATTTTAAAAGTGGGCCACCGGAGGGGACGCCGGGCCGCAATGGAGCCGGGGGATAAATTTGAAAGTGGGCCACCGGAGGGGACGCCGGGCCGCAATGGAGCCGGGGGCTAAATTCTAAGGTAGGTCGCCGAAGCCAACTACAGAGGGGCCTGTGGAGGGGGCTCTAAGGGAGATGTAGGACCCCCTGACCCAAGTGGAGAAGGGGCTGTGGGGTTTCTATACCCGGGATCCCTCCCCATAACCCGGGACGGGGAAGAGGAGGGGGGAGTGAGTACTTATCGGAGGTCCCGGCTTGTCTTGAGGTGATCCTGGACCCATCCTGGAAGGCGAGCGAAGACATCTCGACGGTCGTCCCGGGCATAGTCGAGGGGAGACCGGAAGGGTACCTCTCCATCCTGGGTACGGTCTTCGTCCTCCTACCCCACAATCAGGCTCGGAAGCGAGAGAGTTTGGGGAGGGGGGCAAGGACCATCCACCTGTTCCTCTGTGCGGATGCCCCCCAAACCGTCTTGAAAGTGTTAGGGGGGTAGGGTCCTGCCAGACAGACACGGAGGACAACGGAAGTGGCGGACGGACCCCACTTCTGTGCGACCGGTCTCTATGTGGGAGAGCAGGGTGAGCGATTACACCCTGTCGCCCGACGAGCTGTGTCTGAAAAACAAAGGGAAAACATTAATAAAACACAACAATACAAACCTGAGGGGCTGAGAGCAGCCCCTGCGTGTCCAACCTCCTCGGACACTAAGCAAAAACTGATCTCCTCAGCTCCAGTCAGTGGGTGTATACTATGTGGGAGGAGCCAACTTTCTTATTTGCATAGTGTCACCTCCTAGTCCCAGCAGCATACACCCATGGTTTCCTGTGTCCTCCAATGAAGCGATAGAGAAAGATAGATTTTCAGCGTAGTTTCTCCTTGATGGAAAATGAACCTTGAAATGGTAGCCTCATTTTAACCAAAACCTGGTATTAATAATTGGACAATTTGAAGGACATGGCATTTGATTTACGAGTAATGCAACAACCTTTTCCCAGTTGATCAGTTTTAGACATCCTTAGACATCCTTAAAATTATTAAAATTATCATTAGTGATGACTAGATATGGGCGAATGCTAAAATATTCGGATTCAGATTGTTCAAATCCAATAATTTGTACATTTGTGTATTCATACCGAATAACGAACCCAATCCAAGTCAATGGGAAACTCGAATAATTTTCCAGAGGACCTTAGAAATAGGCCTGCGAGGGCTGTAAAAATATTGCAATGGATGGAAAATTGTTGAAACTGAATGGCAACAGCATGCGGAAGATGCCTGAATGTATTTCTGACTCACATTTTATTTCTGAGAGTAATTTTGCCAAAGTATTACGCCACATTTATGGATAGTAGTGGTCACTCAGTTCAATGAGGTCACCTGAGGTCAGGTTACCTGCGATCATAGGTGGATGACAATGGGCAGCTCCAGCTGTGACCGCAAATAACCTAAGTTACGTCACCACACATCGCTGTGACTCATTCTCTGCCTTAAGATCACAGCGGGTGGTCATATTCTATGCCCACGCGCTGTCACTTCAGATGTAGCAGAGCTGGAATCGATATGGGACCTCGTGTGGATTACATCAGACCTGGGTGTTTTTGGGCTTATTAAAGGAGTGAAAGAGGGTGTTGTTTTTATCTTATTTTGTGTTTATTTATTTTCACTTACAGATTAGTAATGGGGGTAGGGTTTTCATAGACCCTGCCATTGCTAATCTAGGGCTTAGTGGCAGCTGTGAGCTGTTATTAACCCCTTATTAGCCTGATTGCCACCGCACCAGGGGAATCGGGAAGAATCGGGTAAAGTGCCAGGATTGTCACATCTAATGGATGTGACAATCCTGAGTGGCTGTGGGCTGCTATTGTTATAACGCGCCTGCTTTATTCTTATTTTCTTTATTTTTCCTTTTTTTATTTTTTATTTCTAAAGGTTCCGGATCATTATCCGGAGTTCCCTGAGAACTCCAGGCCCGGGTCCGGTACTCGGGTATTTTTAAAACCTCTCGGATTCTAAATTTTACAGTCCGGGTCTGTCCATCACTACTCAATAGACAAACAAAAAAAGTGCATAGTGTTCATGTTGTTGTGTAAACAGAAATATTATATGCAAAATTAAAAATCACATGCCATAAGGCAAGCAAAATCAAGAAATGCAAAAAACTAAATTATCGAGTAAATGTATTAAATATTAGTTGTATCCTAACTATAATTAAATTGTTGTACAATGTTTTTGTCTACTTTTCTTAGATAATAATCTTTTTTCTTATTTTCTCATAGGCACTTCATTCAGGGAAAATACCCAATCAAAGTCAACATCTAAGTCACTGAGCGGGTCGCGTGAAGTACCTCAAAATTTGCAGACCACCACAGGTATGGTTTTAGCATATACAGATCTCTAAATTATGGATAAAAAGAAAAAGAAACAATTAAAAATAATTTAACACAAACAGTCCCATTCTCACACCACATAAAAATACCCAATTAAAGAAAGCTGTCAAAGCTCTCATTGAGCCCAATAGTAGTCCTTGTGTCCAATCTATAAATCCAATGACTCAAGTTGCGCAAGGGCCTTAAATAGGTTACCACCTCTAACCTCTGATCTATGGCCTTTATAATTAAAGGGGTTATCCGGCTTATTTTGACTTTTCTTCATTATTACCCTATTGGGCTACATTGGGGCAGGTAAGTAGCTAGTGACCACTTACCTGCCCTGCTGTCAGCCTTTCTCCCCCGGCTCAGAGCGGTCATGTGACCGCTCCTGCCGCGATTTTGCTGCTTCCGGTCATTTCATGTCAACATGGGCAGGACCATGTTGACATGCAAATCTGGAACAGCATATTTCTGCCCTGCTGGGCGGGTACAGTGCGTGGAGTCCCCGCCCCTCTTCCCTGCACCCTCCCACACATTCCTCCGCACCCCGTACTCTCCCCGCCCACGGTGTCACCGCCAGCACCAGGCCCCCTGCTCAGGATAGCAGGAGTGCCCGTGCAGTCTGTGTCCCGCTCCAGCCCCGCGGCTGCCTTCATTGCAGGCTCAGCAGCCTCTCACATTGCAGTGCAGGCAGCCGCGGGGATAACGAGCGCTGCCATCAGGATGTTAGATGACATCATTGCCTGCTGTCACAATCTTCGCTTCACTCCTGTCAGCGCTGTCACTGCCTTCTATGCCGCTGCGTTCTCCCGTCACTAGCGGTGACGTCTCGGGCGATACTGCTGAGAACGCGGCGGGCATAGAAGTCAGGGACAGCGCTGACAAGAGTGAAGCGAAGATCGTCACCGCAGGTAATGATTTCATCTAACCTCCTGACAGCAGCGCTCGGCATCCCCTGCAGTGACCTGGGCTATTGATGTTAGCTCAGGTCACTGCATTACTCTCCCAGCCAATGAGGAACATTCTGTTCTTCATTGACTGGGACATTGACTATGGTATGGATTGTCATGGGACCCCCTTATTGGATTATGCTGGACCAGGATTTGTTTTTGTTTTGAATAGATTGGTGAATGAGGGATTGTTTTGAGGAGTGTTTTTTCAAATAAAACTTTTTTTTTTTGTTGTCTATTTTTTTTTTATTACTGACTGGGTTTGTCATGTCGGATATCTGATAGACGCGTGACATCACTAACCCTAGGGCTTGATGCCAGGTGACATTACACATTTGGCATCAACCCCATATATTACCCCGTTTGCCACTGCACCAGGGCACGGGATGAGTTGGGGCGAAGCACCAGGATTGGCACATCTAATGGATGTGCCACTTCTGGGGCGGCTGTGGCCTGCTAATTTTAGGCTGGGGAGTGTCCAATAACAGTGGGCCTCCCTAGTCTGAGAATACCAGACCACAGCTGTCTGCTTTACCTTGGCTGGTGATCCAATTTGGGGGGACCCCATGTTTTTTGTTTTAAATTATTTATTTAATTTAAAATAACAGCGTGGGGTGCCCTCTGTTTTAGATTACCAGCCAAGCTGAAGCTGCCAGCTGTGGATTGCAGGCTGCAGCCATCTGCTTTACCCTAGCTGGCTACAAAAGTATGGGGGACCCATTGTCGTTTGGTTTTTTTTAAATTATTTTTTATTTATTTTTTGGATAAATACAAGGCTAAACACACTTTAGTGCCACAAGAAAGTCACTAAAGGGTGCCAGCTTAGAATATGCAGGGGGGTAGGACATTATATGTCTTTCTCATCTATCTATCTATCTCTCTGTCTATCCCTCTGTTCATTCATTCATCCCTCTATCTCTCTGTCTCTATATCTATCTATCTATTCATCTCTATATCTACTCATCTATTTATCTTTCTTGCTGCTTCTGTTTTTTGCGGTCCGCAAAAAAAACGTAAGGCACACGGATGACACACAAATGTATCTGTGAAAAAATTGGCCATTTTTTGCGGACCGCAAAAACGGAACGGTCATGTGAATGTAGCCTACATGTGTTCCCTATGGGGGTAGGG
This sequence comes from Anomaloglossus baeobatrachus, assembly GCF_048569485.1. NCBI lineage: Eukaryota > Metazoa > Chordata > Amphibia > Anura > Aromobatidae > Anomaloglossus > Anomaloglossus baeobatrachus. The sequence continues at coordinate 250,054 of NW_027443067.1, forward strand.
GTCGGTACAGAACGATGGTGAGGGGGAGGTCGGTACAGAGCGCCGTGTGTGTGTGTGTGTGTGTGTGTGTGTGGGGGAGGGTTGCAGAGCCTGATGTGTGTGGCGCAGAGCCCGATGTGTATGTGTGTGTGTGTGTGTGTGTGTGTGTGTGGCACAGAGCCCGATGTGGGGCTGTTATTTTCATTGCTAGAGAGATAACAGATCAGGTGCTGGGGTAGAATACTGACAGGGAATGTGTGTGCAGGGGGCGGGCAGGGGACGGGGCTGGACACTGAGGCCGGGCAGTGCCAGCTCTAACTGAGGTTTTGCACAGGAAGTGGTCAGTTTGCTAGAGCAAAATGTAAACAAAGAATATATATATGGTACTGGAAAACAGCACAAAATTTCCATGTGCGGAAAAATTACAAAAAAGTGTGATTGGACAATGGTTTATGGGGTACTTTATTCACCGTGTTCACTGTATGGTAAAACTAATGGGTGGGTGTGATACTTCAGGTTGGTATGAGTTTGTTGATACCAAACATGTTTAGGTTTACTTTTATCTAAGGGGTTAAAAAAAGGTTTGTCCAAAAAATTGGAGCACTTTCTGCAGCATTTTCTGCAACTTGTAGTGTTCTCATTTTTCGGGATATGGGGCTCACTGATGGCTTATTTGTTTGCATTTTTAGCTGTACCATTTTTGCGCAGATGCTACGTTTTGACTCCTTGGTATTGCATTTTGCTGAAAATTTGCGAAGACCAAAAAACGTAACTTTGCCAGTTGGATTTTTTTTTACGGCTACGCCATCTACCGATCTAATTGATTCATTTTATATTTTGATAGACTGGGCATTTCTTAACTCTGCAATACCAAATGAGTGTATAATTTTTATTTTTTTAACCCTTTGATTTTTAGTGGGGCGAATGGAGAATGATTTAAACTTTTAGTTGTTTTTTTAATTCTATAAAACTTTTTTTTTACTTTTTTTTATTTCAATAGTCTCTCTAGGGGTAAGGATTAGCCGTCTGCTTGCTTGTTCAATTCTGCTGATCAGAGCGGCAGAGCTCTGATCAGCTGAAATGCTGCTGTCTTGTTAAAGCCAGCCGGCTGTAACAGGATGTGAGTCATGATAGCGACAGGAGTCATCACATAACCCTGTGCTACCATGGCAACCATCGGCTTCCCATAATCGCGTTACGGGGCCTCCGATGGCGGTGTAGAAAGGCAATTGGAATAGTCATGGGCCTTCGTGTGGATTACATAAGACCTGAGTGTTTTTGGGGTTAATAAAGGAGTGAAAGAGGGTGTTGTTTTTATCTTATTTTGTGTTTGTGTTTATTTATCTTCACTTCCAGATTAGTAATGGGGGAAGGGTTTTCATAGACCCTGCCATTGCTAATCTAGGGCTTAGTGGCAGATGTGAGCTGTTATTAACCCCTTATTAGCCTGATTGCCACCGCACCAGGGGAATCAGGAAGAATCGGGTAAAGTGCCAGGATTGTCACATCTAATGGATGTGACAATCCTGAGTGGCTGTGGGCTGCTATTATTATAACGCGCCTGCTTTATTCCTCTTTTCTTTATTTTTCCATTTTTTATTTCCAAAGGTTCCGGATCATTATCCGGAGTTCTCTGAGAACTCCAGGCCCGGGTCCGGTACTCGGGTATTTTTATAACCTCTCGGATTCTAAATTTTACAGTCCGGGTCTGTCCATCACTAATCAATAGACAAACAAAAAAAGTGCAGTGTTGTGTAAACAGAAATATTATATGAAAAATTAAAAATGACATGCCATAAGGCAAGCAAAATCAAGAAATGCAAAAAACTAAATTATTGAGTAAATGTATTAAATATTAGTTGTATCCTAACTATAATTAAATTGTACAATGTTTTTCTCCACTTTTCTTAGATAATAATCGTTTTTCTTATTTTCTCATAGGCACTTCATTCAGGGAAAAGACCCAATCAAAGTCAACATCTAAGTCACTGAGCGGGTCGCGTGAAGTACCTCAAAATTTGCAGACCACCTCAGGTATGGTTTTAGCATATACAGATCTCTAAATTATGGATAAAAAGAAAAAGAAACAATTAAAAATAATTTAACACAAACAGTCCCATTCTCACACCACATAAAAATACCCAATTAAAGAAAGCAGTCAAAGCTCTCATTGAGCCCAATAGGAGTCCTTGTGTCCAATCTATAAATCCAATGACTCAAGTTGCGCAAGGGCCTTAAATAGGTTACCACCTCTAACCTCTGATCTATGGCCTTTATAATTAAAGGGGTTATCCGGCTTATTTTGACTTTTCTTCATTATTACCCTTTTGGGCTACATTGGGGCAGGTAAGTAGCTAGTGATCACTTACCTGCCCTGCTGTCAGCCTTTCTCCCCCGGCTCAGAGCGGTCATGTGACCGCTCCTGCCGCGATTTTGCTGCTTCCGGTCATTTCATGTCAACATGGGCAGGACCATGTTAACATGCAAATCTGGAACAGCATGTTGCCGCCCTGCGTGAATTCCCCGCCCCTCTTCCCTGCACCCTCCCACACATTCCTCCACACCCCGTACTCTCCCCGCCCACGGTGTCACCGCCAGCACCAGGCCCCCGCGGGGATAACGAGCACTGCCATCAGGATGTTAGATGACATCATTGCCTGCTGTGACAATCTTCGCTTCACTCCTGTCAGCGCTGTCAGTGCCTTCTATGCCGCTGCGTTCTCACGTCACTAGCGGTGACATCTCGGGCGATACTGCTGAGAACGCGGCGGGCATAGAAGTCAGGGACAGCGCTGACAGGAGTGAAGCGAAGATCGTCACCGCAGGTAATGATTTCATCTAACCTCCTGACAGCAGCGCTCGGCATCCCCTGCAGTGACCTGGGCTATTGATGTTAGCTCAGGTCACTGCATTACTCTCCCAGCCAATGAGGAACATTCTGTTCTTCATTGACTGGGACATTGACTATGGTATGGATTGTCATGAGACCCCCTTATTGGATTATGCTGGACCAGGATTTGTTTTTCTTTTGAATAAATTGGTGAATGAGGGAATGTTTTGAGGAGTGTTTTTTCAAATAACACTTTTTTTTTTGTTGTCTATTTTTTTTTTATTACTGACTGGGTTTGTCATGTCGGATATCTGATAGACGCGTGACATCACTAACCCCAGGGCTTGATGCCAGGTGACATTACACATCTGGCATCAACCCCATATATTACCCCGTTTGCCACCGCACCAGGGCACGGGATGAGTTGGGGTGAAGCACCAGGATTGGCACATCTAATGGATGTGCCACTTCTGGGGCGGCTGTGGCCTGCTATTTTTAGGCTGGGGAGTGTCCAATAACAGTGGGCCTCCCTAGTCTGAGAATACCAGACCACAGCTGTCTGCTTTACCTTGGCTGGTGATCCAATTTGGGGGGACCCCATGTTTTTTGTTTTAAATTATTTATTTAATTTAAAATAACAGCGTGGGGTGCCCTCTGTTTTAGATTACCAGCCAAGCTGAAGCTGCCAGCTGTGGTTTGCAGGTTGCAGCCATCTGCTTTACCCTAGCTGGCTACAAAAGTATGGGGGACCCATTGTCGTTTGGTTTTTTTAAATTATTTTTTATTTATTTTTTTGATAAATACAAGGCTAAGCACACTTTCGTGCCACATGAAAGTCACTAAAGGGTGCCAGCTTAGAATATGCAGGGGGGTAGGACATTATATGTCTTTCTCATCTATCTATCTATCTATCTATTTATCTATCTGTCTATCCCTCTGTTCATTCATTCATCCCTCTATCTCTCTGTCTCTATATCTATCTATTCATCTCTATATCTACTCATCTATTTATCTTTCTTGCTGCTTCCGTTTTTTGCGGTCCGCAAAAAAAACGGAAGGCACACGGATGACACACAGATGTATCCGTGAAAAAATTGGCCATTTTTTGCCGACTGCAAAAACGGAACGGTCATGTGAATGTAGCCTACATGTGTTCCCTATGGGGGTAGGGGTCGGTACAGAACGATGGTGAGGGGGAGGTCGGTACAGAGCGCCGTGTGTGTATGTGTGTGTGGGGGAGGGTTGCAGAGCCTGATGTGTGTGGCGCAGAGCCCGATGTGTATGTGTGTGTGTGTGTGTATGTGTGTGTGTGTTTGGCACAGAGCCCGATGTGGGGCTGTTATTTTCATTGCTAGAGTGATAACAGATCAGTTGCTGGGGTAGAATACTGACAGGGAATGTGTGTGCAAGGGGCGGGCAGGGGACGGGGCTGGACCCTGAGGCCGGGCAGTGCCAGCTCTAACTGAGGTTTTGCACAGGAAGTGGTCAGTTTGCTAGAGCAAAATGTAAACAAAGAACTGCAGAGAATAAAGGGATAATTCAAGTGGAACAAAAGTTAGAAAACAAAAAATAACAATATAGGGGTGTTTTATATGACAATACAGCACAGATAAACTCAACATTTTTTGGTAAGCTAATGTTGGACAACTCCTTTAATTTGCTTGAGTCAGATTTATGGTACAATTGGAAATGTTTTGGTAGGGTTTTTAGGTGTTCCGTCTCATGCAGAGTCTTTGTTTTCTCAATGTCCCTGATGTGCTCACGGACTCCCACCTTTAACCCCCTAACCCCTGGACGATTTTTCCGTTTTTGTTTTTTGCTCCCCTTTTCTTTGTCGCTCCATTGGGAGACCCAGACAATTGGGTGTATAGCTTCTGCCTCCGGAGGCCACACAAAGTATTACACTTTAAAAAGTGTAACCCCTCCCCTCTGCCTATACACCCTCCCGTGCATCACGGGCTCCTCAGTTTTATGCTTTGTGTGGAAGGAGGCACACATCCACTCATGAATTCTCAGATTAGTTATATCGGTTGGAAGAAAAGTGGGCCCCCACGGGGCCCCCGGCATGTTCCCTTCTCACCCCACTAAGTCGGCGGTGCTGTTAAGGTTGAGGTACCCATTGCGGGTACAAAGGCCGGAGCCTCATGCCGTCTCCTTCACCATCCCTTAGCGGCTCTGGGAGAAGTGGGATCCTGAGCGGTCATCCATCCACTGGGACCGTGCTCCCTCCGCAGCCCCTGTGGGAATCTGTCGGACAGGAGTTTATTTATCCTCAGGGACCGGGCCCTGCATCACTAAGGTACTCTGTATCCCCATGGGGGATTTGCATGATGCGCCTTCATCCCGGACGCTGCAGCAGCTGCTTATTTGTGACGGCCGGCGGACTTCCGCGCCGACCGCGCCTGTTTGTCGGCCGCGGTCTTAAATTTAGTCCCCGGCTTCAATTGCGGCCTAGTAGCAAAACTCCCGCCCCCGGGCCTATCAGGGGTAAGGGCGGGACGGCCGGCCTGACGTCGGCTGTGAGGGCCGGAACATCCTGTATGTTTCCTCCCCCCTCACTGATCACTGTGGGGACTCCAGATTCCCGCACTTTTTCTAACGCCGCCCACGGCTCCACTCCTCCCCTGAGAGCTCCGGCAGCCATTTCTTTGGCATTCTGCCTGTGGAGGATTTCCTGGGAAGAGCTCTGCAACGCTGGGAGACCTAAGGCAGGGAATCTGGAGGACACACACTCCGCTTTTTAGCGGTCGGTAAGCCACACCGGTCACCCGGTGCTGGTCCCCTTAGGGTGCCGGAATAGATACTATATATATATTTATATATTTCTGTTCGGTCGGGCTGTATACCCTTCCCATATACCCTCAGTGATCACTCTCCTAGGAGACAACAGCATGTCGTCCACAAGGAGCAAGGGTGCCAAGGGTGCCTGTACCTCTTGTGCGGCTAAGTTTCCTGCGGGTTCCACCTACCCTCACTGTGAGCAATGCTCAACCTCTGTTTTGCTTCCTCAACCCGAGCCTCGGTCACTAGTGGGCCCCTCGGCTCAGGTAGAACCCCTTGCTCCCCCTGTCCAGGCGGCAGGGACAGAGTTTGCAGTTTTTGCTGAAAAACTCTCTGAGTCACTCTCACAATCCATGGCTCAGTCTATGGACAAATGGTCTGCCAAGCTGCTTGAAGCTTTGCAGTCCAGACCGGTCCTTACACAAGCCCCGGGCCCTGTTGGATCTTCACCTCCAGGCCCCTCTCTGTCCGCGCCGCAGCACGTTCCCAGGGGTGGCCCTAGGTCTCACGTGGAGGACTCCGGCCCGGACCACAGTCCCAGACCGGCTAAGCGGGCCCGCTGGGAATCTTCCCCGACTTCTTCACGCTGCTCGGGTTCCCAGCGTGAGGACTCTCTGGAGGACGAGGCGGACGTCGCAGCTCAGGGCTCTGACACTGACGTTGCTCTCAATCTTGATACACCTGAAGGGGACGCCATAGTAAATGACCTTATCTCGTCCATCAACCAGGTGTTAGATATCTCTCCCCCGCCGCCACCGGTAGAGGAGTCGACTTCTCAGCAGGAGAAACACCAGTTTCGGTTCCCTAAACGTACACGGAGTGCGTTTTTTGATCACTCTAACTTCAGAGATGCTGTCCAGAAGCCCAGAGCGGTTCCGGACAAGCGCTTTACTAAGCGCCTTACTGACACACGTTACCCCTTCCCCTCTGACGTGGTTAAGGGTTGGGCTCAATGTCCCAAGGTGGATCCCCCAGTCTCTAGATTGGCGGCTAGATCTGTGGTATCGGTTGCAGATGGATCATCGCTAAAGGATGCCACTGACAGGCAGATAGAGCTCCTGGTAAAATCCATCTATGAAGCCACGGGCGCGTCTTTTGCCCCGGCCTTTGCAGCCGTGTGGGCACTACAAGCTATCTCAGCTTGTCTGGCTGAGATTAATGCGGTCACACGTAATTCTGCTCCGCAGGTTGCGTCTTTGACTTCTCAGGCGTCAGCTTTTTCTTCCTACGCCATGAACGCAGTTTTAGACTCTGCTAGCCGTACAGCGGTGGCATCCGCTAACTCTGTGGCAGTCCGCAGGGCCATGTGGCTGCGCGAATGGAAGGCAGACTCTGCTTCCAAGAGGTTCTTAACCGGTTTGCCGTTTGCTGGCGACCGCTTGTTTGGTGAACGATTGGATGAGATTATTAAGGAATCCAAGGGAAAGGACTCCTCCTTACCCCAGTCCAAACCAAAGAGACCTCAGCAACGGAAAATACAATCGAGGTTTCGGTCCTTTCGTCCCTCCGCCAAGCCCCAATCCTCTTCGTCCAGCAGGCTGGAGAAAGGCCAGAGGAACTCCTATGCGTGGCGGTCCAAGTCACGCCCCCAAAAGGCCGCAGGAGGCACTGCTTCCAAGGCGGCCTCCTCATGACTCTCGGCATCCCCGAACCGCATCCTCGGTCGGAGGCAGGCTCTCCTGCTTTTGCGACACCTGGTGGCCACATGTTCAAGACCGATGGGTGAGAGACATTCTGTCTCACGGTTACAGGATAGAGTTCAGCTCTCGTCCCCCGACTCGTTTCTTCAGAACATCTCCGCCCCCCCGAGCGAGCCGATGCACTTTTTCAGGCGGTGAACGCTCTGAAGACAGAAGGAGTTGTGATCCCTGTTCCCCTTCAGGAACATGGTCGCGGCTTTTACTCCAACTTGTTTGTGGTGCCAAAGAAGGACGGCTCGTTCCGTCCCGTTCTGGACCTCAAACTGCTCAACAGACATGTGAGCACCAGACGGTTTCGGATGGAGTCTCTCCGCTCTGTCATCGCTTCGATGTCACAAGGAGACTTCCTAGCATCGATCGACATCAAGGATGCTTATCTCCATGCGCCGATCGCACCCGAACATCAACGCTTTTTGCGTTTCGCCATCGGGGACGAACACCTTCAGTTCGTGGCATTGCCTTTCGGCCTGGCGACAGCCCCACGGGTGTTCACCAAGGTCATGGCATCTGTTGTGGCGGTCCTACACTCTCAGGGCCACTCGGTGATTCCCTACTTAGACGATCTTCTGGTCAGGGCACCCTCTCAGATGGCGTGTGAAAACAGCCTTTCCGTCGCTCTGGCGACTCTCCAGCAGTTCGGGTGGATCATCAACTTCCCAAAATCCAAGTTGACACCGACCCAATCACTGACGTACCTTGGGATGGAGTTTCATACTCAGTCAGCAGTAGTCATGCTACCGCTGGACAAGCAGCTTTCGCTGCAGGCAGGGGTGCAATCTCTTCTTCGGGGTCAGTCACACCCCTTGAGGCGCCTCATGCACTTCCTGGGGAAGATGGTGGCAGCGATGGAGGCAGTGCCCTTCGCGCAATTCCATCTGCGGCCACTCCAGTGGGACATTCTCCGCAAATGGGACAGGAGGTCGACTTCACTCGACAGGAACGTCTCTCTTTCCCTTGCAACCAAGACGTCACTTCAGTGGTGGCTCCTTCCCAACTCTCTATCGCAGGGAAAATCCTTCCTACCCCCCACCTGGGCTGTGGTCACGACGGACGCGAGCCTGTCAGGGTGGGGGGCGGTTTTTCTCCACCACAGGGCTCAGGGAACCTGGACTCCGATAGAGTCATCCCTTCAGATCAATATTCTGGAGATAAGGGCAGTGTATCTAGCCCTATTGGCCTTTCATCGGTGGCTGGAGGGCAGGCAGATCCGGATCCAGTCGGACAACGCCACTGCCGTCGCATACATCAACCACCAAGGCGGCACTCGCAGTCGTCAAGCCTTCCAGGAAGTCCGACGAATTCTGCAGTGGGTGGAAGCCACAGCTTCCACCATCTCCGCAGTTCACATCCCGGGCGTAGAAAACTGGGAAGCAGATTTTCTCAGCCGACAGGGCATGGACGCGGGGGAATGGTCTCTTCACCCAGACGTGTTTCGAGAGATCTGTCGCCGCTGGGGAACGCCGGACGTCGATCTCATGGCGTCACGGCACAACAACAAAGTCCCGGCATTCATGGCCCGGTCTCAAGATCACAGAGCTCTGGCGGCGGACGCATTAGTTCAGGATTGGTCGCAGTTTCGACTGCCCTATGTATTTCCTCCTCTGGCGATGCTGCCCAGAGTGCTGCGCAATGTCGTCGCGCCATTCTCGTCGCCCCAGATTGGCCGAGGCGGTCGTGGTACCCGGATCTGTGGCATCTCACGGTGGGTCAACCGTGGGCGCTCCCAGACCGCCCAGACTTGCTGTCTCAAGGACCGTTTTTCCATCTGAATTCTGCGGCCCTCAACCTGACTGTGTGGCCATTGAGTCCTGGCTCCTAGCGTCCTCAGGGTTATCTCAAGATGTCATTGCCACTATGAGACAGGCCAGGAAACCAACGTCCGCCAAGATCTATCACAGGTCTTGGAGGATCTTCTTATCCTGGTGCTCTGATAAGGGTTTTTCTCCCTGGCCCTTTGCCTTACCCACTTTTCTTTCATTCCTTCAATCCGGAATGGACAAGGGTTTGTCTCTCGGCTCTCTCAAGGGACAAGTATCGGCGCTATCCGTATTTTTTCAAAAGCGTCTAGCCAGGCTTCCGCAGGTCCGCACGTTCCTGCAGGGAGTTTGCCACATAGTCCCACCTTACAAGCGTCCGCTGGAACCCTGGGATCTTAACAGGGTGCTAACGGCTCTTCAGTAACCACCTTTCGAGCCGCTGCGGGATGTCTCTTTATCACGTCTTTCGCAGAAGGTGTCATTTCTAGTGGCAGTTACATCGCTCCGTAGAGTGTCGGAGCTGGCAGCGCTGTCATGCAAAGCCCCCTTCCTGGTTTTTCACCAGGATAAGGTGGTTCTGCATCCGGTCCCGGAATTTCTCCCTAAGGTAGTATCCCCTTTTCATCTCAATCAGGATATCTCCTTACCTTCATTTTGCCCTCATCCAGTTCACCAATGTGAAAAGGATTTGCACTCGTTAGATCTGGTGAGAGCTCTCCGGCTCTACGTGTCTCGCACGGCGCCCCTGCGCCGTTCGGATGCGCTCTTTGTCCTTGTCGCTGGCCAGCGTAAGGGTTCGCAGGCTTCCAAGTCAACCTTGGCTCGGTGGATCAAGGAACCGATTCTTGAAGTCTACCGTTCTTCTGGGCTTCCGCTTCCTTTGGGGCTGAAAGCCCATTCTACCAGAGCCGTGGGTGCGTCCTGGGCATTGCGGCACCGGGCTACGGCTCAGCAGGTGTGTCAGGCAGCTACCTGGTCTAGTCTGCACACTTTCACGAAACACTATCAGGTGCATACCTATGCTTCGGCAGACGCCAGTCTAGGTAGGCGAGTGCTTCAGGCGGCGGTTGCCCACCTGTAAGAGGGGGTCGTTTTCGGCTCTTTTTATCGAGGTATTCTTTTACCCACCCAGGGACTGCTTTTGGACGTCCCAATTGTCTGGGTCTCCCAATGGAGCGACAAAGAAGAAGGGAATTTTGTTTACTTACCGTAAATTCCTTTTCTTCTAGCTCCTATTGGGAGACCCAGCACCCGCCCCTGTTCCCTTCGGGCTGTTTGTTCTTTTGTGTACACATGTTGTTCATGTTGAATTGTTCTTTTGGTTCATGGTTTTCAGTTCTCCGAACATCCTTCGGATTGAATTTACCTTAGACCAATTTATAAGTTTTCTCCTTCCTGCTTTTGCACCAAAACTGAGGAGCCCGTGATGCACGGGAGGGTGTATAGGCAGAGGGGAGGGGTTACACTTTTTAAAGTGTAATACTTTGTGTGGCCTCCGGAGGCAGAAGCTATACACCCAATTGTCTGGGTCTCCCAATAGGAGCTAGAAGAAAAGGAATTTACGGTAAGTAAACAAAATTCCCTTCTTTCCGAGAGTCGTAGCTTTTTTATTTTTCCCGTCAATCTTGCTATAAGAAGGCTTGTTTTTTGCAGGACGTATTGGTCTTTTAAGTGAAATCATGAGTTTTACCATATATGGTACTGGAAAACAGCACAAAATTTCCACGTGCGGAAAAATTACAAAAAAGTGTGATTGGACAATGGTTTATGGGGTACTTTATTCACCGTGTTCACTGTATGGTAAAACTGATGGGTGGGTGTGATACTTCAGGTTGGTATGAGTTCATTGATACCAAACATGTTTAGGTTTACTTTTATGTAAGGGGTTAAAAAAAGGTTTGTCCAAAAAATTGGAGCACTTTCTGCAACTTGTAGTGTTCTCATTTTTCGGGATATGGGGCTCACTGATGGCTTATTTGTTTGCATTTGTAGCTGTACCATTTTTGCGCAGATGCTACGTTTTGACTCCTTGGTATTGCATTTTGCTGAAAATTTGCAAAGACCAAAAAACGTAACTTTGCCAGTTGGATTTTTTTTTACGGCTACGCCATCTACCGATCTAATTGATTCATTTTATATTTTGATAGACTGGGCATTTCTGAACTCTGCGATACCAAATGAGTGTATATTTTTTACTTTTTTAACCCTTTGATTTTTAGTGGGGCGAATGGAGAATGATTTAAACTTTTAGTTGTTTTTTTAATTCTATAAAACTTTTTTTTTACTTTTTTTATTTTAATAGTTTCTCTAGGGGTAAGGATTAGCCGTCTGATCGCTTGTTCATTTCTGCTGATCAGAGCGGCAGAGCTCTGATCAGCTGAAATGCTGCTGTCCTTTTAAAGCCAGCCGGCTGTAACAGGATGTGAGTCATGATAGCGACAGGAGTCATCACATAACCCTGTGCTACCATGGCAACCATCGGCTTCCTATGATAGCGTTACGGGGCCTCCTATGGCGGTGTAGAAAGGCAATTGGAATAGTCATGGGCCCTCGTGTGGATTTCCACAGACCTGCGTGTTTTTGGGGTTAATAAAGGAGTGAAATAGGGTATTGTTTTTATCTTATTTTGTGTTTGTGTTTATTTCTTTTCACTTCCAGATTAGTGATGGGGGTAGGGTTTTCATAGACCCTGCCATTACTAATCTAGAGCTTAGTGGCAGCTGTGAGCTGTTATTAACCCCTTATTAGCCTGATTGCCACCGCACCAGTGCAATCGGGAAGAGCCGGGTAAAGTGCCAGGATTGTCAAATATAATGGATGTGACAATCCTGGGTGGCTGTGGGCTGCTATTGTTATAACGCGCCTGCTTTAATCTTATTTTATTTAATTTCCCTTTATTTATTTTTTATTTCCAAAGGTTCCGGATCATTATCCGGAGTTCCCTGAGAACTTCAGGCCCGGGTCCGGTACTCGGGTATTTTTAAAATCGCTCGGATCCTAAATTTTACAGTCCGGGTCTGTCCATCACTAATCAATAGACAAACAAAAAAGTACATGGTGTTTATGTAGTTGTGTAAACAGAAATATGATATTCAAAATTAAAAATGACATGCCATAAGGCAAGCAAAATCAAGAAATGCAAAAAACTAAATTATTGAGTAAATGTAGTAAATATTAGTTGTATCCAAACTATAATTAAATTGTTGTACAATGTTTTTCTCCACTTTTCTTAGATAATAATCTTTTTTCTTATTTTCTCATAGGCACTTCATTCAGGGAAAATACCCAATCAAAGTCAACATCTAAGTCACTGAGCGGGTCGAGTGAAGTACCTCAAAATTTGCAGACCACCACAGGTATGGTTTTAGCATATACAGATCTCTAAATTATGGATAAAAAAACTATTAAAAATAATTTTAACACAAACAGTCCCATTCTCACACCACATAAAAATACCCAATTAAAGAAAGCTCTCATTGAGCCCAATAGGAGTCCTTGTGTCCAATCTATAAATAAAGTGACTCAAGTTGCGCAAGGGCCTTAAATAGGTTACCACCTCTAACCTCTGATCTATGGCCTTTATAATTAATTTGCTTTACAATTGGAAATGTTTTGGTAGGGATTTTAGGTGTTCCATCTCATGCAGAGTCTTTGTTTTCTCAATGTCCCTGATGCGCTCACGGACTCCCACCTTTAACCCCCTAACCCCTGGACGATTTTTCCGTTTTTGTTTTTTGCTCCCCTTTTTCCGAGAGTCGTAACTTTTTTATTTTTCCCGTCAATCTTGCCATAAGAGGGCTTGTTATTTGCGGGACGTATTGGTCTTTTAAGTGAAACCATGAGTTTTAACATATATGGTACTGGAAAACCGCAAAAAATGTCCACGTGCGGAAAAATTCCAAAAAAGTGTGATTGGACAATGGTTTGTGGGGTGCTTTATTCACCGTGTTCACTTTATGGTAAAACTGATGGGTGGGTGTGATACTTCAGGTTGGTATGAGTTCGTTAATACCAAACATATTTAGGTTTACTTTTATATAAGGGGTTAAAGAAAGATTTGTCCAAAAAATTGGAGCACTTTCAGCGCCATTTTCTGCAACTTATAGTGTTCTCATTTTTCGGGATGTGGGGCTCACTGATAGCTTATTTGTTTGCATTTTTAGCCGAACCATTTTTGCGCAGACGCTACGTTTTGACTCCCTGGTATTGCATTTTGCTCAAAATTTGCGAAGACCAAAAAACTTAACTTTGCCGGTTGTAATTTTTTTTTACGGCTACGCCGTCTACCGATCATATTAGTTCATTTTATATTTTGATAGACTGGGCATTTCTGAACTCTGTGATACCAAATGAGTTGGTATGAGGCGGGGCTCGGCGGCTCTGCTCTGTGTGGGGCTGCTCAGCTCTGTGCGTCTCGGCTCTGTGCGGCAGGCAATGAGGCACGGGCCATTCTGAATATGGCGGTGAGCGCTTTAAATAATGGCGCCTAAAGTCGGCGCATGCGCAGATGGAGCTCTCGGCTTAATCTTTCATCTGCGCATGTGTGGCACCACTGAGGCTTCAGTCGCCACAGAGGTACTGCACCTCATCCAGAGGTGTGGTATTCCATCTTGAGTATGAAGGAGGTCATCCACTGGTTCACACAAAAGCACAACACCCTGATTCAGCAACACCTCATCAGAAATGGCAAGGGAGTGCTGTACCTGAAGCCAGGCTGAAAGGGTGGAGTCTTAGGAGTGGGAAAACAGTAGTAAAGTGGGAACAGGAATGTGAGTGTGGAGAGGGAAGGAGAAGTAGAGGAGTGAAGAGACCTTTGGTCTGGAGCTGGTTCACCTCGACCCAGGGCCAGACAGAAGGGGTCCCAGGGACCACGGGAAGTGCACCAGCCACCTGTGGCCATGTTCCACATACAGCAACCAAGTGGAGGAACTTGGCCGCATATCGGGGACTGGTCCCTAGGCTACAGTAGAAGAACCTACGTACTCCGCTAGTAAAACCAACGGCTGAGGTGACTGCAAGCACATAGGCCACATCCATACACGAGTTCACTGGAAGGTGACCTCACAGGGCCAAGGGATAGAGCTTCACACCGCCCAAAAGGGCTCGCGGGCACTGGCACAGGGCTCTGTGTACGAAGGCGCAAAAGCAGGAGGGAGAAGCAAGCACAGGAAGGCGACCAGGAAAGGGACAAATAAAGAATTGCTCCGGACTCGACCTCCGAACTACCCGAGATCGGCTGGAGCCCTTCACAGTGATACCCAGCACTCTAAAGGCGATCACTGGCTAGTAGTGTTACCTTGGAACCTGCTACAGTGAGTAAACATCTTGAGACTGCATTCCTGTGTCGCTCCGTTATTCACCTGCGCCTCCGGCTCTGCAAACCACCACCATCATAGACTACTACCACCACCATCCGCCCCAGGGCCCAGCTCTACCTGTGGACAGCTATACCAATAAAGCTACATCACCAACTGACCCCGGGGTCCCATCCGCAGCGTCGGCTATCTCTGGCCGAATACCACAGGTGCCATCACGAACTACCATCCCCATCATTCATCATCATCTCTTTCATCTTTATTAAATGACACCGCCGGGGTCATGGAACCGGGCCTTGCCACCGTGGCGTCCCAGCAGCAGAAACGTGGCCTGGTAACAGTGCCCCACGGCCCCGGTTTGTGCGTCACATGCGACGACTCCGGCCACCATTATTTGAGGCCCTCACCGCCATCTTCATAATGGCCAGTGCCTTATCCTCCACACAGAGCAGCGCCCGCAGTGGGTCCCCTCTGTACCACTCACAGCATCAAAGGACTCCAGTATCACCCCTGTCACCTGTGATCCCTGCTCCTCTGCCGCTCTCCTCCCTGGTAAGACACCATCGAATTATAAAACGGACACCATATGGGGTTTTTTCCCTCCAAATTTGGGATGCATCTTATAATCTGGTGCGTCTTATAAAACGAAAAATACGGTATACAGCAAAGTCTTGCATTGGAACTGTTTTTCATTTGGAACTGGAGGTACACTTTAAGATATTTTGGTCGCGATTCATCTAGAATGGCGTTCACACTGGTCTAATTAGGGGGCATGAAGAGTCAGATGCTCCTAATTCATGAAAAGGTTAAACTGGTGTGATCAGAGACAACTGTAAGGCAAGGTCCACACTGTGTTTGTGCTCACTGACGGCATACCCTCCAGAGGTATGTGCCTGATTTTGGCCACAGTCAGGATGGATGTCAAGGCATTCGTCTGCTGTAACGGCTCACTATCAATATGATCGCATATTGACTCTACACCCACCTTTTTTTTT
This sequence comes from Anomaloglossus baeobatrachus, assembly GCF_048569485.1. Classification (NCBI taxonomy): domain Eukaryota; kingdom Metazoa; phylum Chordata; class Amphibia; order Anura; family Aromobatidae; genus Anomaloglossus; species Anomaloglossus baeobatrachus. The sequence continues at coordinate 265,411 of NW_027443067.1, forward strand.
TAACAAAACATGACTTGCAGAATATGGCGACAGAAGCCAAATTGTTTTTGTAAAAAATTTTTGAGCAGTAAATTAAAAAATAAATATATAAATTTGACATCCCATAATCATGACTCTTAGAAAAAGTTAAAAGATCGCTACCAGATAACCAAAAAGTGACCAGTGCTATTACAAACAAGTAAAAAATTAAAGTGACATTACTGGCGTTTTTTTTTTCACCATTTCCACTTATTTGGTAAAATAAATGGTGTCATGCAAAAATAGCAAGCCCTCTTGCTTCTAATACTAAAAAAGTTATGGCTCCCAGTAGGAGAGGAAAAAAAATGACAGTATTCTGGGAAAAAGTTCTATGTCTGCGTCATTACAACCTCATGCTCAGGGATTGTTACGCCACAAATGTCCTGTCCATAGTCAAAGCAATCTGATGTACACCGTACACAAGTATTGGTGCTCAACTCTAAATCATTAAATTCAGGTCTTTTATATGGTCCCACTGCCACAGGTATATAAATTCCAGCCTCAAACATGCAATCTGTTCTGCAAATATTTGTGAAACAATAACAAATTCTAAAGAGCTTACTGGTCACTGATCATGGTGGTGTAATATGTTGTCACAAGTCATTTCATGAATGGCAAAACTGACCTGGTTTGGTGTTGAATAACTTGACTGGCCCTCAAAGAGTCCTAACCTCAACCCCATCAAACGCCTTTTGGCCTGAACTAGAGATTGCAAACCAGGTCCTCTCGTCCATCATCAGTGGCTGACCTGATAAATCAACAAAGTCTGCATAAAAATACCTCAGAATTCGTTAGAAAGCCTTCCAAAAGAGTGTAAGCTGCAATATCAGCAAAGGGAAATGACCATGGATTTAGAATGAAATGTCATAAAAGCTCCTTCCAATGTAATGTGTAGACATCACGATACTTTCTTCATCGTTCCTTATGGGAGACCCAGACCATGGGTGTATAGCTTCTGCCTCCGGAGGACACACAAAGTACTACACTCAAACGTGTAGCTCCTCCCTCCGGGCTATATACACCCCCTGGATGACAATCTAACCAGTTCAATGCTTTGTGTTTCAGGAGGTCACACACACACATGCATTCTCTGATTTTTAATTTTTAAGATTTTTGATTTCAAAGATATGGAAGAAAAGCGGGTCCAGTCTGGACTCCCGGCATGTCCCTTCTCACCCCACTGTGTCGGCGGTGCTGTTAAGGTTGACTTTACAAGGCTGGAGCCTTCACATGCCGCGCTCCTTCACCATCCTCTGAGGCTCTGGCTTGAAGTGGGAGCCATCACGGTCCTCTCTGCTTTGCAGGAGACCGGTCTCCATCCGCAGCCCTGTCAGGATTCTGCCGGACGGAGCGCTTAACCCCCCCCCAGGGACATGGCCCTGCGTCTCAAAAGCTAAGTATTGAGACGTTTCTCAGGGGTCCCGGGTACATTTATTATGGGGAGAGTGTGTCTTTTGACTTTGCTGTAAATTCCGGCCGGTTCTCTGGGTTTTTCCTGAGAACCGCGCCGAGGGTGCCTGCTCGTCGGCCGCATGTAAAAATCTAGGCCCCGGCTTCAGTTGCGGCCTAGTTTCGGTTTCAGCTTCCCCTGCATGTCATTCATGCAGGGGAACAGTGTGGCTCCGCCCACCGGCCGTTCAGCAGAGGGGAGGACACTCCTCTCTGAGGAGATGTTCCCTCCCCTGTATCTCTCCTTGGCCCTCCGGTTTCCCGCTCTTGGGCTAATCCCCGCCCCCCCTCCTCACTCCAGCTCCATTTTATCAGCGTTCTCACACTGATCGGCGCTGGCTGCTGCAGCTGCTGCATCCTGGAAAGCGCTTCACTGGGGGTCCGAGCTGTGGAATCCGGAGGGCACACACGGTCTGGTAAGCCACAACCTCTGGTTGTGGGCTTTATTATACACTCTCAGGGGGTCATTCTACAGGAGTGTATTCTTTACTGCAGAGCCTCCACCTCAGCAGCATGTCTGTCACTAGGAGCAAGTCTGCTAAGCTGTACGCTATATGCACTGCATGTAAGCTCATTCTGCAAGAACCGAGCACTTATCCACACTGTGATGCCTGCTCTAACATGGTGGTGCCTCAGCCTGGAGCCTCTTCAGGGGTCCCTCCGGCTGCTCCGGCCCCGGTGGCTGAACCCCCGGCTTGGGTAGCATCTTTTTCCAGAGCTATCTCCCAGTCTTTTGCCGACTCCATGGGACAGCTGTCCCGGACTCTGCTGACCATGAATCAGCCCCCTTCTCAGGGCGCCTCTGCTGCTCCGAGCTCTGCAGAGCTCTCAGAGCATGTTTTAGGACCCCGTCCTCCTAAACGGAGACGCAGAAACCCTTCTCCTTCCTCGTCCCACGGCTCTGATTCACGAGCTGAATTGCAGGGCGAGGAGGATACTTTTACTGTGGGCTCAGACGCTACCTCTATGTACCCCATTGACTTATCTGAGGGTGATGCGGATGTTAGTGACTTGATTGCATCCATTAACTCCGTACTGAACCTCAATCCCCCAGTGTCAGAGGAACAAGCCTCTCTGGTAGAAATACACCAGTTTACCTCTCCTAAGAGAGCTAGGAGTACGTTTTTTAACCACTCCAGTTTTCAGGCCACTGTTACCAAGCCCAGGGCCTGTCCTGACAAACGCTTCCCAAAGCGTAGTTCTGATGACCGTTTTCCCTTTCCACCAGAGGTGGTTAAGGAGTGGGCTCAGTCCCCAAAGGTAGACCCTCCGGTGTCTAGAATCTCAGCCCGGACAGTCGTATCTGTGGCCGATGGCACCTCTCTTAAGGATCCCACTGACCGCCAGGTTGACCTTCTGGCCAAATCTGTATATGAGGCGGCAGGAGCCTCGTTCTCCCCGTCTTTTGCAGCAGTGTGGGCTCTTAAGGCAGTCTCTGCCTCTCTGGCGGAGATACATTCCCTCGCCAGGGACTCTATACCCGAGATGGTTGCCTTAACTTCCCAGGCTTCGGCTTTTTCGTCCTACGCCATGTCTGCCATTCTGGAGGCTTCTCACCGCACGGCGGTGGCTTCCGCTAATTCTCTCGCGATCCGCAGGATTTTGTGGCTTCGAGAGTGGAAAGCAGACGCTTCTTCTAAGAAGTACCTTGCTGGGCTCCCCTTTGCTGGGTCCCGGCTGTTCGGTGAACAACTGGATGAAATTATTAAGGAAGCTACTGGCGGGAAGAGTACTTCCTTGCCACAAACTAAAACCAGGAAACCTGTCCAGGGCAGGAACCAGTCGAGGTTTCGTTCCTTTCGTTCCTCTAACTGGTCGTCCTCTAAGCCCTCAGCCTCGTCCACTAACTCAGCCAAGGATCGTAAACCCAACTGGCGCGCGAAGCCGCGTCCTCAGAAGAACGGAGGAGCCGCTGCCACTAAGGCAGCCTCCTCTTGACTATCTGGCTGCGCCAGCAACGTCCTTGGTCGGTGGCAGGCTCTCCCTCTTTGGCGACGTGTGGTTTCAGCACGTCTCCGATCAGTGGGTGCGGGATATCATCTCCCACGGCTACAGGATAGAATTTTCTTCCAGCCCGCCAAACAGATTTTTTCTGTCCATTCCCCCCTGCTCCAAAGCCGCCGCCTTCTCACAGGCCGTGGCATCCTTGCAGGCCAACGGTGTAATTGTTCCGGTTCCCGCCCGGGAACGGTTCAGAGGTTTCTACTCAAACCTCTTCCTAGTCCCCAAGAAGGACGGTTCCTTCCGGCCCATCCTGGATCTCAAGCTTCTCAACAAGCATGTTCAGGTGCGGCGCTTTCGCATGGAATCTCTGAGATCAGTCATTGCCTCAATGACCCAAGGAGATTTTCTAGCATCCATCGACATCAGAGATGCCTATCTGCATGTGCCTATTGCGGTTTCACACCAACGTTGGCTACGCTTTGCAGTCGGAGAGGAACATTTCCAATTCGTGGCTCTCCCCTTCGGGTTAGCCACGGCCCCTCGTGTTTTCACCAAGGTCATGGCAGCAGTGGTTGCGGTCCTGCATCTCCAGGGGTTGGCAGTAATCCCCTACCTGGACGACCTTCTAGTCAAGGCCTCATGCAGTGCAGACTGCCAGCGGAGCGTCTCGCTCACTCTCGACACGCTTGTTCAATTCGGGTGGCTTGTCAATCTGCCCAAGTCCACTTTGACCCCGACCCAGGAACTTACGTACCTAGGGATGCAATTCGAGACTCTGCCGGCACTTGTGAAGCTGCCCTTAGTCAAACAGCAGTCCCTTCATCTGGCGGTGCGCTCTCTGTTGAAGCCCCGCCGTCATTCCATCAGGCACCTCATGCAGGTGCTGGGTCAGATGGTGGCGTCAATGGAAGCGGTTCCCTTTGCCCAGTTCCATCTGCGTCCCCTGCAGCTGGACATTCTCCGCTGTTGGGACAAGCGGACCTCTTCCTTGCACAGGCTAGTGGCTCTGTCGCCGCAGACCAGGAGCTCTCTTCAGTTGTGGCTTCGGCCCCTCTCTCTGTCACAGGGACGCTCCTTCCTGACTCCGTCCTGGGTGATCCTCACCACGGATGCCAGCCTCTCCGGCTGGGGAGCAGTATTTCTCCACCACCGAGCACAGGGCACTTGGACTCCGTCCGAATCAGCCCTCTCGATCAATGTGCTGGAAATCAGGGCTGTTCTTCTAGCTCTCGTAGCCTTTCACCACCTGTTGGCGGGCAAGCACATTCGAGTCCAGTCGGACAACGCGACAGCGGTTGCCTACATCAATCACCAGGGCGGGACTCGCAGCCGCCTGGCGATGTTGGAGGTTCAACGAATCCTTCAGTGGACGGAGGACTCCAAGTCCACCATATCCGCAGTCCACATCCCAGGCGTAGAAAACTGGGAGGCCGATTATCTCAGCCGTCAAACCGTGGACAGCGGCGAGTGGGCCCTGCATCCGGCAGTGTTCAGGTCAATCTGCCGCAAGTGGGGCACTCCGGAAGTGGATCTAATGGCATCCCGGCACAACAACAAGGTTCCGGTTTACGTGGCTCGCTCCCACGATCCTCAGGCCTTCGCAGCGGACGCGCTGGTTCAAGATTGGTCCCAGTTCCGTCTGGCCTATGTGTTTCCTCCTCTAGCGCTCTTGCCCAGGGTTCTGCGCAAGATCAGAATGGAGGGCCGTCGGGTCATAATCATTGCTCCAGACTGGCCCAGGCGAGCTTGGTACCCAGACCTGCTCCGTCTGTCCGTAGAAATGCCGTGGCATCTCCTGGACCGCCCAGACCTTCTCTCTCAAGGTCCGTTTTTCCGCCAGAATTCTGCGGCTCTCAGATTGACGGCGTGGCTCTTGAGTCCTGGATCCTGACGGCTTCAGGCATTCCTTCTGAGGTCATCTCCACTATGACTCAGGCTCGGAAGTCTTCCTCGGCCAAGATTTACCACAGGACTTGGAAGATTTTCCTGTCCTGGTGTCGCTCTTCCGGCCATGCTCCTTGGCCGTTCTCCTTGCCGACCATCCTGTCCTTTCTACAGTCCGGTCTGCAGCTAGGACTGTCCCTCAATTCCCTCAAGGGACAGGTGTCGGCTCTGTCGGTATTATTCCAGCGGCGTATCGCCCGACTGGCTCAGGTGCGCACCTTCATGCAGGGCGCATCTCACCTCATTCCTCCTTACCGGTGGCCTTTGGATCCCTGGGATCTTAATCTGGTCCTCACGGCCTTACAGAAACCCCCCTTTGAGCCTCTTAGGGAGGTTCCTTTGTTTAGACTTTCACAGAAAGTGGTTTTTCTAGTAGCCATAACTTCTCTCAGGAGAGTCTCTGATTTGGCTGCGCTCTCTTCGGAGTCACCTTTTTTAGTGTTTCACCAAGACAAGGTGGTTCTCCGTCCGACTCCGGATTTTCTCCCTAAGGTGGTGTCTTCTTTCCACCTTAACCAGGACATTTCGTTGCCTTCCCTTTGTCCGGCCCCTGTGCATCGCTTTGAGAAGGCGTTGCATACCTTGGATTTGGTGCGGGCGCTCCGAATCTATGTGTCACGCACCGCCGCTTTTAGGCGGTGCACCTCACTTTTTGTGCTAACCACGGGTCAGCGCAAGGGTCTCTCGGCTTCTAAACCGACCCTAGCTCGTTGGATTAGGTCGGCCATCTCCGATGCCTACCAGTGTTCTCAGGTGCCCCCACCGCCAGGGATTAAGGCGCACTCGACCAGAGCTGTCGGTGCCTCCTGGGCTTTCAGGCACCAGGCTACGGCTCAGCAGGTTTGTCAGGCTGCCACTTGGTCTAGTCTGCACACCTTTTCGAAGCACTACCAAGTGCATGCTCATGCTTCGGCAGATGCGAGTTTGGGCAGACGCATCCTTCAGGCGGCTGTCGCCCATTTGTGAAGTTAGGTTTTGCCTACTTCTCAGTTTGGTTTATTTCCCACCCATGGACTGCTTTGAGACGTCCCATGGTCTGGGTCTCCCATAAGGAACGATGAAGAAAAAGAGAATTTTTTTTACTTACCGTAAATTCTTTTTCTTATAGTTCCGACATGGGAGACCCAGCACCCTCCCTGTTGCCTGTTGGCAGTTCTTGTTCCGTGTGTTTCACCGGCTGTTGTTGTAGACAGAGGTTCCGGTTTTTCCGAGTTTTACTCTATCTCTACTTATGGGTGGATGTCCTCCTTCAGCTTTTGCACTGAACTGGTTAGATTGTCATCCAGGGGGTGTATATAGCCCGGAGGGAGGAGCTACACGTTTGAGTGTAGTACTTTGTGTGTCCTCCGGAGGCAGAAGCTATACACCCATGGTCTGGGTCTCCCATGTCGGAACTATAAGAAAAAGAATTTACGGTAAGTAAACAAAATTCTCTTTTTCTTTGTCGCTCTATTGGGAGACCCAGACAATTGGGTGTATAGCTACTGCCTCCGGAGGCCACACAAAGTATTACACTTAAAAGTGTAAGGCCCCTCCCCTACTGCCTATACACCCCCCGTGGGATCACGGGCTCCTCAGTTTTCATGCTTTGTGCGAAGGAGGCTAACATCCACGCATAGCTCCACTGTTTAGTCAGCAGCAGCTGCTGACTTTGTCGGATGGAAGAAAAGAGGGCCCATACTAGGGCCCCCAGCATGCTCCCTTCTCACCCCACTTTTGTTGGCGGTGTTTGTTAAGGTTGAGGTACCCATTGCGGGTACGGAGGCTGGAGCCGACATGCTGCTTTCCTTCCCCATCTCCTTAGGGCTCTGGGTGAAGTGGGATCCTATCGGTCTCCAAGCACAGGAGACCGTGCTCCGTCCACAACCCCTGGGAATCTGCTGGACATGGAGCTGAGTATCGTCAGGGACAGGGCCCTGCTACATTAAGGTACTCTGGGTCCCCGTACAGATCGCGCACACACACCAGCATTGCTGGGTGTGTTAGTGCGCCGGGGACAGCAGCGCGGCGCGCTGGTGCTTTACTCACTGCAGCTTTGCTGAGTGAGTTTCTGTATTAGGAACTGCTGCGCCGGCCGCGGCTGGCGGTTTTTTACACTGCGGCGCGGCTGGGACGTGTGGTGCGCCGGGGACTTCCGCGCTGGCCGTGCTTATACGACGGCCGCGCTTATAAATCGAGTCCCCGGCTTTTGCGGCCTAGTTCCGTTTCGTTCCCGCCCCCAGGCCTGCCAGTCAGGGGAAGGGCGGGACGCTGGTCAGAACGTCAGCGCCGAGGGCTGGAGTCTGCTTAGCATACTCCAACCCCCCTCACTAGGCACAGTGGGACGCTAGTTTCCCGCACTTTGTCTGGGGCACGCCCACGGCCCGCCCCTCTTCACAGGACGCCGGCAGCCATTCCTGTTTGCAGTCTGAGTGGAGAAGGGACACGAGCTCTGGGAGACCCAGGCACGGGATTCTGGCGGTCACACACCCGCTTTTCAGCGGGCGGTAAGCAGCCCTCGAGGGCTCACCCCACTAGTGCCGCAGTGTTCATTTGTACTTTATGCTTGTATGATACATTGCATTGTACGGTCGCTATTCTTGGCTATATACCCTCCTAGATTGCTAGACAACAGCATGTCGTCCGCAAAAAGCAAAGGGGCCAAGACACAGGCTTTCTATGCTACTTGTACCGCATGTAAGGCATGTCCCCCACTGCCCTATAATGTCCCCCACTGCCCTATAATGTCCCCACTGCCCTATTATGTCCCCCACTGCCCTATTATGTCCGCCACTGCCCCATAATATGCTCCATAAAGTCCCCCACCGCTTCTTAATGCCACTTGTAAAATAACACTGCTCCTCCCCCACCCGCAGCCCCTCATATAAAAGTACATCTTCGGCTCCTCTGGAGCGCTTACCTGTGCCTGCGCGTCCTCCTCTTCATCCCTGCAGCTGCGGCCTCGGTGATGATGATGTCGGTGCAGGACTGAGGCGCGCTCCTCTGCAGCCCTGGCGATGACGGTACGTTGCGGGGCTGAGCAGAGCTGCTCTCCCTCCTGTCACCGGCCGCACTGTACAAATGTATTGCGCGCCTGAAAGACGCGCATACATCTGAATACCGGCGCGGTTGGTGCAGGCCTGGGGACTCCCGCAGTGCACCGCTAGGACCTTTGGTGAGTCACATGACACATGTGATGTCACTAAAGGTCCTGCAACTGCGAAAACTTCAGTGATCATACAGAACTTGTACGATCACTGAAGTTTACGATTGAAAGGCTGGGTGCCGGGGCCCACTCAGGCCTGTGCATGGGCGTACCCAGGATCAAAGCCATGGTCGTTCACATTGTAAAATATTAGAACGGAAAAGGTGAATGAAACGAAAATTTTGAGAATTAAATGTAACTATAGCTCGATTAATGACTCCGCGCCCCTCTCCACACACACACACACACAATACAATACATCCCCCCATCACCCACTACATACACACACCCAAATACCATGCACCCCCCATTACCATCTCCCCACGCACACAATACAATGCACTCCCCCATCCCCACCTACGCACACACAATGCACCCCCGATCACCCCCTACACACACACACTACAATGCACCCCCATTACCCTCACACATACACACACACACACACAATACACGCTCCATTACCCCCCCCCCCCCACACACACACACACACACACACACAAATACATCCCCCCTTCACCTGCTACACACACAAATACAATGCACCCCCCATCACCCCCTACACACACACACCCACAATACAATGCACCCCCACTACTCCACACACACACACACACACACACACACACACACACACAATGCACCCCCATTACTCCCTACACACATACACACACAATGCACCGTCCATCAGCCCCTACACACACACAATGCACCCCCCATCACCCCCTACACACACACACACACACACAATACAATGCACCCCCACTACTCCCTACACACACAATGCACCCCCATTACTCCCTACACAAACACACACACAATGCACCGTCCATCAGCCCCTACACACACACAATGCACCCCCCATCACCCCCTACACACACACACTCACAATACAATGCACCCCTACTACTCCCTACACACACAATGCACCCCCATTACTCCCTACACCCACACACACACACACACATAATGCACCGTCCATCAGCCCCTACACACACACAATGCACCCCACATCACCCCCTACACACACACACACACACACACAATGCACCCCCCCATCACCCCCTACACACACACACACACACACACAATGCACCCCTCCATCACCCCCTACACACACACACACACACACACAATGCACCCCCCAATCACCCCCTACATACACACACACACAAACACACAAAACAATGCATGACCCCCTACACACACACAATACAATGCATGACCCCCTACACACACAATACATCCCCCCATCACCCACTACACACTGTGAGGTATCAACCGGCTGTATTACAAAGGGCCGGTATGTTTTGCAGAAGCGTGGGTGCTCTGCAATGTGAAGCTGGCTGGGACCTGTGGTTCCACAGGATTGCATTACATGCAGGGCCATGGAAGGGTGTGTGATGCTGATTACACACTCCTTACCACCTGTGGGTGTGGCTCCAGGGGTTAAAGCAATCCTGTCTCTGAACCTGGGTGGAGTGTGTCTAGGGCAGTCTAGTTAGAGACTAGCTCTAGACTTCCAGTGTGTATGCTGGGAGAGAGTGAGAGCAGAGCCGAGAGTTCTGCATGAAGTGTGTCTAGGGCAGTCTAGAGAGAGACTGGCTCTAGATGTCCAGTGTGTGGACTGGAAACAAGTGAGAGCAGAGCCAGGAGCTTTGGGTGTATCAGCCTGCATGGAGGCTGATCACAAGGCTCTGATATTGAGTCTGAGGTGAGTGCAGCCAGGCCAGGGCTGTAGGGCGGAATCTCTCCAGGAGGAGAGACAGACAGGGGTCTGCAGAGGGCCCTGGGTGCTGGAAGGAACCTTGGCTAGAGTTGTACGCTGGCAGGAGCCAGAGAGTGGGGAAGTTGCTAAACTTCCATTATGGACTTATTGTTTATGTTTGAGGGCAGTTTATGCTGAGTGTTTTTAATAAACTGCCAGAATTTCTATGAAGAGACTGTGTACGTGTGTTGCTGAAGCTACCTCACACCGCTGCAAGCGAGTGAAACCCCCCACGTTGCAGGGCGCAACGTTACATATGGTGGAGAATGCGGGCATGCGGTCTGGTTGCTAGGGGCAACGCAGCCTGGTTGCTAGGGGCAACGCCCTAGGACATATTCCTGTGGATACGGACTGCTTGCGGTGGATCGGCGGGTCCACGAAAATTTTTTGAAGCGGTTTGCGGTGGATCGGCGGGTCCACGAAAATTGTCTGCGCACTCAAGCAGCTGGCGGTGGATCGGCGGGTCCACGAACAGGGACAGCACTCTCAAGCACCTGGTGGTGAATCAGCAGGTCGTTGGGGACCCGTGCTGCAGTGGCGAGAGTCCAGCGACTGGAGGTTCCAGGCCAGCCGGAATTGCAAGGCCCTGCTTGGTGAGCAGTGATACACCACAGGCTGGAGATCCTGGTTGTACGGGCGGTACAACCCGGAAAGCATGGAGGAGCTCCTGAACCAGCTGCTGCAGAGCCAGCAGCACCAACAGCATGTGCCTGGAGGTCCAGTGACAGCAGTGGGGGCTAAAAGCCAAAAAGAGGGAATGGTCCCTGCGGACGTTGTGGAGGAGCTGTACCAGTTCCTGGTCCAGGGACAGCAGAAGCTGTCAGTGTGTAGCGATGTCGCAGCCATGGACCAGTTTGAGCGTACCCTTCGGGGGCCAGTATGGACACTGGGTGCCCAGGGAGACAAGGGCAAACAGTGTGAACTGGCGGCTAAGGACATTGCATGGCAACCGCAAAAGGGGGCGGAGTCCCAGAAGGGAATAGTTGCCCATAAGGGGGTGGAGTCCCATAAAGGGGTGGTTGCCCATAAGGGGGTGGAGTCCCATAAAGGGGTGGTTGCCCATAAGGGGATGGAGCCCCAGAAAGCGGTGGTCCCCCAAAAGGGTGCGGAGCATCCCAAATCCAAGTGGCGCAGATGGACTGTAGCCAGGGACAACAGTGTTCATGCCACAAGTGTCCTGTTTGCAATATAGACCACCCATCCGACGAGAAGCCACGTCTGTGTTCCGTGGAAGTGGATGGGGAATCTGTAACAGGGGTCGTAGACTCAAGGAGCTTGGTGACCCTGGTGAGGGCCACCTCTGATGTCCACTTGATTCCTGGAAGGAAGATCCACGTCGGCTGCACCCACAGTAATGAGACAGAATACCCGGTATCCAGCGTGGTCATTAAGACAGCCTGGGACAGTGGTTCTCATGATGTTGGAGTAGTCTCAGATTTACTGCACCCAATTATTATAGGTTGGGACTCTAAATTATTTGTGCACTTGTGGAAGCAGGGGGACGTATACGGTTGCTTGTGTAAGAGCCGGAACAGCCCAAAGGAAACCCCACCACATTGGGAGGTGAAAAGGGGTCCTTGTTGTGCAGTTATGTGTGGTAAGGAGGAGATAGCACCTCCTAAAATTGACTGTCCTAAGTTAGGGGTGACCAAAGAAAATGATGGACGGACCCAACTTAGTGACATAAGGACTAAGGGAATAACCGATAGTCTGACCGTTAAAAACGGGGTAGCTCCAGAAAGGGAGGCAGATATCTGGTTAAGTGGGGACATGATAGTCCAGGATGCCAGGGGGAGTGATGATGACTCCAGTAAAGATACTGACTCTAGTAAGGTGACAAACGAGTACAGTGTGGTACAGATGGGCGAGAAGGGCAAAACTTCCTCCCGACGCCGAAGACGTAATAAGCGCCGAGAGGGGGCACAGGGTATGCCGTCTGAGGGTGCAGAGAAAGTGACATGCCTGGTTAATGAAGACATGGTGCTAATAACACCTGCTACGGTGGAGTCAGACGGTGATATCCTACAAAAGACTGAGGAATCAGAGATTGAACTGACACATTGTGACGACAGAAATCAGCGGGCTGCAAGTGCAGAGAAGGAGCCAACCAAGGACGTAATGGTGGTGGTCCCTATGACTTCAAAGTGTGAAGTTGATAGTCTGTCAGGCGAGAGTGGTATAGGAAATGGAATCCTGGAGAGTGTGGGGGAAGGAATAATCCCCAACAGTCGTGGTGAGCAGACTGGTGAACTACCAAGTGCTGGGGTGGATGACAGCGAATTTAGCCCCAAATCTCTAAAAGGAACAGAGTGCCATGTTGAAGGGTGTGACACCCAGGCTGAGGGTGACACTGCAGAGACCCCAGAGGAAGTGGAAGATAATGCAGTGAAGAAACAAGAAACAGCTGGCGCTGAAGTGAAGAGAGCCTCTGAGGAGGTGAAGTCTGGACCAGAGGTCTCATCCAGGACTGGGAGCCTGCCTGACCTGCTTGGTAAAACTACGATGGAGGATATAGAGAAGGTCGTGGGTAAGGAGTGTAAGAAACCCAAACGTTCTGAAGCTGAGATGGAAGAAGCCTCAGAAATAGTGTGTCGTAGACCAGAGAGGTCCGCAAGTGAAGACTCATTCAAGAGGATGAGCAAAGACCATCTGCAACAAGAGATACTTCTTAGGCAGGCTACTGAGAGTCGAGTAAGGGAGCTGGAGAAAGAAGTGGCAGCGCTCCGAAGTCACTTGGCAGAGTACCAGTCCAGGTCCCAGGTAGCCTTGGAGCAGATGGAGCAGCGAGTGTCAATCCTGACCAAACATGTTGAAACAGGGGAGGCCCAAAGAGAGCTGACTTTGGAAGCTAAACTGGACAAGCATGTGGCAGGGATGAATGAGACTTCTGTAGTCAAGTGCATGGTGGATATACCTAAGGACTTAAGAGAAGCGTGTGCCATCGAGTGCATGCATGACGACTTTAAGAGAGCTGTGGAAGCGTGTGAGGTCTACTGTACCCCAGGGGCTGAACAGTTAGTGATATTGTCCACCAGTGAAATTACTGGGCAGCGGGTGGCTATTCTAAAGGACATGCACTTCAGATGTGTTCGTATGAAGTGGCAGGTCCAACTGCAAAAGGAAGAAACCACTAGACAGCTAGAGTATAAAAGGAAAGCGCAGAGTCTGGCAGAAGATATCGTCCAAGTACCCCGGGCTCTGGTGGGGAGAGTCATTGGAAAAACCGGACGAGTCATGCAAGACATGGTGAATAAGTCGGGATTGGTGAGATTAAGAATCCCTGCTTCTAATGAGAGCAAGATACCCAGGGAAGCTGGTATGGTTCCGTTCATCTGTGTCGGGACTGTAGAGAGTCTTGGAGACATTCGAAGCCTTATTGAATATCGGGTACACCATGTACGTGACATGGAGCAGTTGTGTCAAGAAAACCTGAAAATTAAGGATCAGCTTCGCCAACTGTGTGGGGGACAGCAGCCATCTTCCACCCGTTGTTCAGGGGAAAGAAGTGGAAGATGGCGTGTCGGTCCAGTAGTTCAGACGTGCGATAAAAGGAATCGCCGACAGAGTGGTAACCTACGATGTACTGTAGATAGTGGCCGCTATGAGCTTAGAGTTCCCGACAGTAGCCTTGGGGGTACTCGAGAAAGCCTAGGTTCGGACAAAACTGTAGGTTTGACTGGGGACATGTCTCTCTACTACGGTGACCCTGGGAGGGGGTCAGGGAGAGAACGGTCTGGAAATGGGACGTCCTTTAACCCTAGGTTGACCAGACAGGGTTTGGTGACAGTGTCGGGCGATGCCTCAGGGACTACTGCTCTTGGACGGCCCTCTCAACTGGTGGGGCATGGCAGCAGGGATGCCCTGTCTCGCGGCCCCAGGTCATTGGCAAGTGTTCTACCCTACGGGTTTGAACAGAGGGGGAGGGTATGTGAGGTATCAACCGGCTGTATTACAAAGGGCCGGTATGTTTTGCAGAAGCGTGGGTGCTCTGCAATGTGAAGCTGGCTGGGACCTGTGGTTCCACAGGATTGCATTACATGCAGAGCCATGGAAGGGTGTGTGATGCTGATTACACACTCCTTACCACCTGTGGGTGTGGCTCCAGGGGTTAAAGCAATCCTGTCTCTGAACCTGGGTGGAGTGTGTCTAGGGCAGTCTAGTTAGAGACTAGCTCTAGACTTCCAGTGTGTATGCTGGGAGAGAGTGAGAGCAGAGCCGAGAGTTCTGCATGAAGTGTGTCTAGGGCAGTCTAGAGAGAGACTGGCTCTAGATGTCCAGTGTGTGGACTGGAAACAAGTGAGAGCAGAGCCAGGAGCTTTGGGTGTATCAGCCTGCATGGAGGCTGATCACAAGGCTCTGATATTGAGTCTGAGGTGAGTGCAGCCAGGCCAGGGCTGTAGGGCCGAATCTCTCCAGGAGGAGAGACAGACAGGGGTCTGCAGAGGGCCCTGGGTGCTGGAAGGAACCTTGGCTAGAGTTGTACGCTGGCAGGAGCCAGAGAGTGGGGAAGTTGCTAAACTTCCATTATGGAAATATTGTTTATGTTTGAGGGCAGTTTATGCTGAGTGTTTTTAATAAACTGCCAGAATTTCTATGAAGAGACTGTGTACGTGTGTTGCTGAAGCTACCTCACACCGCTGCAAGCGAGTGAAACCCCCCACGTTGCAGGGCGCAACGTTACAACACACACACACACACAATACCATGCACCCCCCATTACCATCTCCCAACGCACACAATACAATGCACCTCCCCATCACCCCCTCCAACACACACACACAATGCACCCCTCCATCACCCCCTACATACACACACACACACACACACAATACAATGCATCCCCATCACACCCTACACACACAATACAATGCATCCCCCATCACACCCTACACACACAATACAATGCATCCCCCATCACACCCTACACACACACACACACGCACACACACACACAATGCACCCCCCATCACCCTACACACACACACACACACACACAATGCATCACCCCCTACACACACACACAATACAATGCACCCCCCCATCACCCCCTACACACACACACACACACAATGCAGCCTCCCATCACTCTTTACACACACACAATACAGTGCACCCTCCATTACCCCTCCCCCCCATACAATACAATGCACCCTCCATTACCCCCTCCCCAGATATAATACATTGCACCCCACATCACCACTCCCTGCAGACACAAATTACACTACCCCATCACTACACACTCCTGCCTCCCCCCCTCCCTCGGAATACAGTACTCCTCCTCTGCCTGTCACAAAGCTGTGTCTCCTTCACAAATGTTCCCCGTTATGTGTCCTCAGCCCCTCCCCACACATCTCCATTAATTACAGCTGTCTCTTCGGCTCCTCCATGGAGCGCTCGCTTCCTGGTGAATCCAGTGTGGCGCCCGCAGCACTGTGATGACGTCGGCAATGTGCTGATCTCTTCACGTTGCTACACGTCGGGGGCGGGGCCCAGTCCCGGCGCGCTGTTCAAATGTATTTACGTCTGAAAGACGCAAATACATTTGAATAGGAAGAAGCTGCGGTCACTGCCACTGGCGCATTCCTCAGGCACACAGCAGGGCCGGAACAGCACAGCGCGCTGCCTCCTGCTAATGTGCCCGGCATGCACACACTGATAGATACAGGCAGGTGACTGGTAAGAAGAAGAGCCCCCTGCACATACCCCCGGGGCCCCTGCTCGCTCCCCGGGGCCCCCGCACCCCCCCCCCGGGCCCCCTCACACGCCCCTGCACACCCCCCCCGGGGCCCCTGCTTGCCCCCCTGGGCCCCCGCACCCCCCCTCCCCCCGGGCCCCCACCTTCTATACTGACGCACTCCTGCAGCTGCCAGCACCTGCACAGGAAGGAAGCAGTCATCCCTCTGAGACTGCCTCCTCCTGCAGTGTCGCTGCGCAGATGAGTCAGAGCCACGCGGCACTGAGAGTGACAGCAGGCAGAGCAGGGAGATCGCTCTCCCTGCTTGCCGCTGCAGAGGAAATGGGATTGTCACTAATCATATCGGCAATGTGCCAATATGATTAGTGAAATTACCGGCGGGGGGGGCCCTCTCACACATATCCATAGGGGCCCAGGGGGGGTAGGGGGCGGGGCCTAGGGGGCGTGGCCATCAATAGCAGGGGCCCACCGGGGGTTCTCCCAACATCCTGGTGGGCCAGTCCGCCCCTGATGATAGCACAGGGTCATGTGATGACTCCTGTAGCTCACATGACTCAGGTCCTGTAAGAAAAAGCCAAATACTGGCTGTTACAAGAGATGATAATTTCTCCCAGTCTAAATGGTGCTGCTCTGATCGGGATAAATAAATGAGTGATCACACAGCTGATCCTAATAGCCCCCTAGGGGTACTAGTCAAATTTAAAAAAACATTTAAGAAAAAGTTTTGAAAAAGTAAAAAAAAAACCTGAAAACACCTAAATCACCCCTCTTTTGCCCCACTGAAAAATAAAGGGTTAAAAAAAAATATATTCACACATTTGGTATCGCTGTCTTCAGAAATGCCCGATCTATCAAAATATAAAATCATTTGTTCTGATTAGTAAATGGCGTAGCAGCAAAAAAATTAAAAAATGCCAAAATTACGCTTTTTGGTTGCCACAAATTTTAAGCAAAATGCAATAACAGGCAATGAAAACATAGCATCTGTGCAAAAATGATACTCTTAAAAACGTCAGCTCGAGATACAAAAAAAAGCCATCACTGAGCCATAGATTTAAAAAAATGAGAACGCTATGGGTCTCAGAAAATGGCGCAAAACGTTCGTCACTTTTTTCGGACAAACTTCTGATTATTTTTATAGCCCCTTAGACAAAAGTAAACCTATTCATGTTTGGTGTCTACAAACTTGCAGTAACCTCAGGCATCACAGCAACACATCAGGTTTACCATATAGTGAACACAGTGAATAAAATGTCTCAAAAACAATAGAGCAATCACACTTTTTTTTGCAATTTCTCCACATTTGGAATTTTTTTGCCATTTTACAGTACACTGCATGGTAAAACTCATGGTTTCATTTAAAATTACAGCTCATTCTGCACAAAACGAGCCCTCACATGACCATATTGACTGAAAAATAAAAAAGTTACGTCTGTCAGAAGAATGGCAAACCCCCCCAAATACCGGAAAGTGGGCCGGTCGTGAAGGGGTTAACCTTTCCTCGCGCCTGCACATTACAGTACTCTGATCTGCCCTCAGCAGCGCAGATGAATGCGCCTGCGCAGGACCGCAATGTTGGCTCGTGTGGATGACGTAGACACATCATCCACACCGGACTAGGAAGAAGGAGGCCGAAGATCGCAGCAGAGAGGATGAGTAAGACCTGAAAGAGGAGGCACCGCACTGGAGAGCTGCGACACCCATTGGACTGGACCCACCCTAGGTGAGTATTATAAAAGTACTTTTTCCGTTTTACAGAGCGGCCTAGGCTCTTATATACAGTATTTTGGAATGCTGTATATAAGAACTCAGTGGTATTGGACACAGCTTGTAGTCCCCAAATCTGGTGACAGATTCCCATTAAAAAATCGGAAGGAACACAAACTTACACAATAAATCACCAACATATTTGTGCTTCTAAGGGCGTGATTTATTACGCCCAGTATCCATGCCAGAAAATCTACATAGGAATGACCACAAGAGACTTAACCTCTTACAGACATCGGACGTACTGGGTACATCGTAGATAATGGCGGTGTAATCATCGTCGGCTGCTGCAGTAAACCGGCACCGATTTCCGCACATATATGCTGATCTGAACAGCAGACATGTGTAGCTTACAAGCAAGGGTGGATCCACGATTCACCCATGCCTTTTAATCCCTTAGACCGCGCTGTCAAATACTGACAGCGCAATATAAATGGCCATGGCAGGGAAATTTCCTTTCCTCGACGCCATCGGAGTCCCCGTGACGCGATCACGGGAAGCCGATGCTTGCCATGGTAGCACAGGATTATGTCATGACTCATGTCGCTATCATGACTCACATCCTGTTACAGCCGGCTGGTTGTAACAGGACAGCAGCATTTCAGCTGAAAACCCTACCAAAACATTTCCAATTGTACCATAAATCTGACTCAAGCAAATTAATTATAAAGGCCATAGATCAGAGGTTAGAGCCGGGCCTGGACTTCTCAGGGAACTCCGGATAATGATCCGGAACCTATGGAAATAAAAAATAAAAAAAGGAAAAATAAAGAAAATAAGAATAAAGCAGGCGCGTTATAACAATAGCAGCCCACAGCCACTCAGGATTGTTACATCCATTAGATGTGACAATCCTGGCACTCTACCCGATTCTTCCCGATTCCCCTGGTGCGGTGGCAATCAGGCTAATAAGGGGTTAATAACAGCTCACATCTGCCACTAAGCCCTAGATTAGCAATGGCAGGGTCTATGAAAACCCTACCCCCATTACTAATCTGTAAGTGAAAATAAATAAACACAAACACAAAATAAGATAAAAACAACACCCTCTTTCACTCCTTTATTAACCCCAAAAACACCCAGGTCTGATGTAATCCACACGAGGTCCCATAACGATTCCAGCTCTGCTACATCTGAAGTGACAGCGCGTGGGCATAGAATATGACCACCCGCTGTGATCTTAAGGCAGAGAATGAGTCGCAGCGATGTGTGGTGACGTAACTTAGGTTATTTGCGGTCACAGCTGGAGCTGCCCATTGTCATCCACCTATGATCGCAGGTAACCTGACCTCAGGTGACCTCATTGAACTGAGTGACCACTACTATCCATAAAAGTGGCGTAATACTTTGGCAAAATTACTCCCAGAAATAAAATGAGAGTCAGAAATACATTCAGGCATCTTCCGCATGCTGTTACCATTCAGTTTCAATAATTTTCCATCAATTGCAATATTTTTACAGCCCTCGCAGGCCTATTTCCAAGGTCCTCTAGAAAATTATTCGAGTTTCCCATTGACTTGGATTGGGTTCGTTATTCGGTATGAATACACAAATGTAGAAATTATTGGATTTGAACAATCCGAACCCGAATATTTTAGCATTCGCCCAGTTCTAGTCATCACTAATGATAATTTTAAGGATGTCTAAAACTGATCAACTGGGAAAAGGTTGTTGCATTACTCGTAAATCAAATGCCATGTCCTTCTTCAATTTGTCCAATTATTAATACCAGGTTTTGGTTAAAATGAGGCTACCATTTCAAGGTTAATTTTTCATCAAGGAGAAACTACGCTGAAAATCTATCTTTTGAACCATGTGCATTGAATATTTTTTTGGTATGGTATCAGAGGACTCAGGAAGGAAAAATGTATGTAACAAAATTAAAACATTGTCGTCCATTTGGCTTATCCCTAATCTATTAATTTTACACTAGGTGGTAAGATAGATGACATCTTTATTATCTGGAGAAGTACCGGTCCTGAACTGCAGAGCTTCATGACTTGGTTGAACAATAACCCATATAACATCAAACTAACCTATAAGGCAGATCGGGAGGCAATTGTTTTTCTGGACTATAATATAAAAATGGGGTACCAGACAGAAAAGGGTTCTCCACGGGTACAATTATTATCAACAAGTAAGAGGGAAGAATCTTTTTCCTCACAGATACATTTCATCTCCAAGTTAACAGTCAGAGGGGGGCGATCAGGCAGATCTTGAACAAACACTGGTCGTTACTGAAGACCGACTAGAGTTTGAACGACGTTTTACTCATCGCCCACTCTTACCTGTTAGAAGGGGGAAAAGCCTAAAGGATATGCTGGTGAAGAACCATTACGTACCTAGGGTGGTATCTCGCATTGAGAAAGGGAGTCCCAAATTTGGTTGTTTTCCTTTTGTCTGCCCAGAGATGTTGTCAGCTTGGGATGGACCTAAAGAGTATAAAATAAAAAGTTACAAATCATGCAGTAAAAGTCACGTTATCTATTATGCAGTATGTGGCTGTAGCCTAATTTATATTGGGTTAACATCAAGGGAACAACGCGTCCGCACGAGGGAACATGTTAGGGACATAATTGCGGTGTGTGATGTTGTGGATCTTGATTCCCTGAGGATGATCCAGAGACATTTCAAGCTGCGCCATGACTGTGGTCCCACAGGATTGACAATTTGTGGTATCGCAAGGTCCATTTAGAATCTAGGGGTATATATATATATATATATATATATACACACATATTACTATATGAATTTTGTCTCTGCATGATATAGGGACATTAGAAAATCTTTTAAGGACTATACATGGTCATATTCT
The DNA here is from genome assembly GCF_048569485.1 of Anomaloglossus baeobatrachus. Lineage (NCBI taxonomy): Eukaryota > Metazoa > Chordata > Amphibia > Anura > Aromobatidae > Anomaloglossus > Anomaloglossus baeobatrachus. The sequence continues at coordinate 285,995 of NW_027443067.1, forward strand.
CTAGGCTAAGGCTGATTCTCCTTATGTTTGGATGATTTTCTTACCACCCTGGTCGTGCCCTTTCACTTGCCAGTAGTAGATATGGTCTCGTTGGGTGCGCATGTGCGGGGCTGCCTCAGCATGAGTCCCCGCCAAGGGAGCTTCCTTAGAAGGATGCATGGGTTAACTGATGTTAGTAGAAGTATTCTTCTGATCCACGCTTCCCCAGGAATGACTGGATGAGGTGGACTCTATGTGCGGCGTCCCACCCCCTGCACGCGCCCAAACAGCGACGATCTCGCCCAAGACACCACATAATAAAACATGCACATTACACTTTCCTCAAGCGAGTAAGCCAGGTGAGAAACGCGTGTCAGGGCTACTCAAAACATCCAGTTATAAGTGCACTTTATAGGTGAGTCCGGATCACGATGATTCATGGCTGTTAGCTCTATCGGTAATAGTAATGGTAGCCTTTGAGGCTTAGGCTGCGTTACATGGGTGATATTAGATTTTTGTGTTGTTATAGCGCCACCAGGTGGCCATCTGTATTAGTACATGCAGTGGTACCTGCAATGTATTTCAATGACCCCGATCCTGCTGTACCGGAAGTCGCCGGATCCTGATAGACAGAATCCTGTTTTTTGTACTGAGCATGCCCAGAAAGCAGCTTGGCATGGTCAATACAGAAATCTCCCTCTCTCTCAGACAGAAGACCAGGATCGTGAAGGGGTGAGAGGGAGTAATAAAGATGGAGTCCCTAAGTGTGTCTGTGTATTTATTTCTAATAAAGTGTCTGTGTATTTTTTTCTAATAAAGTATTTTTTCTGTGTGATGTCTTTTCTTTAACCCTTTATTGGAGATTCTTAATGGCCGGGTCAAACTTGGCCTTACATTAGCAATCTCAGGCTTTATATATATATTTATATTTAGGTCATATAAGCAGTGGGGGTTAGCAGCCAGTAGCTGCTTGGGTTACCTTAGCAATAGAAAATGCAGCGGGAGTCCACACATTTTATTTTTTTTACCCCCTAACCCTAGAGTTAGGGTTATGTGTTTGGGGTTTTTGTTTATTTTTTAAGGAATTTAAAAAAAAAAATACTCATGGGCTACCGAGAACCCGAGCATTTTAGTGCTCACTGTGACGGGGTGTACATCAGAGCAAAGAGAGACAACAGGCCGAGGATGATCCAACAGGTTTACTAACAGGAATACAGGAACAGCACACGACAAGTCCAAATAAAACAGATTCGGGGGCACCTCCCGATAATCCAAAGTGCCAGATCACAACGTAATAGTCCTTTTCAGAGTCCCAGAAATCCCACACAATCCACTGGACGGCGAGGTCTGTCCGCAGATTCAGATCTCGCTCCCTTCCTCTTCAAAAACTCAACTCCCAACTGCATTTAGAAACAGGAGTGAATTGTTTGAGCTCGTGGGCCCGCCCCTCAAGGGTAGGGGTCTATGCAATGGTTGGGCCCACTAGAAGATTCTAGAAGGTTGGCTCCGAGATGTCTACAGGTTTGTGTAGTTGGCGTTATCCACTGCTTACGAAACAATGAGAAGTTCCCCTGGCTGTGTGGACAAGAGATAATTGCATTATGGGCCCAGAGACACAGGAGATGGGGGGAAGGTATGGTTACTTACATCCCAAGACATTTCAAAGTGTTCAGTAAGTACAACCAAAGGAAAGTGACATCACATCCTGACATAGTATTACAGCAAATACAGTGAGAAGGTAAAATACATCATGACAATTCCTTCCCCTCCCAACTTGTGTACGTACTAGGGACCTCTACAGGTCGCTGGTTAAGTACACGCAGGCATGGCTGACAGGACTCAAGGCTCCTCTTGCCTGGACAGTCCATCTGCATTTTGGTGTTGGCTGCCCCTTCTATATTGTATGGTAAAGTTATAGGGCTGCAGAGCCAGGCTCCATCGCAGTAAGCGTCCATTGTCCCCAGAGACTCTGTTCAGCCAGGTGAGGGGATTGTGATCAGTAACCACAGTGAATTCCCGTCCATACAGATACGGCCGTAGTTTCTTAAGGGCCCACACTACAGCCAGACATTCCTTCTCAACAGTTGCATAGGCCACTTCTCGGTCCAGCAGTTTCCGGCTGAGATAGGCGATGGGGTGCTCGTCCCCAGCTGCATTCACCTGGCTGAGGACAGCTCCCAGTCCATAAGCAGAGGCATCCGTTTGCACAATGAATCTCCTCTTGTAGTCTGGAGCAGCCAGGACAGGATCGCAGATCAAAGCATCCTTCAGCCGGTTAAAAGCCTCATCACAGGCTGGAGTCCAGATCACCAGCCGGGGCATTGTTTTCTTGGTCAGGTCGGTAAGAGGCTTGGCCACAGTACTGAAATGAGAAACAAATTTTCGGTAATAACTGGCAGTGCCCAGAAAAGCCATAACTTGTTTCTTAGTTTGGGGTACAGGCCAGTCTCTAATAGCCTGGATTTTGGCAGGCTCAGGTCGGAGCTTCCCTCCTCCCACTCTATGTCCTAGGTACTGGACTTCCCCCATCCCCAATTGGCATTTATCGGGTCGAATAGTTAGGCCGGCTGCAAGAATCAGGTCCAAAATAATGGCTACTTGATTCAGATGTTCCTCCCATGTGTGGCTGAAGACGGCGATATCATCCAAGTAGGCACAAGCAAAGTCATCACATCCCCGGAGGATCTGATCCACCATTCTCTGGAAGGTGGCCGGGGCATTTTTCATTCCAAAAGGCATGCTTAGAAATTCATACAGACCAAAGGGGGTTATAAAAGTGGACCGTTCTCTCCCTTCATCCGTTAGAGGGATCTGCCAGTATCCCTTACTGAGATCCAAGGTAGTGACATATCGGGACCCAGCCAGTCGGTCTAGAAGTTCGTCAATACGAGGCATTGGGTAAGGATCGCTGACGGTATGGTCGTTTAGTCGCCGATAGTCCACACAAAATCGAGTACTCCCATCCTTCTTGGGTACTAACACCACAGGGGAGGCCCAAGGGCTATGGGAGGCCTGGATTACCCCAAGCTGTAACATCTCCTCCAGTTCGTGCTGCATGGTGTTTCGAACTGATTCAGGTACCCGGTAAGGAGCCAGTTGTATGGGACGGATGCCCTGAGTGTCCACATGATGTTGGGTGACGGTGGTTCGACCTGGTTGGGATGAGAAAGCAGCCCGTCTCTGTTGAAGCACTTCCAGCATCTGGATTTTCTGTAAGGAGTCCAGGTAATCTCCCAGGGGAACCTGTTCCACAGTGGATGGGGCTCTCGCTGCTTCCACGAGATCAGGTAGAGAGTCCTCATCCTCTTGACCATCTTCTGAAGCCAACCGACAGCTTGCTATCATTGGAATGTTCCGGTCATGGTACTCCTTAATCATATTCACATGGACAGTCTTTTGCCTTAGCCCCTGATCATCTAAAGCAAGAAGGTAATTGGTATCATTCAGTTTTCTGAGAACCCGGAAGGGACCCTCCCATGTGGTCTGCAGTTTATTCTGCCGATGGGGAACAATCATTAAGACTTGTTGTCCTTCTACAAACTCCCGATAGCGTGCGTTACGGTCATACCATGTCTTCTGTCTGGTTTGAGCCATACGCAAATGACTCTGTGCAAAACTAGCAAGTTGGGCCAAGGTTTCTCGCAGCTTTAGGACATAAGGGACAACAGGGGTTCCTGTATCTTCAACTTGCCCCTCCCAGTATTCCTTGAGCAGGGTTAAGGGTCCTCGGACCTTTCTTCCATAGAGTAGTTCAAAGGGGGAGAACCCAGTGGACTCCTGGGGAACTTCCCGATAGGCAAACAAGAGATGGGGTAGGTACTTCTCCCAGTCTGAATCTCGGTCCGTGAAGGCCCTCAGCATATTCTTCAGAGTGCCGTTGAATCGTTCACAAAGTCCATTTGTTTGGGGATGATACGGGGTCGTTCGGATCGCTCGTACTCCACAGGTGCGCCACAGACACTGGACCAACTCTGACATAAACTGGGAGCCTTGGTCCGACAAGATCTCACTGGGGAATCCTACTCTGGTAAAAATAATAACCAAGGCCTCGGCCACCTTGGCTGCAGAGATACTTGACAAGGCCACGGCTTCTGGATATCGGGTGGCGTAGTCCACAACAGTGAGAATGTACTGCTTTCCAGATTTACTTGGTTTAGCCAGAGGTCCAATGATATCAACAGCTACTCTTTGAAAGGGTTCTTCTATTATAGGGAGCGGTTGCAGGGGTGCCTTTGGGTGATCTCCGGGTCGCCCTCTACGCTGACATATGTCACAAGTTCGGCAGAAATGCGCCACTGCTTGGGAAATCCCCGGCCAATAAAAAGTTTGAGTCAATCGTCTCTCGGTGCGGGTTTTGCCTTGATGGCCAGCCGTAGGAATGTCATGAGCCAGGTGTAATAGGGGAATTCTGTACTTCTGAGGAACAATCAGCTGTTTGCTATAAGTCCAGGGCTTATCTAGGGAGTCGGCATTGGCAACCCGATACAGAAGTCCATTTTCTCTGATAATTCTTTCTCCGTTCTCCCCTAGCTGCCCTATTTCAGCCCGAGTTCTAAAACTAGCAAGGGTGGGGTCAGTCTCTACTTCTTGTCTAAACTGAACTTTATCCCAAGTAACATTCCTATTATCCCCACAAGAAGAATCACTCACCGGCTGTAATGGCAGTTCTGGTGGCCTCATTTCCATGGATGGGTTGTACACGTCCACATGGGCTGCTCTCTTGGCTTGACTTCTGGTTACCGCACCGACAAAGTGGCAATGAAGATTCCCCACATCATTTCCTAGAAGAACGTCTGCAGGGAGGCCGTTCATCACACCGACCACACATTGTTTTGCCCCAAAGCCATAATCAAGGGTCACACTCGCTCTTGGAATATATCTCTGGGTACCTCCTGCCAGTTCAATGGCAATTCCTGGTCCCTTTTGAATTGCTTGTGGTTGAATTACTCGGGGATCGGCTATGGTGAGGAAAGCCCCAGTGTCACGGAAGCCAACAACTTTTTGGCCATCCAGCACGACCTCCTGTAGATGTTTGTCCTGAAGATCAGAAGAACAGGTGGCTGGAGCTCGCACCCCATAGACTCCGGGTAGGGGAGCCAGGATATCTGAGTCACTTGGCAAGTCATCAGGCACAGAATCCAGCTCTTCTCCTGGTGAAGGTGTCTGTAGGTAATGAACAGGCAAAGGCGGTCTGTAGCTGTTCTGTCTACGAACACCTGGACATTGGAATTGCATGTGCCCAGGCTGCCCACATCCATAACATCTGCGCTCTGGGATTCTTCCTCCGCGTCGTATTCCCAAAGGTGGAGCATGAGTAATGCGAGGCACAGTCACACGAAGGTCCCCATGAGTTGACGGTCTAGGGTGATGGTGAACATTGGGGCCAGAAGGACCAGGGGCCACCAGCGTTGGGGGGTTGGTGTTTTTTTTCTCACTGGGTAGTAGTTTTTTCCACTGAGGCTTGATGGTGAGAGCCTCATCAGCTAGAGCTGCAGCTTCCTCCACAGTGGCTGGTCTCCTTTCACGCACCCATTCCCGGATCTCAGCGGGGCACTTGAAGTAAAACTGCTCTTTTAGGAGGACCTGGAGGACGGTCTCCAAGGTTAAGGCCTCCTCTGCCTCCAACCAACGATGCCACAGATGTTTGAGTTTGTGGGCATACATCTTGAAGGACACTTCCTCATCACATGCTAGAGTACGGAACTGAGTCCTGTAAGTGTCTGGCGTTACAGCATAATGTTCTAGAATAGTCTGTTTAATATCCGCATACTCACAGTTCCACCGAGGGTCCATAGCTCTATAGGCTGCAGCAGCTCCACCCTCTAAGAGCCCAACCAGATGCCGGACGCGCTCCCTTTCTGGGACTTCCATTAATCGACACTGATGCTCAAAGTCCTGGAAGAAGCCCTCAATGTCACCAGCAGCCTCATTAAACTGCTTGAAGTCTTTGCGGGACACTTTGGGAAGTTCCCTCATGATGGGTGCTGGGGTTACAGTCTGTCTGGAACCTCTCGCGGCTTCCACAGCGAGCTGCTTATCCAGCAATGCCATCTCCTCCATCCTGCGCTCCTTCTCTTCAGCTCCACGCATGGCCTCCCTCTTATCTTCTATGGTGGCCTCATCTCCAAGCAGTGCCATCTTTTCCTTGTACCACACAACCCATTGACTTTTTTGGGTATTCACCTCCGGCTCCCGTCTTTGCTCCCCTTGCAGTGGAAATTGTTCCTCGGTGCCATCTTGCAGGCAAGCGTGTTCCAATGCCTCAATTAGTTGCTCCTTAGAGAGTCCTTTGTAGCCGACACCTAATTCACGGGCCTTTGTTTGTAGACTCGCCACAGTCCAGTTCCTGTATCCTGAGGTTCTGGTTTCAGACGTCGATTGGCTGTTGTCCTCCATTTCTTCTGCTCTGATCCCGCCGCTGCCACCAGTTTGTGACGGGGTGTACATCAGAGCAAAGAGAGACAACAGGCCGAGGATGATCCAACAGGTTTACTAACAGGAATACAGGAACAGCACACGACAAGTCCAAATAAAACAGATTCGGGGGCACCTCCCGATAATCCAAAGTGCCAGATCACAACGTAATAGTCCTTTTCAGAGTCCCAGAAATCCCACACAATCCACTGGACGGCGAGGTCTGTCCGCAGATTCAGATCTCGCTCCCTTCCTCTTCAAAAACTCAACTCCCAACTGCATTTAGAAACAGGAGTGAATTGTTTGAGCTCGTGGGCCCGCCCCTCAAGGGTAGGGGTCTATGCAATGGTTGGGCCCACTAGAAGATTCTAGAAGGTTGGCTCCGAGATGTCTACAGGTTTGTGTAGTTGGCGTTATCCACTGCTTACGAAACAATGAGAAGTTCCCCTGGCTGTGTGGACAAGAGATAATTGCATTATGGGCCCAGAGACACAGGAGATGGGGGGAAGGTATGGTTACTTACATCCCAAGACATTTCAAAGTGTTCAGTAAGTACAACCAAAGGAAAGTGACATCACATCCTGACATAGTATTACAGCAAATACAGTGAGAAGGTAAAATACATCATGACACTCACTCATCCCTACTTCTAACCATACAGCCAGAAGATCAAGTAACCTGATCAGCTGACTCCAGTGTTGGCCGATTACTTGTTCTGGGTCCCCCTGCATCCATCGCAGCGTGTGCTGCCTGTGAGGTCAGCTGAATTCGGCCGACACTGGAGTCAGCTGATCTGAACTCTGTTGAACTCCAGCACGAACACTCTGCGATGGATGCAGGGGGACACAGAACAAGTAATCGGCCAACACTGGAGTCAGCTGATCTGAACTCAGCTGAACTCATGACCACACAGCCCGAACATGGTCACACGTGATCGGCAGCAGGCAGTGATTGCTGTTAACCTGCATCCATCACAGCGTGTGTGGGCTGTGAGATCAGGAGTTCAGCTTATTCCCGATCAGCTGACTCCAGTGCCAGCCGATAAATTCTGTTTCCCCTTCATCCATCACAAGTAGAAGTAGAAGCATACAATAAAATAACAATTGCGGTTGCATGCGTTGCACATTCAATCCACAGGATCCGGTCATATGCGGTTTGCATCCTGTCAAATGTGAAAGTAGCCTTACAGCTGGAGCAGGAAGAAGAAAGACAAGATGGCAGACTTACTTTGGGAGCTTACAGGAAGAAATCGCACAGACCAATTTTTGGGGCTCCACTCAAGGGGATCTGGGGCTGAGAAAAAAAGGAGACCGTCAGCTGATGATGAAATAGCTAGCAAAGTTATTGATCATTATCTCAAACCCATTGCCTCCTCTCTCTAGTCCGGCATTTCCTCTCTGCGGCGATCGCCATCCTCCTTCTTCTGAGGCCCATGTGCATGACGCGTCCTACATCATGCTCACTAGCTGGCATTGAGGTCCTGCGCAGGCGCACTTTGATCTGCCCTGCTCAAAGCAGATCCATGTATTGTAGTGCATATGCACAAGAGATCTTTAACCCCTTAACGATCTGGTGGCTATCATGATAGCACAGGGTCATGCGATGACTCCTGTAGCTCACATGACTCAGGTCCTGTAAGAAAAAGCCAAATACTGGCTGTTACAAGAGATGATAATTTCTCCCAGTCTAAATTGTGCTGCTCTGATTGGGATAAATAAATGAGTGATCAGACAGCTGATCCTAATAGCCCCCTAGGGGTACTAGTCAAATTTAAAAAATAATTTAAGAAAATTTTTTGAAAAAGTAAAAAAAAAAGTAAAAACACCTAAAAGTTCAAATCATCCCTCTTTTGCCCCACTGAAAAATAAAGGGTTAAAAAAAATATATTCACACATTTGGTATTGCTGTCTTCAGCCCGATCTATCAAAATATAAAATCATTTGTTCTGATTTTTAAACGGCGTAGCAGCAAAAAAATTCCAAATGCCAAAATTACGCTTTTTGGTTGCCACAAATCTTAAGCAAAATGCAATAACAGGCAATCAAAACATAGCATCTGCGCAAAAAAGAGAATTTTGTTTACTTACAATAAATTCTTTTTCTTATAGTTCCGTATTGGGAGACCCAGACCTTGGGTGTTTAGCTTCTGCCTCTGAAGGACACACAAAGTACTACACTTAAAAGTGTAGCTCCTCCCTCTGAGCTTATACACCCCCTGGTGAGCAGACCCAGCCAGTTTAGTGCAAAAGCTGAAGGAGAATAGCCACCCACAAGTAGAACAGAGCAAGAGCCGGAACAACCGGAGACTCTGTCCACGACAACAGCCGGTGATAACACGCGGAACAAGAAATTGCCAACAGGCAACAGGGAGGGTGCTGGGTCTTCCAATACGGAACTATAAGAAAAAGAATTTACGGTAAGTAAACAAAATTCTCTTTTTCTTTATCGTTCCTTTGGGAGACCCAGACCATGGGACGTTCCAAAGCAGTCCCTGGGTGGGAATAAACAGAAAAACTAAGAAGTAGGCAGAACCTAACTTCACAAATGGGCGACAGCCGCCTGAAGGATGCGTCTGCCCAAGCTCGCATCTGCCGAAGCATGAGCATGCACTTGGTAGTGCTTCGAGAAGGTATGCAGGCTAGTCCAAGTGGCAGCCTGACAGACTTGTTGAGCCGTAGCCTGGTGCCTGAAAGCCCAAGAGGCACCGACAGCTCTGGTCGAATGTGCCTTGATCCCCGGCGGGGGAGGCACCTGAGTACTCTGGTAGGCGTCCGAAATGGTCGATCTAATCCAACGGGCTAAGGTCGGCTTAGAAGCAGGGAGGCCCTTGCGCCGACCTGTGGTTAGCACAAAAAGAGAGGTGCACCGCCTAAGCGCAGCGGTGCAAGACACATAGATCCGGAGAGCACGCACCAGATCCAGAGTATGCAGCGCTTTTTCAAAGCGATGAACAGGAGCCGGACAGAAGGAAGGTAGGGTAATGTCCTGGTTAAGGTGGAAAGGAGAGACCACCTTAGGAAGAAAGTCCGGAGTCGGACAGAGAACCACCTTGTCTTGATGAAAAACTAAAAAAGGTGACTCCGAAGAGAGCGCAGCCAAATCAGAGACTCTCCTGAGGGAAGTTATGGCCACCAGAAAGGCCACCTTCTGAGAAAGACGATACAAAGAAACCTCCCCAAGAGGCTCAAAAGGGGGTTTCTGCAAAACCGTGAGAACCAAGTTAAGGTCCCAGGGATCCAAGGGCCGCCGGTAAGGCGGAATGATGTGAGACGCGCCTTGCATGAAGGTGCTAACCTGAGCCAGCCGAGCGAGACGCCGCTGGAACAGAACTGACAGAGCTGAGACTTGTCCCTTGAGAGAGTTGAGGGACAGTCCTAGCTGCAGACCGGACTGTAGAAAAGACAGAAGGGTCGGCAAGGAGAATGGCCAAGGAGGATGGTCGGTAGAGCGACACCAGGACAGGAAAATTTTCCAAGTCCTGTGATAGATCTTAGCGGAGGAAGACTTACGGGCCCGAGTCATAGTGGAGATGACTTCAGGAGGGATACCAGAAGCCGTCAAAATCCAGGACTCAAGAGCCACGCCGTCAATTTGAGAGCCGCAGAATTCGGGCGGAAAAACGGACCTTGCGAGAGTAGGTCTGGACGGTCCGGGAGATGCCACGGCATCTCTACGGACAGATGGAGCAAGTCTGGATACCAAGCTCGCCTGGGCCAGTCCGGTGCAATGAGGATGACCCGACGGCCCTCCATTCTGATCTTGCGCAGGACTCTGGGCAAGAGAGCTAGAGGGGGAAACACGTAGGACAGACGAAACTGGGACCAGTCTTGAACCAGAGCGTCCGCGGCGAAGGCCTGAGGATCGTGGGAGCGAGCCACGTAAACAGGAACTTTGTTGTTGTGACGGGATGCCATTAGGTCCACGTCCGGAGTGCCCCATTTGCGGCAGATTGACTGAAACACTGCCGGGTGCAGGGACCACTCGCCACCGTCCACGGTTTGACGGCTGAGATAATCTGCCTCCCAGTTTTCCACGCCTGGGATGTGGACTGCGGATATGGTGGACTTGGAGTCCTCCGCCCATTGAAGGATGCGTTGTACCTCCATCATTGCCAGGCGGCTTCGTGTCCCGCCCTGGTGATTGATGTAGGCAACCGCGGTCGCGTTGTTTGACTGGACTCGAATGTGCCTGCCCGCCAGCAGGTGGTGAGAAGCTAGGAGAGCTAGAAGCACGGCTCTGGTTTCCAGCACATTGATTGAAAGGGCTGACTCGGACGGAGTCCAAGTGCCCTGCGCTCTGTGGTGGAGACATACCGCTCCCCAGCCGGATAGACTGGCATCCGTGGTGAGAATCACCCAGGACGGGGTCAGGAAGGAGCGCCCTTGGGACAGGGAGAGGGGCCGAAGCCACCACTGAAGAGAGCTCCTGGTCCGTGGCGACAGAGCCACTAACCTGTGTAAGGAGGAAGGCCGCTTGTCCCAACAGCGGAGAATGTCCAGCTGCAGGGGGCGCAGATGGAACTGGGCAAAGGGAACAGCCTCCATGGACGCTACCATTTGACCCAGCACCTGCATCAGACGCCTGAGGGTATAACGGCGGGGCCTCAGCAGAGAGCGCACCGCTAGCTGGAGTGACTGCTGTTTGACTAAGGGCAACTTCAAAAGTGCCGGCAAAGTCTCGAACTGCATCCCTAGGTACGTGAGACTCTGGGTCGGAGTCAGAGAGGATTTGGGAAGATTGACAAGCCACCCGAATTGGGCTAGAGTGGCGAGAGTGAGCGAGACACTCCGATGACAGTCTGCGCTGGATGAAGCCTTGACTAGAAGGTCGTCCAGGTAAGGAATCACTGCCAACCCCTGGAGGTGCAGAACTGCAATCACTGCTGCCATGACCTTGGTGAATACCCGAGGGGCCGTGGCTAACCCGAAGGGAAGAGCCACGAATTGGAAATGATCTTCTCCTATTGCAAAACGTAGCCAACGCTGGTGTGAAACTGCAATTGGAACATGCAGATAGGCATCTCTGATGTCGATGGATGCCAGGAAATCCCCTTGGGTCATTGAGGCAATGACTGATCGCAGAGACTCCATGCGAAAGTGCCGCACTTGAACATGCTTGTTGAGAAGCTTGAGATCCAGGATGGGCCGGAAGGTACCGTCCTTTTTGGGAACTAGGAAGAGATTTGAGTAGAAACCTCTGAACCGTTCCCGGGCGGGAACTGGTACAATTACTCCGTTGGCCTGCAAGGCTGCCACGGCCTGTGAGAAGGCGGCGGCCTTGGAGCAAGGGGGAGTTGAGAGAAAAAATCTGTTTGGCGGGCTGGAAGAGAATTCTATCCTGTAGCCGTGGGAGATGATATCTCTCACCCACTGATCGGAGACGTGTTGAAACCAAGCGTCGCCAAAGTGGGAGAGCCTGCCACCGACTAAGGACGTCGCCGGAGCGGGCAGAGAGTCACGAGGAGGCTGCCTTAGTGGCAGCACCTCCTGCGGTCTTCTGTGGACGCGCTTTTGGGCGCCAGTTGGATTTCTGGTCCTTGGCTGAGTTAGCGGACAAGGCCGAGGGCTTAGAGGACGACCAGTTGGAGGAACGAAAGGAGCGAAACCTCGACTGACTCCTACCCTGGGCAGGTTTCCTGGTTTTGGTTTGTGGCATGGAAGTACTCTTCCCGAAAGTAGCTTCCTTAATAATTTCATCCAGCTGTTCTCCGAACAGCCGGGACCCAGCAAAAGGGAGCCCAGCAAGGTACTTCTTAGAAGAAGCATCTGCCTTCCACTCTCGAAGCCACAAGATCCTGCGGATAATGAGGGAATTAGCCGAAGCCACCGCAGTGCGGTGAGAAGCCTCCAGCATGGCAGACATGGCGTAATATGAAAAAGCTGAAGCTTGAGAAGTTAAGGCAACCATTTCGGGCATAGATTCCCTGGTGAGGGAATGCATCTCCTGCTGCAAAAGTCGGGGAAAACGCGGCCCCCGCCGCTTCATACACGGATTTGGCCAGAAGGTCAATCTGACAGTCAGTGGAATCCTTAAGGGAGGTGCCATCAGCCACCGACACAACGGTCCGGGCTGAGAGCCTAGACACCGAAGGATCTACCTTTGGGGAATGAGCCCACTCCTTGACCACCTCAGGTGGAAAGGGAAAACGGTCATCAGAACCACGCTTTGGGAAGCGTTTGTCAGCACAGGCCCTGGGCTTGGTCACAGCAGCCTGAAAACTGGAGTGGTTAAAGAACACACTCTTTGCTCTCTTAGGCTAGGTAAACTGGTGTTTTTCTGCCAGAGAGGGTTGTTCCTCTGATACTGGCGGATTGAGATCCAGTACAGAATTAATGGAAGCAATCAAGTCACTAAGATCTGAGTCACCCTCGGACAGATCAATGGGGTACATGGAGTTAGCCTCCGAGCCCCCTGTAAAGGCATCCTCCTCATCCTGCGAGTCAGCTCTTGAATCAGAGCCGCGGGAGGAGGAGGGAGAGGAAACCCTGCGTCTCCTCTTAGGAGGACGGGGTCTGGGCCCTGATGATGAATCCTCTGTGAGCTCCGGTCCTAAGGGACCCTTAGCAGTAGAGGCACCCTGTGAAGGGGGCTGATGCATATTCATCAAAGTCCTGGAAAGAAGTCCCATGGACTCAGCAAAAGACTGGGAGATAGACCTAGAAAAGGATTCTACCCAAGCCGGGGGTTCAGCCACAGGTGCAGGAGCAGCCTGAGAGACCACTGGGGGTGAGACTCCATGCTGTGGCACCACCAAGTTAGAGCAGACATCACAATGTGGATAGGTGCTCGGTTCAGGCAGCTGGAGCTTACATGCAGCGCATACAGTATAAAGCTTTGGAGCCTTGCTCCTCATGTGAGACATGCTGCTGGAGTGGGGGCTCTGCAAGAGAATGAACCCCAGAGAGTATATACAGTGGTCCACAACCAGAGACCGGTTCTCGGGCGACAGCTAGAGAATCCGCCGGAAATGCCAATAAATACAGTAAGCACACTCTCCCCAAACAATAAAGCACAGGGACCCCCAATATATAAACGTCTCAGGTACTTAGCTGCTGAGACGCAGGGCCAGGTCCCTGGGGATGAGTGCTCCGGTCCAGCAGGGTCCTGAAGGGCTGCGGATGGAGACCGGTCTCCTGCCAGGCATGGAGACCGTGCTGGCTCCCACTTCAAGCCAGAGCCCAGGAGGGATGGTGAAGGAGCACGGCATGTAAGGCTCCAGCCTTGGAAATCAACTTTACAACACCGCCGACACAGTGGGGTGAGAAGGGGCATGCCGGGGGTCCAGACGTGGACCCGCACTTCTTCAATCTCATTCCAAAAAGGAAAAAATCATATGAGAATGCATGTGTGGATGTATGCCTCCTGAACACAAAGCGATAAACTGGCTGGGTCTGCTCACCAAGGGGTGTATAAGCTCAGAGGGAGGAGCTACACTTTCAAGTGTAGTACTTTGTGTGTCCTCCGGAGGCAGAAGCTAAACACCCAAGGTCTGGGTCTCCCAAAGGAACGATAAAGAAAATGATACTGTTAAAAACGTCAGCTCGAGATACTAAAAAAAGCCATCACTGAGCCATAGATTTAAAAAAATGAGAACGCTATGGGTCTCAGAAAATGGCGCAAAACGTCCGTCACTTTTTTCGGACAAACTTCTGATTATTTTTTTAACCCCTTAGATTAAAATAAACCTATTCATGTTTGGTGTCTACAAACTTGCAGTAACCTCAGGCATCACAGCAGCACATCAGGTTTACCATATAGTGAACACAGTGAATAAAATGTCTCAAAAACAATAGAGCAATCACACTTTTTTTTGCAATTTCTCCACATTTGGAATTTTTTTGCCATTTTACAGTACACTGCATGGTAAAACTCACGGTTTCATTCAAAATTACAGCTCATTCTGCAAAAAATGAGCCCTCACATGACCATATTGACTGAAAAATAAAAAAAGTTACGTCTGTCAGAAGAATGGCAAACCCCCCAAAAATACCGGAAAGTGTAAAGTCGGCCGGTCGTGAAAGGGTTAACCTTTCCTCGCGCCTGCACATTACAGTACTTTGATCAGCAGGGCAGATGAATGCGCCTGCGCAGGACCGCAATGTCGGCTCGTGTGGATGACGTAGACACATCATCCACACCGGACTGGGAAGAAGGAGGCCGAAGATCGCAGCAGAGAGGATGCGTCAGACCTGAAAGAGGAGGCACCGCACTGGAGAGCTGCGACACCCATTGGACTGGACCCACCCTAGGTGAGTATTCTAAAAGTACTTTTTCCGTTTTACAGAGCGGCCTAGGCTCTTATATACAGTATTTTGGAATGCTGTATATAAGAACTCAGTGGTATTGGACACAGCTTGTAGTCCCCAAATCTGGTGACAGATTCCCATTAAAAAATCGGAAGGAACACAAACTTACACAATAAATCACCAACATATTTGTGCTTCTAAGGGCGTGATTTATTACGCCCAGTATCCATGCCAGAAAATCTACATAGGAATGACCACAAGGGACTTAACCTCTTACAGACATTGGACGTACTGGGTACATCGTAGATAATGGCGGTGTAATCATCGTCGGCTGCTGCAGTAAACCGGCACCGATTTCTGCACATATATGCTGATCTGAACAGCAGACATGTGTAGCTTACAAGAAAGGGTGGATCCACGATTCACCCATGCCTTTTAATCCCTTAGACCGCGCTGTCAATTACTGACAGCGCAATGTAAATGGCCATGGCAGGGAAATTTCCTTTCCTCGACGCTATCGGAGTCCCCATGACGCGATCACGGGAAGCCGATGGTTGCCATGGTAGCACAGGGTTATGTCATGACTCATGACTCACATCCTGTCACAGCCGGCTGGTTGTAACAGGACAGCAGCATTTCAGCTGATCAGAGCTCTGCCGCTCTGATCAGCAGAAATGAACAAGCGATCAGACAGCTAATCCTTACCCCGAGGGGGACTATTAAAATAAAAAAAGTTTAAAAAAAAGTTTTAAAGAATTAAAAAAAACAACTAAAAATTTAAATCACTCCCCATTCGCCCCACTAAAAATAAGAGGGTTAAAAAAAAGGGAATTTTGTTTACTTACCGTAAATTCCTTTTCTTCTAGCTCCTATTGGGAGACCCAGACAATTGGGTGTATAGCTTCTGCCTCTGGAGGCCACACAAAGTATTACACTTTTAAAAAAGTGTAACCCCTCCCCTCTGCCTATACACCCTCCCGTGGATCACGGGCTCCTCAGTTTTGGTGCAAAAGCAGGAAGGAGAAAACTTATAAATTGGTCTAGGGTAAATTCAATCCGAAGGATGTTCGGAGAACTGAAGACCATGAACCATAAGAACAAATCAACATCAACAACATGTGTACACAAAAGAACAACCAGCCCGAAGGGCACAGGGGCGGGTGCTGGGTCTCCCAATAGGAGCTAGAAGAAAAGGAATTTACGGTAAGTAAACAAAATTCCCTTTTTCTTTGTCGCTCCATTGGGAGACCCAGACAATTGGGACGTCCAAGAGTAGTCCCTGGGTGGGTAAAAGAATACCTCAATAAAAGGAGCCGAAAACGGTCCCCTCTTACAGGTGGGCAACCGCCGCCTGGAGGACTCTCCTACCTAGACTGGCGTCTGCCGAAGCATAGGCATGCACTTGATAGTGCTTCGTGAAAGTGTGCAGACTAGACCACGTAGCTGCCTGACACACCTGCTGAGCCGTCGCCCGGTGCCGCAAAGCCCAGGACGCTCCTACGGCTCTGGTAGAATGGGCTTTCAACCCTGAAGGAAGTGGAAGCCCAGAAGAACGGTAGGCCTTGAGAATCGGTTCCTTGATCCACCGAGCCAAGGTTGACTTGGAGGCCTGAGAGCCCTTACGCTGGCCAGCGACAAGGACAAAGAGCGCGTCTGAACGGCGCAGGGGCGCCGTGCGAGACACGTAGAACCGGAGTGCTCTCACTAGATCCAAAGAGTGCAAATCCTTTTCACACTGGTGAATTGGATTAGGGAAAAAGGAAGGCAAGGAGATATCCTGATTTAGATGAAAGGGGGATACCACCTTAGGAAGAAATTCCGGGACAGGACGCAGAACCACCTTATCCTGGTGAAAAACCAGGAAGGGGGCTTTGCATGACAGCGCTGCAAGCTCAGACACTCTCCGAAGTGATGTGACCGCCACCAGGAAGGCCACCTTCTGAGAAAGACGGGAAAGAGAAACATCCCGCAGCGGCTCAAAAGGCGGCTTTTGAAGAGCCGTCAGAACCCTGTTAAGATCCCAAGGATCCAACGGACGTTTGTAAGGTGGGACCATGTGGCAAACCCCCTGCAGGAACGTGCGGACCTGCAGAAGCCTGGCTAGACGCTTTTGAAAAAAAAACACGGAGAGCGCCGACACTTGGCCCTTGAGAGAGCCGAGGGACAAACCCTTGTCCATTCCAGATTGTCGGAATGAAAGAAATGTGGGTAAAGCAAACGGCCATGGAGACAAACCGTTATCAGAGCACCAGGATAAGAAAAGTTGCCAAGACCTGTAATAGATTTTGGCGGACGTTGGCTTCCTGGCTTGTCTCATGGTGGCAATGACATCCTGAGATAACCCTGAAGACGCTAGGAGCCAGGACTCAATGGCCACACAGTCAGGTTGAGGGCCACAGAATTCAGATGGAAAAACGGCCCTTGTGACAGCAAGTCTGGACGGTCTGGAAGCGCCCACGGTTGACCCACCGTGAGATGCCACAGATCCGGATACCACGACCGCCTCGGCCAGTCTGGAGCGACGAGAATGGAGCGACGGCAGTCGGACCGGATCTTGTGTAGTACTCTGGGCAGCATTGCCAGAGGGGGAAACACATATGGCAGTCGAAACTGCGACAAATCCTGGACCAGAGCGTCCGCTGCCAGAGCTCTGTGATCCTGAGACCGTGCCATGAAGGCCGGGACCTTGTTGTTGTGTCTCGATGCCATGAGATCGACGTCCGGCATTCCCCAGCGGCGACAGATCTCTCGAAACACGTCTGGGTGAAGAGACCATTCCCCCGCGTCCATGCCCTGACGACTGAGAAAATCTGCTTCCCAGTTTTCCACGCCCGGGATGTGAACTGCGGAGATGGTGGAGCCTGTGACTTCCACCCACTGCAGAATCCGCTCGACTTCCTGGAAGGCTTGACGACTGCGAGTGCCGCCTTGGTGGTTGATGTAGGGGACGGCAGTGGCGTTGTCCGACTGGATTTGGATCTGCCTGCCCTCCAGCCACCGATGGAAAGCCAATAGGGCTAGATATACTGCCCTTATCTCCAGAATATTGATATGAAGGGACGATTCTATTGGAGTCCAGGTTCCTTGAGCCCTGTGGTGGAGAAAAACCGCTCCCCAACCTGACAGGCTCGCGTCCGTGGTGACCACGGCCCAGGTTGGGGGGAGGAAGGATTTTCCCCGAGACAGAGATGTGGGTAGGAGCCACCACTGAAGTGATGTTTTGGTTGCAAGTGAAAGAGATGTTCTTGTCGAGGGAAGACGAACTCTTGTCCCATTTGCGAAGAATGTCCCATTGGAGTGGCCGTAGATGGAATTGCGCGAACGGCACTGCCTCCATAGCTGCAACCATCTTCCCCAGGAAGTGCATGAGGCGCCTTAAGGGGTGTGACTGACTCCGAAGAAGTGACTGCACCCCCGCCTGCAGAGAAAGCTGTTTGTCCCGCGGTAGCTTGACTAACGCTGGAAGGGTATGAAACTCCATCCCGAGGTAAGTCAGTGATTGGGTCGGCGTCAACTTGGATTTCGGGAAATTGATGATCCACCCGAACTGCTGGAGAGTCGCCAGAGTGACGGTAAGACTTCGTTGACACGCCACCCGAGAAGGGGCCCTGACTAGGAGATCGTTCAAGTATGGGATTACCGAGTGGCCCTGAGAGTGCAGGACCGCCACGACGGATGCCATGACTTTGGTGAAGACCCGTGGGGCTGTCGCCAGGCCGAAGGGCAATGCGACGAACTGGAGGTGTTCGTCCCCGATGGCGAAACGCAGGAAACGTTGGTGTTCGGGTGCGATCGGCACATGGAGATAAGCATCCTTGATGTCGATCGATGCTAGGAAGTCTCCTTGTGACATCGAGGCGATGACCGAGCGGAGAGATTCCATCCGAAACCGTCTGGTTCTCACATGTCTGTTGAGCAGCTTGAGGTCCAGAACGGGACGGAAAGACCCGTCCTTTTTTGGCACCACGAACAAGTTGGAGTAAAATCCGCGACCACGTTCCTGAAGGGGAACGGGAATCACAACTCCTTCCATCTTTAGAGCGTCCACTGCCTGAAACAGTGCGTCTGCCTGTGCGGGGGGTGGGGAGGTTCTGAAAAAACGAGCCGTAGGTCGAGAGCTGAACTCTATCCTGTAACCATGAGACAGAATGTCTCTCACCCATCGGTCTTGAACGTGTGGCCACCAGGCGTCGCCAAAGCGGGAGAGCCTGCCACCGACCGAGGATGTGGCTAGATGAGGCCGAGAGTCATGAGGAGGCCGTCTTGGAGGCAGTGCCTCCTGCGGCCTTTTGGGGGCGTGACTTGGACCGCCACCCATAGGAGTTCCTCTGGCCTTTCTCCGGCCGGTTGGACGAAGAGGATTGGGGTTTGACGGAGGGACGAAAGGACCGAAACCTCGATTGGATTTTTCTCTGCTGAGGTCTCTTAGGTTTGGACTGGGGTAAGGAGGAGTCCTTTCCCGAGGATTCCTTAATAATCTCATCCAACCGTTCGCCAAACAAACGTTCGCCAGAAAAAGGCAAACCAGTTAAGAACCTTTTGGAAGCAGAGTCTGCTTTCCATTCGCGCAGCCACATGGCCCTGCGGACTGCCACGGAGTTAGCGGATGCTACAGCCGTACGGCTAGCAGAGTCCAGGACGGCGTTCATGGCTTAGGACGAAAATGCTGATGCCTGAGAGGTCAAGGAAGACACATGCGGAGCAGAATTCCGCGTGACAGCATTAATCTCAGTCAGACATGCCGAGATTTCTTGGAGAGCCCACACAGCCGCAAAGGCCGGGGCAAAAGACGCGCCCGTGGCCTCATAAATAGACTTCACCAAGAGCTCTATCTGTCTGTCAGTGGCATCCTTCAGGGATGAGCCATCGGCAACAGACACAACGGACCTAGCAGCCAATCTAGAGACTGGCGGATCCACCTTGGGTGAGTGCGCCCAGCCCTTAACGACCTAAGGTGAAAAGGGATAACGCGTGTCAGAGTGCCTTTTAGCAAAACGCTTTTACGGGACCGCTCTGGGCTTCTGGACAGCGTCCCTGAAGTTAGAGTGATCAAAGAACGTATTGCGCGTACGTTTGGGGAATCGAAATTGGTGTTTCTCCTGCTGAGAAACCGACTCCTCTACCGTTGGAGGCGGGGGAGAGAGATCCAACACCTGGTTGATGGACGAAATAAGATCATTTACTAAGGCGTCCCCCTCAGGGGTATCAAGGTTGAGGGCGAAGTCAGGGTCAGAGCCCTGAGCTCCCACGTCCGCCTCGTCATCCTGAGAGTCCTCCAGCTGAGATCCAGAGCAGCGTGAGGAAGCCGGGGAAGAGTCCCAGCGAGGCCGCTTAGCCGGTCTGGGACTGCGATCCAGGCAGGAGTCCTCCGCCTGGGACCTGGGGGCTATCCTGGGAGCGCGCTGCGGCGCGGACCGAGAAGGCCCTGGAGGAGACAAACTAACAGGGGCCGGGGCCTGTGAAGAGCCCGGTATGGATTGCAAAGCCTCAAGGAGCTTAGATGACCATTTGTCCATAAACTGTGCAATGGATTGAGAAAGTGACAGAGAGTTTCTCAGCGAAAGAGGCCAATGACGGTGACTCTGTCCCTGCAGCCTGCTCAGGAGGAGCAGGGGGATCTACATGAGCCGAGGGGCCCACAAGTGCCCCGGGCTCCGGCTGAGCAAGCGTGGCAGGAGTCGAGCATTGATCACAGTGAGGGTAGGTGGATCCCGCAGGCAACATAGCCCCACAAGAGGTACAGGCTGCGAAAAAAACCTGTGTCTTAAGGGCTTTGCTCCTTGTGGACGACATGCTGCAAGCAATAAGTGTCCCTTAGGAGAGCGACCACTGAGGGTATATGGGAAAGGGTTAAACAGCCGTTCCGAATATATATAATATATGTAGATATATATATCACGGCACCCTAGGGGAACCAGCACCGGGTGACCGGTGTGGCTTACCAACCGCTGGTGTCCTCCAGATTCCCTGTCGTGGGTCCCCCAGAGCTGTAGAGATGTGCAGCTGCAGCATACACCGGCAGAATGCCAAACATGGCCGCCGGAGCTCTCAAGGAGGGAGTGGAGCCATGGGCGGCGCCAGCAAAAGGCGGGAATCTGGAGGCCCCATAGTGGTCCATAAGAGGGGAGGGGAGGCATGCAACGATGCTCCAGCCCTCTGTCGGTAATACCGCCCTTCCCCCTGACAAGCAGGCCCGGGGGCGGGATTTTTCGCGACTAGGCCGCGATGAAGCCGGGGACTAAATTTAAGGCCATGCCCGACAAGCAGGCACGGCCGGCGCGGAAGTCCGATGAAAAAACAACGGACGGCGCTACTGGGGAGAGAGGCGACCTCTCTCCCCGTACCGTCCCCCCATGGGGACACAGAGTACCATGAAGGTGCAGGGCCCGGTCCCTGGGGATGAAAACGCTCCGGTCCAGCAGGTTCCACCAGGGGCTGCGGATGGAGCACGGTCTCAGCAGGTGAATGACCGATGAAGCTCCCACTTCTCCCAGAGCCGCATAAGGGATGGTGAAGGAGACGGCATGTGGCTCCAGCCTTTGTACCCGCAATGGGTACCTCAACCTTAACAACACCGCCGACATAGTGGGGTGAGAAGGGAGCATGCCGGGGACCCCATAGGGGACCTCTTTTCTTCTGTCA